>NW_022111373.1:83509287-83516600 GCF_000313985.2 Echinops telfairi | reverse complement strand
TAACCAGGTCTGCAAGGCAGAATTGGGGTCCTGGTAGTTGGGGGGAGGAAGCGTTTAAGAACTAGAGGAAGGTTGTGGGTTTCATGTTCAAACTCTCCAAGTATTTGATATGTGAATTACCTGTCAAGAGGACAGTTCTGCTTTTTGTTAAATCCACATTTAATAAAACAAAAACTGCATAATGGGATATTACTCAGGGGGAAAAAGAGAGAGGAATAAGGTATTGATACATGCTACAGTAAGGGTGAACCTTGAAAACACAAAGTGTCAGAAGCCCACGTCTTATGCTGTCATTCACATTGAAGGTAAAATATGAGCCCTTAAAAGTTAGCACTTGGAAAACTATGTGCTATCCCACTAAAAGCTGCAAACCTAACTTTACTGCACAGCCACCAGGCTTCAGGTCTGGCCCTAGACAGGCGTCATGGAAAGGTCACAAAAAGAAGTGGTTTTGGTGTCTCTAGTGTGTGCTTTGGAAACTGAGACCAAGTTCCTATCTCGTTCTCTACTAAAAGCCTCACCTTGGGCAAATGACTGAGCCGCTCAGAGCCTCCGTTTCTTTATTGATAGGACAGAAACGACAGTTTTCTGGTCCTCCAGGACAAATCTCACAGAGCTGTTAGGAGGGAAAAGGGCAGTGTTACTCGTCAATGCCCGGTGGTCAATAGTATCCGTCCTGCCCATCATTTCTTGACCCTTAGGAACCTTAATTAAGCAGCCTGTTCCACAGAAGCAACTCTCCTGAAATCACAGGAGGTGTCTGAAGCTTTATGAGTGTCCTCTTATGCACCCCCTTGGCAAGACACAGTTAATGGAGAATGGGGGAGAGCTGCTTTTGTGTGGGGTTGGGCAGCTTCCCTGCCTGGGAAGCAAGCAGCGCCGGTGCGGCTTGGGTCTGCATTGCAGGACACAGGGTTTGCCTTCGTGGGTCAGCTGGAGCCTCGGAAAAAGGGCGTTTGGGTAGGGGCTCTAGAGCTGCAAGAAGGCTGGGGTTCCTTTAGAAAAAGGGTATTATCAACCTCTCCTACCCCAGCCCCCTCCCGTGTGGAATTGGTAAAGGTGTCCAAGTTGAGAGAAATGGAGAGATGGCCCCTGGATCCCAGGAGGACCACCTTCAGTTGGGGCTACTGTGAATGGTTCACTTTGGTTTTGCAGAATCTCCCATTGGGGACACAGAGTTAAGCAGGGCGTGTAGGTCCAAATCAGAGATGTGGAGAAGAGACTTGCAAATGAGAGTCCATACCTTGTCAGCAGGTGTTTCTAAAGGAAATTGCATCTAATACTGTGAGCTCCCCTTACACGGACGGGAGAGATGGGAGCGAGGGGTAAAGGGAACAAAGGGTCCAGGCACAGCCCACGCTCTGTCCTTGTCTCGCAGCTACGAAGCTCACCTCTCTGAGTCCCAGGGGGTGCCTGGTGGAGGTGGGGTTACCGGATTGATGGGGCTTTTTTCCAAATAGATTTTATTGTGATAATGGAATGTTAAAGGAAGGAGGTGAAAGGCAGGTGCCCCCTGGGAGTCATATGATGATGTCTTTACACGCGATACTTAGAGAAAGCATTTCCTTTTTGCTCAGCAAACAGCCAGCTACGCAGGTGGTGTTTGGGTAAAGTTTCGTAACCAGCACCTTTCTGACCTGATAAAGAAGCCAGTAACAATTTAGGGATCTTTTGTTTCCTCTAACAAATACCGAATTCATGAGGTCCAGTATGACCGCTCTCACGATCCTTTCCCTTAGAGAGCAGGGCCAGGGTCTTGCTGCTTGGATGGACAACAAAGATGTGGCCCAGCCAGGTAGTGATGTGGCCATTGTAGCCTGCTCCAGGCTCATGTAACAGTTTTTTTTCCCCTCTGCTTCTATTTATTTATAACCCAAAGTGGCAAAAGTTTGAGGGTGGGAGAGCCTGGTGAGCTACTCTTCCACCTCAGCATTTCCAATCACATCAATTTGGCAAACAGAACACCTCTGCGCCTCTCAGGTGCATCAGAAGGTAAGCAGAAGGTTTTCAGGAGAACCCGGGAGTCCCAGAGCTAATAAAATGCTTATCTCGCTTTGACAAGGCTGTTGCTTCTGTTAGGCAGTTGTCGGTTTGAAAAATGCTTATCAGTGGTAAAAATATAGCACCCTTGATAGACTTAGTTGGAGCTATTTTTCTTTTAAGTCTCTTATCATGGGGAGTTTTACTTCTTAGCACATCATAAATCCAGTAGGACAAACTACATTTTGAAATGTTGGCGAATCCATTAACCCTAGGAAAGAGAGACTAGCGGTGGCTGTCAGCGTGGGCTTTATTGGACAGTTCACGCCTCTAGAGGATTTCTCCACTGTGTGTTGAATGGAAGTTTCAGGACAATCACGAGAGAAGGCTTGATGCTTTAATCATCCTTATCTTCATTTTTCCCATAAAGGGTTGAAGAGAGATGCTAGAAGGCTTAGTGTCTAAGCTTGGACTTGGGATTTGAACCTTTCAGCCTCAGAACAAGAGCTGAGACACCCTTCTATGGTTTTTGTATCTTTCTGCTTAAGCCAATCCTGAAGTAGGCCCTTCCCTTAACTAAATCTGCCAATATTAACTCTCTCTTCTTTGCATATTTTTCAACTAGGCTTCAGAAGATATGAAAGGCAAAGGGGCAGGGACTCACGTCATAAGTTATTATGTCCTCACCTGATGAAAGGCAAATAAAGAAAACATTTAAACATTCTAGTATTTTCTATTGTCGTTGTTGCTTTTTCTCCCAGGTGAGTTGAAAAAATGCATCTGTGTCGTGTGGCTTGGATAGTAAAAGAAGAAAAATATTCCTTTCTCAATCAGTGCTTCCTCTGCTTTAAGCTGGCAAGAAATGCTTCAATAACAGGTTGTACAAAATATTACTTCAAAGGCCTCAAGTCGGCACACTGGATACTGTTGCCACAACTGTATCCAAGCGTGATTTAACTTCCCCAGTCAGTGATGTGTGCGAAGGGCACACAACTACTAACCACACATGCACACTCCACATGAATTCCCACATCCCTGACTTCTCATTCCAGCCTGAGAATTTTTTTCCAGAGCTACAAAGAAATAAATCAAGTTTGTAAAAGGATATGTGTGAAAATGCCAATGGAAAAAATGAAAAATCAGTTACTAAGCCTAAAGTGCTTTGCTGAGATGGCTTCTGCCCTTCCAAAGTATTTCTTCGGGACAGGCAACCAAGGAAAAGGCCATCGTGTTCAGGAGGCTTAGCCGGTGGACAGTGTAACAGGAACGGGAGGGTAGCCAGTGCTCTTCAAAATCACTTTGGAAGGGCTCACTCTCTTAGACGATAGGCATTGCAGACGAAGTCTTAAACATCTCTTCAGCCATGCATATTTTTCTGCTCACTTTTGGCTGGTGGGATTATTGGAAAAAGGTAGACACCCTCCAACCCAAATGAATGCCTACGTAACGTAACCAGGCCTAGGAAATAAAGCAGACAAACCCAAAATCATGTTTTACAGCCTAGCACATTAACAGACTCGCAAAAAGGTTTACTGGGGACATGAAGTAGTGGAAAAGTAATGCTTTCATTCCATTTTAATTTGGGTAAATCTATGATGTGAATTTCTGTGTTCTAAGCCAGGTTCCCCTAAGCTTAGTCTGCATGTTCTCTGACATTCCAGCCCACACAGAACTGATCACAATACAAAGTCAACTCAGGCCCCTGCCCTGGAAATTGTCACCCTTGGGACAAAGTGGGTTGACTGACATGAGACACCTTTAGAATCATTCTCTCCATGGTGATCTGTAATGTTTTATGCATGTCACTGCTAATGAATTGCTGAACTGGATGTCAATTAAATCTATTATCGGCCAAGAGAATTTCAAAACAGTATCAACATAACTGACAAATGCCCTGTACATTCTGGTGTCTATACCACTTTGTCATCAAGAGGGTTCCGATTCATGGTGACCCCACATGTGTCAGAGTAAAATTGTGAGCCACGGGATTTTCAATGGCTGCCTTTTCAGATGTATGCACGAATCCAGACTTTCTCTGAGAGGCCTCTGGGGGACCCAAACCTCCAACATCTTAGCTAGCAGTCAAGTATGTTAGCCATTATCACCATTGAAGGTCTCTGTACCCTTCTCGAGATCTTGCTGAATATTTACCTCGGTGGATGGCTATACCGTATGGAATATTGTGTGGTTTGACGGGCACAGAACATTATGATTACGCTAGGGCAAGGCAAATTTGCATGACACTTTGGAGTAAGAAATGTGAAAAACTGCTAGAAATATGGCGACCATAGAGATACACAGTACTCTCTGTTAGTTCCTAAGGAATGACAGTGCTGACAGGTACCCAGCTGTATTTCTTTTCTATACATGTGTCAATAATCCCTGCTTTCTGTGAAAACAGAAATCAAGCCTGAGATAATTACGAGGGCACAGAAATGAAAACAACTGTTACCACATGGAAGACTCCAAATATCCTTTCCTGGCTTCCCCAGAGGCACCAAGCCAAATGCTACCAATGTATTTCCAGTCAATAAAATACTTCTGGTGATTTCTTAGGGAAGTGGCAGATGTGTGATTTCTGAGGGAAATATTGATCGGTAGTAACTCTTTAAGTTATGTCAAATTTCTTGTAAAACTGTTTTCACCTACTTTTATCTTTAGAAATACTGAAAGAATCCTTAAAACAAATAAATTACCTCTCCTGATTTTCACATAACCCCCCTTTCATTACATCTGCCATGAGAGAGTCATAATGTTCTATATTCTGAGGTTTGACATGAGAAAATGTTATTAGTAGGTGATTGAGAAGAAACATTATTATTGTATAAAATAAAACAAAGAACCAAAATACTGCCATAAAGTTAATTCTGATTCATAGTAATCCTGCCTGATATACAAGAAACTCAGATTGTTTGAATGTGTGGTGAGATACAAGATATCTAATATATATTTTTCTTAAGTAATAGAATACCAATATGTACACAAAAGTATACATTATACACAAAATACTTAAATGCATATATTAAATATACATATAAAATCACTCTAAATATAGCACTCTTCTATAAAGAATCAACAGGTCTTTTTGTTTGCAACCTACTACCAAATGCAGAACATACTGTTGGTGAAAAACTTTTCAGAGACAAAAAATTCTTTATTAAATATGCACATGAATTATAAGACACATTCAAGTGTTAAGGAATGTGAAAATAGAAAGATCATATGTACTAAGTTGTGCAAGAGGAACACAAGATCAAGAAATGATGGAATTCAAGGAAGAAGTCCAAGGAATTGATTGAATACCAGATGAAATGTTTCCACAAGCTAAGACAGTCCTGGGAGCGCGCACCAGTCTATCTATGCAATAGATCAACAGAGAGCCAACTGACCAGAAGACCAGAAAAGATCCAGATTTGTGCCCATTACCAGGAAAGGGACCCAATAGGACACAGAACTTATCAAACAACATCACTAACGTCACATGCAATAAAATATTGGTACTGATAACTCAAAAATGGTTGTAGCAGGACATTGACAAGGAACTTCCAGAAATGTAAATTGAACAATTCAAAAGAAGACATGGCACTAGAGATATCATTGCTGCAAAGAGCTGGATTTTGGGTGAAAACATAGAATTCCAGAAAGATGTTTATTTATGTTTGATTGACTATGAAAGGCATTTGACTGTGTGGATCATAACAAACTGTGAATAACATTGTGAATAATGGGAATTCCACTTCTGGTGCTTGCTCACACTGAGCCTGTCAATAGACCAAACAGCAGTCCTTCAAACAATGGGGATCCCACAATTCAGGAAAGGTGTGTATCAGGATACCATCCTTTCATACTTATTCATCTGTATGCTGAGTACACCAATTGAGAAGCTGCACAACATGAAGGAGAACGAGGCATCAGGATCAGAGAATGGTTTATCAGCAACCTGCAGAGAGCACAGCTGTTTGCTGAAAGTGTGTCGGACTTGAAGCACATGCTAATGAAGATAAAAACGGAAGTCTTCAGTGTGGATTACAATGCAATGTAACACAAACCAAAATCCTCACAACTGGACCAATAGAAAACACCATGACGGAAAAAACATGTTGAAGTAGTTAAGGATTTCAGATTTCTTTTTACTTTTTGCTCAACACCCATTGAGAACCTAACAGTTTGTGTAGAGTTAACAGAGGTCATCACCATCATCCATCAGCCACCAATGATGGGTTCATTTTAACCTTTAAAACATGAGGAGTTTATTCATGTAAATCACCCACTGTTCTTGTAAAAGCATGTCCAAGTCTCTCAAAATGACCAAATACCACCACCACTACAACCGCTGCTGGACACCTAGAGATGGTGCAAGAAAGCAAAGCAGTTAATGAACCAGTTAAGCAATCCGGAGCTGAACTCTGGGAAGAACTCTCGGTTCAGTCACCTGAAAGTCATTGGCCTCCTAATGAGCTAACCAGGCTAGCTGAAAACATTGGACCCGAACGCATATGTATCCCTCCACCCTTCAAGGGTTGGGGCCAGCCTCAATGTCCTCCATTGAGATATTAATTATCATGACCTCCGATTTACAAACACGGGCCCCTGGCATATATCAGCAATGTCTCCTGGAAGAACAAACACAAGTCATTTTCCTCCAGTTTGGAGCTGGGCAGTCTGGTGAAAGACTCCTGAGTGTGTACATGATTCAGTAACGTCAACAGCAGCCTGGCAGGGGGACAGGAAGAGAAAGGAAAAGAGAAAGAATGAAGACAGTTTTGTACCCTCCCAGATGCATATCTGATCTGTAACTCTAAGCCAGGGGCCCTCACACCTGGGTGCTGAAAGGATGTGCTAATTACCTAATGGTGGAGGCTCCTCCATTGTCCTCCACCTCTTTATCTGGTACTCCCAGATGCAAACCAGGGAGCTGTCAGGTAGCAAGAGCTTCCTTCTGAATGTCGAAGGAACTGTGGAAATGAAGGTAACCTGGTCCTGTCAGTTCAAATTACAGGGAGCAGGAACATTATTGTTTCCTTGCCACTGCTGAGTACAATGAAGCATATGGAAAGCTTGAATTCTCACTAGTCCAAAAAAAAAAAAAGGAAAAATACGACCCATCAGATCAGAACAATCTCCAACTTTCTGTGATAGAAAATAGCTTCTTCTTCTCCTCCTCCTCCTCTTCCTCCTCTACCTCCTCCAGACTCCAACTCCTCCTGCTCTTCTTCTTCTCCTCCTCCTCCTCTCCTCCTCCTCCTCCTCTTCTTCTTCTTCTTCTTTCTTCTCCTTCTCCTTCTCCTCCTTCTCCTCTTCCTTCTCTACCTCCTCCCGCCTCCTCCTCCTCC
>NW_022111373.1:83504992-83509157 GCF_000313985.2 Echinops telfairi | reverse complement strand
AGCTACGCTTAGAAATCTTTGCTGGTTATGCTACAAACCAGAGCCATCTGTTCCCATTTATGGACAGCTTTTTGCTTTAAATAACTATGGAAAAGTCCAGGTTTTACCAGTTTCAGATAAAATGAATGGTTTAATGATCAGACAGCAGGGGATGTAGAAGTTTGTCTTAACTGATTCATCTCTTACTCACTGGGAACTTTGGCCAATCTCTTTGTCTTCTCTGGTGTATGTTTATAAACTCCCCATGCCCCCCAACCCCCCGCCAGCAATTTGCTTGCAGTGTCTTAAGAAAAGGAGCTGGAGGTCATGAGTTTGGGGGTCTTTATCTCATTGAACCTTTAGGAAAGTCAATAACACTTTCTGAGGCTCCATAAATGAGGAATCTGAATGGGCATTATATAATATTCGGTTCAAAAGAACTGATTCTTTGATTTCTTGACCCTCACATTAAATTTCTGCCTTTATTGACATCTTTACCCTCATTTATTAAGCCAAGCCAAAGCAAAACAAAACAAACTCATTGTTGTCAAATTATTGCTCATTCACGGCAACAGCATATATTACAGAGTGGAACTGAGCTCCATAGGATGTTCTTGGTTCTAATCTTTGTGCAACCGAATGGCCAGCTCTTTCTGCTGGGTCCAAGTCCACCTGCGTAGGGTTAGATCACCAGTCTTTTGGTTACCATCCAAGTGCAAACTATTTGAAACCCCAAGGGACATTTTTTATCCCTTCTTTAAAGACACTGTTAAAGAGTCCTGGTGGTTCACTGGCTTACTCCTTGGACTGCTAACCACAAGGTCATCAGTTCAAACTAACCAGGCACTCAGGAGAAAGATGAGGCTTTTTGCTTCCGTAACCATTTACAGCTTCAGAACCCTAAATGGACATTTCTGTCCCGTGGGAGTCGGCAACATTGTGGAAGTGATTTTGTTTTTGTTTTTGAGATCTAGAGATTGTGTTGAACTCTCCCCTCCACTCTAGCAATATGGACCCAGAGTCATCTCTCTGTCTTCTTGGGGCAAAGTCTCAACTGTAATAACTTTGCTTGCTCTCCTGTGCTCTCCTCTATGGTTACCTTTCAGTGCTGGAGAATAAAACTGAAGCAAGGCCTCAGATAACCCCCTGACAGTGTTGTGTAGGAGAATTGTCCCATACCACCATGTTTTGGTAAATGACTCCACATGCAGCAATGGAGACTGAGTATGGGCCTGTGAGAGATCACCATCCAGGCACTGGTCTTATAAAATTTACTAAATCATATGGGAGATATGTGTGTTAGTCTGGGTAGACTAAAGAAATAAATTCATAAGACACTCGTATGTGTGTATAAGAGCTTTATATACATGATCAGTGGAATATTGAGAAAACTTCCCACCCAGTCCAGATCAAGTACGTAAGTCTGATTATTAGCCCATATGTCAGATACCAATCTATAAAGTCCTCTTCAGACTCAGGAAACACATGCAATGACGCTGAATGCAGGAAGATCACGGGCCAGTGGTACAAAATCTTGTGGATCCAGTGGTGGCAGTAGAAGCATCTGAGCTCTGGCAGGGGTCTCCATGTGGCTTCTGCAGCTCAGGGCACTAGCGTAATTCCATGTGTCTTGTCAGCTGCTATGTCTCCTGGGGTGTGAGCAGAGACAGCGTCTCTCCCACCTCCAAGGAGGAAATCCAGGAATTCCCTGAATCCTCAGGAGAAGACCTTACCTACCCAGAGGCTTCATGGACTATGACCTGATTGACAGACTAGACTATACTCCTTCACTCTCAATCCTCTCAAGTCCCAAATTGGCACCAAATTACACAACTGCCACAATATGTTTGACTTAACTATTGCAACAAAGGTTTCATTCCATGTTATTTTTCTAGAAATTGTGCAGTTTTTGCTTTTTAATTTAAGGCGGATGTATTTTGCCTTAATTTCTGTGTAAAGCTTTCTTTAAGGGTCTAACTTTATTTTTCTGGCATATGGATAACCTTTCTTCCTGATAGTCATTATTGAAGACACCAGCCTTTCCCAATAGTTTTATCTTTACACTTTTTTAAAAAATTAGTTGACCCAATGTGTAAAGGTTTATTTTTGGACTTTTGATTATTTTCCATTGATGTACATGTCCATTCTTACTCCAATATAATTTTGCCTCCAATAATGTTGTTTTATCATAAATTTAAAAATCAGGTACTGAAAATAATTCATCATCAGTGTTTTCATTTTCAAAATTGTGACACATAATATGTTTTAGTCACCTGCTCCAATATTATGAATCTTACTGAATACAATTGACCCTTGAACAAGGCAAGGGTAAAGGGTGTCAACTTCCTGCACAGTTGAAAATCTGCATGTAATATGCAATTGATCCTTGAACAACATGGGTTCATTTCTATGTAATTTCCACCTCCTTCGGTTCATGTGGTGAGCTCCAGAATTGATAATATGCACTGAAAACTTCCCAAGTCACTTAAAATGCCCAGGCCACCTGTCATCTCCACATTCTGTTATACTGCACTTTAAGCAGATACTGAAAACACTTAAGCTCATTAAAACAATGCAGGAGGTAAAATGTGGATATAGTGGGGCTAGTAGTTCAAAGTTGTATTGTTTAAGGGTCAAGGGTGCTCACTGCCATTCTGGCAATACATGTATAGTAAGAGGAATAGGCGGTAAGGAAGGAGAGGAGAAGAAAAAGAAGGAGAAATGAGGAGAAAATACTAAATAGAAATTATAGATATAAAAAATTACAATTAAATTTTTGGGAAACCTGGATGAGGTCACCAGATGATCGAATAATGCGGAAAAAAGAGAAGTGAGTATGAAATCAGGACAATAAAAGGTATCCAAATGGAATAAACGAGAGTAAGTGACTGGAGAGAACTTTAAGAAAATATTACTTTTCTTAAGGCTTCTGTTGAGGTGCTCTGCCTCATAGCTACCCCCCCGGTCTGTACCACAACTAACCGCATAATTACAATGAACTATGTAATTAGAATCCCAGAAGGAGAGAAGGAAAAATCAGAAGAAATACTAGAATAGGTCAAACATTTTGCAAATTGGATGAAGGCTAGTAATGCTCAGATTGGTCAGCAAGGGCCAAGGAAAATTAGCATCAAGAAAATGTAATCTTGATTTAAAGAGTCAAATTCTGAGCATACACATTTTACATAAGTGCACATGACTATTAACTTCTCTACAAGAGCAAAGAGAGCTAGGAGACCAAACAATAACATCTTTAAAGTATTAAAGGAAAAAAAAGTTAACATAGAATTTAGTATTCTGTGGAAAATATCCTTCAACATTGAAGGCAAAATACAGACACTTTCAGATGATTTAGATTTTTAAAATCTGAGACTATTCTGCCCTTCAGAAAAGGATAAAGAAAGCTGTTCAGGGGAGAGGGAATGACAAAAATCAAAGATTGAGACATACACAAAGGAATAAAATGACAAAAGTGGTAAGATGCAAATCAAGTAAAATATGTGTTTTACCTTATAAAATTCACCAAAGATAATTGGTCAGTTAAATAAATAAAATAATAGAAATATGCTGTATATGTGTATTTACCTTTGCTGAAAATAAAACCATGAAAATGGTGCAGCACTATGGGTCAGTGAGGGACGTCATGTCTCGTGGTAAGGCCAGCTCTATGCATTGGCTGCTCTGAGCAGGAATATGAGACACAGTGTGGGAATTGTGCCAATTTGACCGCACCACACTGAGGTGAAACACTAAGGGCGTGCAACAGAACAGCAAGGGGCAGAAAGCAATGAAGTTCCCGGGGAATACCAAAAATAGACTGTGGGGCCAGAGCATGGCACCCCATCAGACTTGACCGGAAAATACTCTGAAAGGTCAACACACAGACTTAGAACTATTTATAGACTTCTCTCTCTTTTTTTGTCATTGTTTGTTGTTGTTGTTTTGTTTGTCTTTGCTCTGTCTTGTTTTTGTGCATATTATTATTTCTTCATGTCTATCTAGATAAGATAGTTGGGATAAACAATCTGGAGGAGAAACAACAGGACCATCAGTTCCAGGGACATGGGGGAGGGAGGGGTGGGGGAAAGGAATTGGGTATTAATAAACCCAGGAACAAGGGAACACCAAGTGATCTAAAATCAACAGCTAGGAGGATGTAGGAGGCCTGATAGGGCTTGATCAAGGG
>NW_022111373.1:83491217-83503783 GCF_000313985.2 Echinops telfairi | reverse complement strand
GTGGAGCATACATACAGGAAACCGAGTTAGGAACACGTCTTAGACATAACCAAACCCCTTGAGAGAATGAGTTACTGGGCCTGGGACCTCAGGATCATAGTTTCCAGGGCTACTGAGGTCAATTGACATAATAGTTTGCGAAGACAATGTTCTGCATCGTAAGTTGCCGAGTGGAGACTGGGATCTTAAAAACACATAAACAGCCATGAAAGGTACAACTCTTGGTCTCTCCCTGGGCCGAAACAAAGAAGAGTGGTGGACATTGAAGCTACAGGGCAGCAGGTTTGGTGGGTCTCACCAACATCCGTCTCCACGACCCTGAGGGCAGAACTAGATGGTGCCTGGCTGCGTCTACCAACTGCACTGAAAGGAGATGCAGCTGAAGAGACTAGGGGAACTGCTTTGCGGTCAAGGACCATTTGTATATTTAAAATATTATTCCTGGGCCCACATTTAATTAGCACATCCCAAATGTGATGGCTGGAACCGCTTCTCTTTGATAAGTCATGTGACATCAGCTGAGGCTAGTGATTACACAGGCCTGCTGGTGGAAGTTCCCCACCCCTGCAATAGAAGATCCTGGACAGTGGGGGAGAAAACTCTTGAACAAAACTTGACAGAATTCAAAATTATGGAAGAGACTAGGCTTACTGATCAGATAGAGATTGTTGGAACTCCCAAGGCAACATCTCTTGATCACCTTCAGGGAGAATGAATCCCTGTGTCTCAAGGTTTAGCTAAACAATAGGCAATTCTACAAAGGGAACAATAACATTAGTTAGGTACACACACCTTAGAATAATCAACCATTTAACATCAAAGGGGCAGCATTTACTGAAGGACAAAGTCCAGAATGGTTAAGAAAGGGATAGGAATTGAAGTGGGAAACACTGGGAAGAAGTGGGATTAGTCATGGTATATTGAGGGTATTGCAATGAATGAGATGGAGTAACCCATGAGTGAATTGTTGACTGTAAAATTGATGGTCTACTAGGTAACCCTCCATCCAATTCACAAATAAAAGTCTAAAAAAATAAATCAAGAAAATGGAAGAAGAGTAAAGAAACAACCAGATTGAATATGTGAAAAACAAAAGGAAATAATAGATATATTTAACACAACCATAGCAATATTATATTGAATGCAAATGGATAAAATTATTTAATTGCAAGAGGGATCTTATCAAGCTATATAAAGTAAGAAGCCCTTATGTAATGTTTACAAGAGATGTACTTTAATTACAAATACACAAATAGGTTAACAGTTCTTTGAGTTGCTATGTTATATTTACCATTAGCCCTGGTGGTGCAGTAGTTACCAGTATGAATTGGGCTGCAATCTGCAAAGTCATCAGTTCAAAACTACCAGTTGTTCCATGGGAGAAATGTGAGACTCCTCCATTCTACTCCATTACAGAGTTAGTCACAGAAACCCACAGGGACAGGTCTACCCTCCCCTGTTGGGTCACCCTGGGTGAGAATAAAATTGATGGCAGTGAGTTTGGTTTATTAGAAAGTTAGCAGAGGCTCACCTTGAAAAGAGTTTGTTCTTTGGAGATTTCATTTCTTGGAGACAATTCTTAGGTTTGTTGTTTCAATTAAGTGTCCTGACACACTTTTCTTAACCCTTTTTCTGGAGTTGAATTTGACACAGCAGTCTTCTTGGCTGTATATCTAAGATGAGAGAAGAGGTGTTGCCAAGAATGAGATCCAGTAGAGGCCTCAAGAGTTTTAAATTTCAAGCCAAACTGAGCTCTGTTTAGATTTGGGTTAGCTGGCTCCCAGATTCTGAATGCAAATGATTCAAACATCCATAAAATGTTAACAGAAGACTCTGTGGACATCAAATAGCTCTCACCAAACATCACTTTAATGAGTTAAGTGTAAATGAAACAAAAACATATGGATTCCATTGTCCTAAAAATACACAGGGGTTTAAAATAAAGGCGAGTAAAGTGACATATGTTTGAGGATTGGCTCTCCCAAAGCTGTAAGAAAGTTCTCCAAGACATCTACCCCGTCAAAATCCATTGTCCCTCACGTGTGGTCAATGACTTGGCTACACTGCTCCTCCCTTGCACTCTCAAATAGAATTGTTCTTTCCTGCAATTCACTCAAGCTCGTTGTCATTAGTGCAGATGGGGAAAAAATCCTCCTGCTCTCTCACCTGTGAGTTTCCAGACAGTTTCTTTTCTCTTCATCCCAACCCACTCGTACTTTCCCTATCCTACATCTTCTCTCAGAGCCTTGTCTCTATTTTATTCAGGTGTGTAGATGTGATTTTCTGGTGTCTTAAGTGGGGCTGGGCTTGAGCACAATGGAAGGAATCTTAAAACTAAACACTGGAGTGATTATGCTGATTCCTGTGGGTCACAGTAGAATATAGACCCTACGTGTTCTGTAACGTTAGACTCTTTCAGCCAAGTAGGTAGACAGTCTCTCTTTGTTCACTTCTTGTCTTCCAAAGCTCAGGTTGCAGATGGGAGAAGGGCTGCCTTCGCTAATCATCCTTGGCCCAGAGGCTTCTAGGGAGGGAAAAGTAAAAAGACAGCTATTAAGCCTGTGACTCTGCTCTTCTTTTAGGCTATTTATGTGAGCCTGGGGCTTATTTCCCAGTGGTATGTAAATCATGTATTTTAACCATAATAACACAAAGCTGTTGCCTTGTCTAAGACACCCATCAGAGAGAGTCTTTTGGTCATGTTCTATAGGCTGTGAATATCAGACTCCTACCAGCTTCAGGAAAATCAGGACCACCTCTTTTCAAAGGGCAGAGTGGATATTTCATAATCTGGCTTTGAGAAGCGCTTCCGTGGTGCCCATGGCTAATGAGCGTGGCTCCTAAGCAGAATGTTGGAGGTCTCAGTCCACTTGGAGGCTCTGTGTAGGAGAGATCAGCCATTGAAAAGCTAAGGAGAGCAAATCTACTCTGACACACGTGTGATTGCTATCACTTGAAATTTACTCAGTAACAGCCGATAGAGGCTTCTAAACACTTGTTCTCTTATGAGTCCTCTGCTCCTTAAACTCTAGTAAATCACTGTGTACCCACATGTATCTAGGAACTCAGAGGCTGTACATACAATGGCAATCTCAGGAGCTCTTTGGACAAAGTGTGACAGCCCAGAAGCATCAGTGGCCTGCTCCACACCTAGATGCAGTGACCATGTAGAAGCAGTCCATGCATTTGGGGAACTATGGGTAATTCAATTTATTTTCAGGGTGGGGTGAGTGGAACGATGTAGTAGAAAGGGGAGTATCTGGGATGAAAGAAATGGCATGCATTCCTATGAGTTTTCTCTACACTTACCTTTCTCCTTCTGCTCAAATATTTTTTGTAGTTTGTTCTGAGAAATATATTGGGTGGCGTGTGATGTGAAATTCTCATGTATTGGGATTTAGCTTAGATTTGGAGTGTGGGCTAACAAGGGGAGATTGTGGCACAGGGCGAGATACTGGACAAAATACTATTTTGAAAGGACAAAAGAGACTGGATATCAGTCAGATTAAAGCAAATAATAGCAAATATTCTGTTCCTAGATTACTGGCCTTCTTGTGGAATAAGACTCAAGCAGCAATGGCCATATAAAGGACTAAGAGTATATATTTAAAAACAGGATATACTTTTCCTCACTCTGTCCCCTGGAACTTCCTTGTTCCCCATTCAGTCCTTATTTGGCAAATAAAAGAGGGATTTGTGCCCTGGGAGTTACAGGGAAGTGTGCTCCTCTCTGTGGCCCTGGTGGCCTAGTGGGTACACGTTGGGCTGCTAATTGCAAGGGCAGATTTCAGTCTGGGCAACTCACAGGGGCAGTGCTACCCTGCCCCACAGGGTCACTATGAGTCAGAATGGACTCAACAACGGTGAGCATGTTTTTGTTTGTGTTTTGTTCCTGTTTGTGTACTATATGAAAGAAAAATTTAAGAACAGTGTATCATTGATCAAGCATGATCTCTGTCAGATACTTTGCTAATGCAGATTTCTTGGTGTGAAAACCTGTCACATGCGAAATCTTGTTCAGAACCCTCCCCCACCAATTAACTCTACATACACCCAAGCTTTCCAAGACCTCCAATGGTTTGTAGAGGGACATGTGTCATGTATTGATGTGTAATATAACAACAACTCCCTTTCCCTTCAGCACGGCACCTAGCCCGCATCGCTTAGTTGTGTTCATGGCCCCTACCAAACTCAATTACTGTGAAATTATAATATTCAATTTAGCCAAATTATTTTTCCCAAAGCCACAGAAACAGGTAATCTTATGCATAATACTATCTACAATCTGAAAAAGCCCTAAAATGTTGTTTCTATTCTATTTCCAAAGATCACTAGACAAGATTCACCAGGGAACATTCTAGGAAGGGTTCTTCCTCAGCTGGCAGAGTGAAGGGAAAATGACTCATAAATAGGTTCCATTTCTAACTTTTACGGTTCTTCATAAGAACCCGCTGGTTGCAAGTTGAGTCTGATTTGTAGTGATCCATTAAGACAGAAGAGAACTGCCCCATAGGGCTGTTAAGGCTGCAAATCTTGACAGAACCAGATTGCAACATCTTTTCATTTCCCTTCAGAGCAGCACATGGGTTTGAACAGCCCACATTTTGGGTAGTAGCCAAGCCCTTACCACTGTGCCACCAGGCCTCTAAAGTCCCTACACTGTTGATTTCTCTTGTCGAGTGCTGTAACTTCATAATGCCCATGGGAGGTAGCAATGACACCATCCCCAACTCACTGCCATCAAGTGAATTCTAATTTATAGGGGTCTTGAAACTGTAAATATTTGTGGAAGCTGACAGCCTCCTCCTCTCCTTTGGAGGGGCTAATGGGTTTGAGCTTCTGACCTTGAGGTTAACAGTCCAAAACTAAGCCACAGCAGCACCAGGGCTTCTTAGGTAATAAAAGATTCCTATTTAAGTAACAAAGTGATGAAGCAGTAACATTCCTGCTGAAGCTGCGCTAAAACTGTACCCAGCATTGCCCCAAATTTTGTTTACATGGTTTATCCATATGGGGACTATTTTCTTCTTCTCTTTTTGATTTTTTTACTTCATACATCCTCTTACCTGCCTTATTTACTCCATCTTAACGTGTAAGGTTTTGTCTGAACAATCTAGCTCTCTCTGCCTTGATTTCTAGGAACTGCTGTTTCTTCTGTAATGGTGCCATGGGTATCCTCACAATATCTTCTCCTCAACATTACTCCACCCTTACTTACTCTCACTCCTAGATATTGTCGATTGATCAACCATGGACACCTGATTCATCCTGAAGTAATCAAAAAAGTCTCATAAGTTTTAAAAGGTTAAAGTCCAATCTCAGTCAGAATGGTTTTCTGGATAAAAATGTAAGATTGCCTTGTGTTGGCTATTACGTTTTGAGCAGAGTAATAGAATTTTCTACTACAATGGGAAGAAGAGAAAGTTGATCGATTGTTGGGGAAAGAAACATGTACAGATTGGAATAAACATGAGATGAGAATTAGAGTGAAGATGGTTTCTGAATTCTCAAGCCCCCAGTGTCTGGTTCTAATCCCTTTAGATGTCTGGCTATGTATCTGTCTTTAAATCCAATGAGTTGCCCTTGTATCATCAAAATGTTTTTTTCCTTTTTGATTAAGCTAGTTAGGGCAAGTTCTGTTATTTAAAATTCAGGCAATCCTAATCAACCCATCCTTCAACATATTCTCTTCCAAAATGCATCAAGCACAAGTAAACCTTACTCCACCTTTGGTGACCACCTTTCGTGTCTAACTGGATGTTGCACTTCATCTTTCAAGATGCAGATGCCAGCTGATAAATGTGGTAGCCCCTTGAATGCAGTGTCTCAACTCTGAGACCTGGTCCCATAAGAGGTCTGAAAGGAGCTCAATAACGTTATTTGACTGCTCACCCAACCAATGAACCCAATGTTAATTGAGTTAAATTATTCTCTGGCTGGTTCTACTGTTTAGTCTTCAACGATGCATGTCCATCTCTCCTTCCTGTGACTCTTCTGCGTTCTTCATGCCAGTTACATTCAAACTTTGATTATCTGAGATGTGCTTGTGCTCTCCTGTGAAACATCTGTGTAGTCTAATTCCACGCCTTTTTTAGATCGATTATTTGTCATGGTGATGGATGGTTCTCGAATCAATTCTCAGCTAATCCTTCCATGGTACCGAGTCCCTTGGAGTCACCTCCCTCTTTGCAGGTCATGGAAAAAGAATACATAACAAACTTCCAGAAAGCCTAAACACACATGGGTATGCAGGTAACGCACAAACAAATGCCCTGCTCACAAAGCAAGTTACTTCTCTGCAAGGAGATCGAAGGATTCGCTGAAAATAGTTTCACCGAGCAAGAGTCACAGGTAATCAGTCTTTGTGACATAACTCATGAGCTAGTGAATTCTTATTGGTCTTGATGAAAGGCCCTCTTTGTCCATTGGGTTATTAATGGGCTTGTGAAATTGCATGATAAGGAAAAATGAAGCCCTGAAACTTTACCAGCAACCTTATTCCTCCAGCCCATTGTGAAAAAAATGAAAGTCCTATTTCATCTCTTATGGCTACCATCCATGCTTTTGAGATTGGTGTACTTTAGATTAGTATGGAATGTGCTTGGTAAGGAGCCACCTTGGAATCAAAGGCTTTGTCACTTTGTAAGAAATTGAAATCCTAAGTCAATACTCAGTAATTAAAGAAAAAAGACAAAACCATGTAGAATCCACTCCTATTTCTGAAGTCATATAAGGCGGTGAGAATGTAATTTCTAAACACGGACTCTAATTTTCTCAAGCTACCAAGTGACAGCCTGCATGTGAGCTTTCCATGTCCATTGGTGAGATCATCTTTTACTGCCTTTTATCAAAGCAAATGATGGTGCACCGGGTACTTACTGCTCTATAATAGGAGGGGTCAAGTAGATAATTAATGAGAATTAATCTGTAAAAGGGAATAAAATCTCCATTTTGAATCCTGGGTTATGACTTGGTTTATTATGCAAGTGTGAAACTTCAAAGGAAGCTAACCCAACGGGCCACTTTAATTACACTTTATTACATTTAAGAGCTTTAGGGAAATGTTGCTCGCTGCCAAGAAATGCTTCTCGAGAACACTTTCCACCTCCCGACAAGCGGCTCAGAGCCGCTGTTCCCAGGGCAACTACAGCGGGTGCCGTTTGTACCTTTCTTGTGTCTGAGAGCTAACATGCCGAACAGCTGCTAGGTGAAACATGGGCCTCAGAACTGGTCAAGGATAGTTTCAGAGACTAAAAGCCCAGAACCCAGTGATTCCATTATAGACGCTCCCGATTCAAGCCTTCCCAAAGGCAAACTGAAAATCTGTGTTCAGGGGCAGGCTAAACCCAACTATAAGACATTTTCCTGAATCTGTGGAATTAACCTGTAAAAAGGAATCAAATCTCTGATTCAAATCCTGGGTGATGACTTAGTTTATTCTGAAAGTGTGTAATAAGAGTTTGCCTTAGGTGGCAACCGCAGAGATGGCCACTTCCACCGCCTGGGGTTCAAAAAGAGAAAGATGAAGACATGGATCTCCCTGTCTTAGAGCAGAGTGCACGAGAACATTCTCAGTCATGTTGGATTTGAACATAAGAAAGACACACTGCGTCTTTGATAGATAGGTTGGTTTATCACCCTCTTATCTTGTTTCCAACGCCATATGACAGAGTAGAACTGCTCCTGTGGGTTTCTGAGACTACAACTCTTTACGGGGCTTGAATGAGTAGGAATTGACTGGCTAGCACTGAAAGGGTTTTTATCTTTAAGAGAAGAGTCTTAGGAGACAGGCACATGATCTAGTGTCTGAATTCCAGGCTAAGTGCCAGGGTTCCTCCCATCTGATTCCAGCTCTGGTACTGACTTGTCCTATGGCCTTGGGCAAAGCTGCTTAGCCTCTGAACTTGGTTTGCTCACTGTTAAAATGACAGGGAAGATACCGTTCATGCTGACTTCATTGGGTTACTGTGTAGAATCTTTGAAAGCATTTTTTTGTTGTTTTAGTGAAAAAATAATTTGGACTTTTAAAATTAGACTTGAAGGCCATATTTCAGGTGATGGCAGGCTAAAGGAATGCTTAGCAAGGGAAAAAGTTAAAGAAGTGGTTGGTTTCTTTGGCACGGGGAAAGGTAGAATAATGTGTTAAAAGGTGTTTCTGGAAAAAGTTAATTAACTGATGGTGTTTGTTTGTTTATTTACTTTAAGATGTCAAAATATGATTTTCAGAAGCAAGTAATGACATTTACTTGATTTGAAGTGAAGAAAATGAAAAAGGTGACCCTTATTTGTAGTCAGTGTTATGGAAAAGATAAATAGGAAGTGTGAGGCTAAGGCTGGGAACTAAATGGAATATTTGAGTTTTTCTAATACTATTATATATCTCATTTGTATCATTGCAATTGAGAGGAAAGTCTCAACCTCCTGTCTGGCGCTATAAAAAGATGGTCTGCACTTATGATTCATTCACTCATAGAAGACTAATGCATTGATGACATTTATCAGGAGAGGTTTCTGGCCCTCAAAGAGCTCGATCCTTATTAGTCAAGATGACACGTAACCAAGTATTGCACCAAATAGCGATTCCCATGCTAAGAACTATTGAAAGGGGTCATACTAGTAAAGCTAAGTAACAGGGGCCCATTGAAAATCCCTGTGAAAGTCGGGATCAAGAGTACTTAGTGGCAAGAAGGAAAGCCCATAGGATGCTTCTCGGTGAGAAGGATGATTGTGTTTATAAACAATCAAAGGTGACACAAAAGGCAAGAGCAGAGAAACCTCTTTATACACAGGTATGGAGACATGAAAGCGCATCATGAGTTCAGAGAGTAATTCCATGGAGACAAAGTTTATGTTGAGAGGACCAGTCAGGCAGAAAATAAAGCCAGAAGCTAGAGGAAGAGGCCAGCAGAGCGATGGAATACCTGCGATCAACTTATATTTGTATTCTTTCTCCATCATTTACTGGCCATGGCACCTAGGAAGCACATCAGATTCTTCCACAAATAAAATAAGGATAATAATAATATGTAAACCATAGCATTTTATGAGTACTAAATGAGATAACATACAATAATTCATATGAAACAATTAGAACAGTGACTAGCATGATTTCTTAATGAATAGGAACTTATTATTTGTGTGTTACTTAAACAAGTTGATCTTTAGTCTGTAAGGAAGTAGAGATGAAAGTATCTGAAGAAAGGCAGTAAGATAATTGGATATAGATGAGAAGTGAAGAGAAAACAGGTTGGAGTCAGGCATGTGCTAGAGGAAAGATGGATTTGAAAGCTGCTAAAGAGGGTTCCATGACAGGATGAAGAATTTCAGTTGACTTCCAAGTGTGGAACAAGGCCCTAGGATAGCTAGAGGTGATATTAACCTAAGCAGAAAAATGCATTAGAGCACACAACGATATTTCAGAATAATGGGAAGGCAGTACATTGTTTGTTAAACATGACATTTAAATGTTGAGGAACCAAAGGAGCATTTCAATGAGACATTGAACAGGCAGTAGAAGACATTGAAAGGGCACTAAGAATCAGGCATAGATCTTGGGGGGCAGGGGGCGGGGAGAGTATACTAGAGACACACTTTGCTCAGTTTTTGAATTGGATAAAGTTTTTCAAGCAACAAGATTAGAATATGAATCTGAGAAAGATTAGGGAAAGTATGGGGAACCAGAAGGGAATGAGATTACAGAAATCAAAGGAGAGCAAATTGATTTAACTTGGAGTAATTCTCATCAAATACCACAACACGACCAAATGAGATGAGCATGGAAAATATCCAAGGACTGGGGATCTCAGGCTCAGCAATATCAGTAGAGACTTAAGTGTGAAAGGAAGACCAACAGCCTGAGCAAACGCAACTGTGAGCTCAAGAATGAAGGAAATGTTTGAAGACTGATTGTGGTGATGAATGTACAACTCTTCTGGATGTGGCTGGCCTATTGAATTGGATGGCATGTGAATTATACACCAAGAAAACAGTTGCGGGGGGGAAAACAAATTAGAGGGAAGGTATTTTCCTTCCTTCCTTCCGTCTACATAAGAAAAACTCAGCATGTCTTTGAGCTAAAATAAAGGCGAGATCCTGGTGTGTGGCAGCGCCATCACGCTGCAGTGCAAAAGTTCTGGTTTTCGTTCAGCCAGGCTACCAGAGACATGGCTTTCAGAGGACAGGCAGTGAATTCCCATCCCGATGCTCTTGCTCATGTGTGTTGAGGTTGGCTGAGGAGCCTACCTGAACTAATTGCAATGTTGGAAGAACAGAAGTGGGTAAAGGTACTTCAGGAAGGCAATTAAAAATGAAAGAGTCTACTAAGAGACTGAAACGGAATAAAAAGAATGGAACTTGAAAGAATTCTGAAAGGTGAAAAAATGAAACCATCTTAATCAAACCTGTCGCAGCCTTGACAGGTGGCCGGCCCCTGGTTTCTCGGGATGCTTGTCTCTCATTTGTTTTGTTCCTCATTCTAAAGGGAATGAGGCATCACCTTTTTAAAACCCTGTAAGTGGCTGAAATCTTCTTGCCTACTTGGCCATTTTCCTAGACAATTTCTGAGTCCTCTGGTAGGGTCTTTGGACTGATTTGTATAGACTTTGTCAAAATTCTTTCCTGTTACGTGTTTACTCTTCTAGCTACACAGTTATCTTTGCACACTATTTTCTTTTCAAACACCACAGAAGGCACGGAACTATATGGACGATAAAGATCTGGGCAAATATCAAACAAGGTACAACTTTTTCCCTGAAGGTTACTCCCACTTGTAAGAGCCCCTGAGTGGTGCAAGTAGTTAAGCTCTCAGTTACTAACCAATAGATTGTCTGTTTGAACCCACCTCGGGACACCTCATACAAAGAGAAGAAAGGTCTGATGATTTGCTTCCAAGAGGTCAGGCCCAAGGAAACCCTAGAGAGCACAGTTCTCTGACGCACGTGAGAACATCATGAGTTTGAATAACTTACTACAGCTGGGTTAGTTAAGCTTGGGTTTGGCTGTGGCAATTATAACCAAGCATGCTTTTGTAACTTTAGGAGTAAAAATGTCCAAAATCCATTTAAAAAATATTATAATTGATAACATTTCTTCTAATGCAATGTGGAACCAAAAAACCATAAACAGACTCAAACATAGGGAAAGTATTTACAATTCATATCACATAAGAAGGATTAATCTCCTTAATAAATAACAAATGCCTGAAACTCAACATGAAATAGTCCCATGATGATTAAAATAAATAGCCATGGGTAAAGAGAATGAAAAGACAGTTCACACACAGAAGAAGAAATATGATTGGCTCTAGACAAATGAAAAGATAGTCGAGCTAATTTATAATAAGATACATTGAAATTAGAACAATGCTGAGACAGCATTTTACACTCACCAATTTTGGTAGTAAGTAACTTTTGGTCCAAGAGCTGGGCAACATGCTTTGTTTTCAGACAATAGAGAAACAGGCTCTCTTATCCATTGCATATGGAAGTGGAAGGTAAGACGAATAACCTTGAGGGATATGGGCTTTAGTAAGATTTATCAAAATTACAGGTGCTTTTACTCTTTGACTCAGAAGTCTCCCCACGAAGACTTTTGCCTACAGATATCCCTGCACAATCACAAGATGATATATAGACAAAGTAACTCGCTGTGACATTGTTCGTAATAGAAAAAGATTAGAAACTGTCCAAATGATATCAAGAGAGCATTGGTTGAGTAAAGTATTGTACATTCTCAGAATATAGTAACATGCAGCCATAAAAATGAAAAAAGAATTAAAATGATCAGAATATACTATAAGAGACAGACCTCTAGGTCAAATTAAGTTTAAAATTGAAGAAGCATATAATGTACAACTGTTTATATAAGAAAATGTGGTTAATGCTAACATATGCTTATTTTCTTACACTTATAAAAAGCAATGCTGCAAGTATTATAAATATTTAATAAATATGGTTACTTGTAGAAGGCAGAGGAAAATGCGATAGAAGGTATATTTCCAGTGAGATATATTCTGTACACAAATATTATAAATAAATTTTCAACTTCATTGAGTAATTTTTTAGTAGTAATATTGTCATTACTAATTTGAAATGATTATTTGAGTAAATCAAATAGAAATTTGTGTTTATATTATTAGCATTTACAATTTTCATTGAGGAGGAAATGCTAATAGTAAAGTCAAAATGTTACATAAAAACAATGCGCATTGAAAATGAATTAGAAATACCAATATGGCCTAGACATTTTTAAAATTGTGCATTTTTTTCTATATCACGAGGATGGTTTAAAAAAACATTTACCCTTGGGAACAAGTGCACCCGTTTTGACCAATAATATTGTCACTGAAGCAGAAACAGAAGTCTTAAAAATATATCTTGGGGGACAACACAGGAGACTCAGTGTCGGGATTGGCCGGGTCTGACCCCACCACTCCAGGCAAAACACTAGGGCGTGCCACAGAGCAGTAGTGGGAGCAGAGCAGGGAGGTCCCGAGGGAGTGCAAAGTCAGAGTGTGGCACCCAATTGGACTTGACAGGAGGACACTCCTAGAGGTCTACACAAAGACC
>NW_022111373.1:83484539-83489777 GCF_000313985.2 Echinops telfairi | reverse complement strand
AAAGGTACAAATGTGCTTGACATACAATGGATGGATGTATGGATTGTGATAAAAGTTGTATGAGGCCACAATAAAATTTATATATTGGGTTGTGTTGGAACATGTGAGCATAAGATTCTGGCATTATCTCTGACATTGTTCTGCTTCTGTTCATGAGGTTTCCAGTATCTAACATTTCAAAACTATCCTTAGGGCTTCCAGTGACTAATTCTACTGAGGGACACAGCCTATTCCTTCTTCATAGTCTGTTCTTAGTCTGGAACATCTTACAGCATGGATAATGCCAGAATATGATCCTGCAGGTCAGAAGGCACTCAAAATATGACTGAGGAAGAGCTGCCTCCTCAGTGTAGAGTTGAGCATAATGACATGGATGGAGTAAAGCATATAAGAGTAAAGTAGGACCTTCAGTTACTGATGGAGCACAACTCAAAATAAGAAGAAACAATTGCAAAACTCAATTAATAATAGGGACTTGGAATTTACGAAGGAAGAATCTGGAAAACATTGAATGATACATGGAGTATCAGAAGAAAATGAAAGAATACACAGAGTCACTTTACCAAAAAGAACTAATCTGGATTCAACCACTTCAAGATTTAGCATAGGAGCAAGAACCAATGTTGCTAAAAGAAGAAGTTCAAGTTGCACTGAAACCATTAACTAAAAGCAAGGCTCTATCAATAGATGGAATGCCAATGTGAATATTTCAACAAACTAATAAAACACTGGAAACTTTCACTCATCTATGCCAGGAAATTTGGAAGACAGATACTTAGCCAACTGATTTTAAGTGTTCCATATTTGTATCTATTCCAAAGAACGTTGGCCCACCAAAATGCACAAATTATAGAGTAATATCTTTGTGATCACATGCAAGTAAGATTCTTCTGAAGACAATCCAACAATGGTTGAAACAGTATATTGACAGTGAACTGCCAGAGGTTCCAGCCATATTCAGAAGAAGATGTGGAGCACGTGATACCATTGCTGATGTCAGAGGGATCTTGGTTGAAAGCAGAGATCACCAGAAAGATGTTCTTTGGTGTTTCATCGACTATGCAAAGACACTGACTATGTGGATCATGGAAAACTATTGATGGACTTGAGAAGAATGGAAATTCCATAACACCTCTTTATGCTTATGCACAACCTATGTATGGAGCAAGAGGCAGTTGTGCGAACAGAAAGGGAAATACTTCATGGTTTAAAATCAGGGAAGGTATGCACCAGGGTTGTGTTCTCTCACCATACATATTCAATCTGTGTGCCGAGTAAATAATCCCAGGAGCTGGATTATATGAAGAAGAATGAGGCATAATGGAGGACGGTTTATTAACGACCTGAGATATGCAGATGACACAATCTCACTCGCTGAGAGTGAGGAGGACTTGAGCACGTGCTGAGGAAGAGCAAAGAGTACCGCCTCGGCTATGGATCAATGTAAAGGCAACGAACATTCTCCCAAGCGGACAAAAAGGTAACATCATGAGAAATGAAAAAAAAGATTGAAGTTGTATAAGATTTCATTTTGCTTGTATCCATGTTCAATGCTCATAGAAATAGCAGTCAAGAAATCAAATGATGGATTACATTAGGTTAATCTGCTGCACAAGACCTCTTTTAAGAGGTGAAAATTAGGGATGCAACTTTAAGAACTAAGTTAAGCCATGATATTTTGTAGTCTCATATGAATTTGAGAGTTGGATACTGAATAAGGAAGACAAGAGAAATCAATGCATTTGTATTATGGTATTAGTGAAGAAAATTGAAAATGCCATATGTGTTAGGCTGGGTTGACTAGAGAAACAAATCCAAGGATACTCATATATGTGTAAGAGAGAGCTTTATATCAAGAGTTAATTATATGTCAAGCAAACACCCAGCCTAATCCAGATCAAGTCCATAAATCCAATAATAGTCCATAAATCCCTCTTCAGACTCACACAGCACATACAATGATGCAAAGTAAAGGAAAATCAAAGGCCAATCGGTGCAGTCTTGTATATTCAGTGGTGGTGGAAGCACCTCCAGGCTCTATCACGTCTCACCATGTCTCCACATGGTTTGTCAATAGGAACGTGAAGCAGAAATAAGAGTGTGTATTGCCCACCTCCAGAGAGAAAGAAGAAGAGGCCAGCCTAAAGGAGCCATTTATCTCAGTCGCCCTCCAATCAAGCTGCAACTTGATTGATAGGCTGAACTCTCCTCACATCTTTCTACAGGAGCCAAGTTAACACAAAAAAAACCTATCACACCATCCTTGCCTTTAAGGAGTACACGGGCTCTACTTCTTGCAAGACAGACTTGTTTGTCCTTTTGGAAGCCCATGGTGCTTTGAATATTTTCACCATCACCACAATTCAAATGCATAAATTCTTCTTTAGTCTTCCTTATTCAGTGTCTAATTTCTATATCTATATGACGCAAATGAAAATATCATGGCTTGATTCAGGCCTACCTTAGTCCTCAAAGTAACATTTTTGCTTTTCAACACTTTCAAGAGGTCTTCTGCAGCAGATTTACCGAATGCATCTTTTGATCTCTTGACTGTTGCTTTTGATCTCTTGACTGTTGCTATCGGCATTGATTGTGAATATTAACAAGACAAAATCTTTGACAAGTTCAATCTCTTTTCCTGCATATCCTGGTGTCATCTATTGGTCCAATTACGAGGATTTGGGACATCTTTACATTGAGTTGGAATCCATCCTGCAGGCTGAAGTCCTTGTTTCAAGTCTTCCTCACCTTAACAAGCAAGAGTTAGTCATCTGTGTGTCAAAGGTTGTTAATAAGCCTTCCTCCAATCCTATGCCAAGTTCTTCTTCATGTAATCTAGCTTCTCTATTTTCTCAGCATACAATTTAATGAATATTGTTAGAGTATACAACCATGATGCATATCTTTCCTGATTTTAAATCATGTAGCATTCCCCTGTTCTGTTCACAAAACTGCTTCTTCATCCATGTGTAGGGTTCATATGTGCTCAATGTAGTGTTCTGGATTCCCTATCGTTCTCAAGGCTACTCAAAGTTTGCTTTGATCCACATAGTTGAATGTCTTAGCATAGACAATGAAACATATATAAACATATATATTCTCTGCTTCCAGCCAAGATACATCTGACAACAGCAGTGCTTTCCCTTGTTCCACATCCTCTTCGGAATCTGTCCTGAAACTCTTTCAACTCCCTGTCAGTATAATATTACAGCCATTGTTGAATGATATTCAGTAAAATTTTGCTTGTACTGATATTAATGATACTGTTCTGTAATTTGAGCTGTCTGTTGGATCTCTTTTCTTTGGAATGGGTACAAATATATATTTCTTCCAGTCACTTTACCAAGTATCTGTTTTCCAAATTTCCTGGCATAGAATAGTAAGTGCTTCCAGTGCTTCATTAGCTTGTTGAAGCATCTCGATTGGTATTCCATCAAAAGTATATATATATATATATATAAATTTGTAGAGGAAAGTTGTACCTGAAGATCAGAAGGCTGTACTTCTCGCTTCTGAAATCTCTTCTCTGATTGGTATTTTCCATTGATTCTGTTTCTGTGTACAGGCCAGGGAACTAAATGAAACCAGACTTTTGGTTTTATAATCTGAATAAGTGTGGCAAAGATTTAATTTTTAATTGTCAGTTAAAAATGACACTTTCTTACATTGCAAAAGCAAAGATTTAATTTTTAATTGTCAGTTAGAAACAACACTTTCTTACATTGCAAAAGTAATTCTTTGCAGAAGTATACAGGATCCTTGGGGAAAAGCAGGGAGTGACTTTTTTAAAATGATTCTTGTTGGCCAAATAATAGACCACAGCAACCTCAGAAACAACTATGAAAAATATATGGACTTAGACTACCTCCCCCTAGGAGAAGAATTCTTCTTAAGCCGTTACTGGACTCTCAGGTCAGAGAATTCTGTGATGGAGGGCATTAACTTCAGTCTGACTGATATTTGAGCTGGCAAATAACATCCTATTTCCATGGGTTAAAAAAAAAGAAATGGAATTATGTTCTTAATTAAGAAAAAGGACTGAATGGGGGGCCAAGAATTCAATGCATATATGGGCAAAATGATGCAAGGACACCTTAAATGAAGAGTCCTTGAGAAAGGCATTTGCAAATAGAAGGGGAGATTGGAATGAAAATAGTAGAGACTGGAAGGGGTGGGGAGTCGTTTATTCATGAAGTCTTTGAGCCTTCTAAGTCTTTGGCACTAAACTAGGTGCTCATAAGTGAGGAAGAGTAACAGACTGAACTCTTAATAGAGCTTTCAGACTACTCAACTCAGCTCACTGCGGTGTAGTTGATGCAACCTATAGGACAAAGTAGAACTGCTTCCGTAAGTTTTCCAGACTACATACTCTTCATGGGAGTAGAGAACCCCTCTTTCTCCTGAAGAGTGGCTCCTGGTTGTGAATTGCTGACTTTGCTGATTGCAGCCCAATGCGAGACCACTATACCACCAGGGCTCCTTTCCAGTCTCTTGGGGGTGGAGGTAGAGTGGGGGAGCGGGGCAGGGGGGAGAGAAGAAACCCAAAAATCCCATTGTCATCAAGTTTATTTCAATTCATGTGACCTTATTATAAGAGAAGCACCCCATATGGTTTCCAATATTATACATCTTTACAGAAGTAGACTACCATATTTTGCTTTCCCACAATAGCTGGAGGATTGAACTGCTGACTGCTTAGTTGGCAGTGAAGTGCTTTAATCACTGCTTCACCAGAGCTCCTCAAGGAAACTGGCATGTATCAATTAATAACCAACCATGAAAATGATAGCCGTGTAAGTGGTACAAAGCACAAGCACTCAACACTATAACAGTTTATAAGGGGATTTTTCTGAGTCAAAAATGTCAAGGATAGTTTCTATGAAGAAATATCATTTAAATTGTGTCTTAAAGTAGAAGTCAGAAAGTTCAAAACAGTAGGAACAATCTATGCAAAAGTCCAGAGGCAATAGGAGCACGGTTTATTTAAAAGAAAGATAAAGTACGAGAGAGTACTTGCAACAAGGTAAGAGTGATCTTTCCCCTGTTGGAAATGACAGCTCTTTACTTGGCAGACAAAACTGACTGATATACTTCCACTCAGTCTGCATCACTGAGGCTATGTACCAAGTTGGATCAGTATGGCTCAGAATTCCCAACATCTGAGGGTGTGCTTGTTGGTCACTTAGCAAAGATTAACTGAATATTGCTGTGTTAGCCCGGGTAGACTAGAGAAACCAA
>NW_022111373.1:83476582-83484228 GCF_000313985.2 Echinops telfairi | reverse complement strand
TGGGTGGAAAGTCTTCTGGATCCAATGGTGGTGGAAGCATCTTAGTGTTGGCCTGGGTCTCTACATGGCTCCTCCAGTTCCAGGCCTCTGGCTCTATCAGCCCACAGGACCCTGGCTCTATCAGCGTAGCTCCATGTGGCTTGTCAATAAGAATGTCTCCCAGGGAATGAGTGTATCTTGCCTCTAGCAAGCCATTTATCTCTTTCACTCCTCCAAATGAGGTCATCAGGCAGTGACCTGATTGACAGGCTAAATTCAACCCCTTAACTCTTAATAGTCTCAAGTTGACACCGGATTATCTAACTACCACAATTACTGTATGCTAGATTCTGGGATAAGGATTTATATTTTAAGATGTTCATATTCCTTTAGGCCATATAATTTTTAATTGGTCCGTATTAGAGAAATGCAGTACGTCTCTACTCACTCTAACTAATGAGTTGATTTTGAGACAGGATCCTCCAGAGTGTGGATGGCCTCTTGAAACCAGAACTGATAAGCTCTCCTGAGTTGTGGAGTCCATCTTACCAAGATATTTTCTCTCTTAGGTTCCTTACCTGGGCTCACGGTACATTAAAGCCCAGTTGAAAAAGAGAAGCCATTGACTTCTTCATTGAATCATTCATCAATCAACTTGTGAGACTTTCCTTTTCATCTCTCAAGTCCAGATTGTTTTTCCATGGATAGTAATACTGATTCTTTAAGTTCAGAATCCACAGTAGGAATAGAAAATTATACAACCACAGTGTTCCCCTCCTGATGAGAGCCTTACTCTGTTTTATCCTACTAAAAACATCAGTAAGAACGTGATTCTTCCATGCTTTTGTTGTTCTCTAGCCAACCATTTACTCTAAGTAGAAATAGTCTGGACCCTCAAATGTTCAATCTTGGCAAAAATTCAGTTAGTGATAGTTAATGAATATTTCAACCAGGCACAAAATACATAAAATGGGGGTATGACATATGCCATTTCAATTCTAACGTGGTGGACGATGAATGTGGCCTGTTTCTACTTTGATTTATAATTGATTAATTTCTTAGGAAGTTAGTTTGGTGCTGTCTTTGCAAAGAAGATAAATATTTTGTAAGTAGACAGGTTCTGCCACTGTTACCGTATCATATCTGTCTTCTCTTTTATTTGCCTACACTCATGAACTGCTGGCATAGAGCATTTAGAAAATCCCATACATTTAGAATCTCTGCACGAATCATTTCAAGATGGCCTGTTTGTGTGACAGAGTAAGTCCAGCCTTCTCCTCTCCTTTTTGGCTTGGGTTATACATGTCAAATTGTGTCCTGATACTAGAACATAGTCTAGTTTGAATATGTTCCCATCTTGTTCTTTAACCAATACCTCTAGCTTACAATGCAGTCTATTAGTACTATGAACCCTTGGGAAACCACTTGCCTGTCAGTTTGTTGAATTATGGAGGTTTGTGTATTACTGTGCTGCTGACAAATATGCCAAATGTATTTCAAATTCTAGCATAGCCATCCAGGATGAGCAGATTTCAGCAGAGCTTCCGGAATAACAAGTCACCAGGAAGAAGGAATAGATATTCCACATCTAAGAGAGTCGCCACTGGAAATCGTATGAATAGCCATGGAACTTTGTCTCGTGTGCTACTGGAAGATGGACCCCTCAGGCGAAAAGTCACTCCAAATGTGGTTGGGCAAGAACTGACCAGTGAGACCATGGTAAGGATGTGGACAAAGCAAAGGTTGCAGTAACTGTTTTTTGCAAATGGAGCATGGCTCAAAATGCAAAGAAACAGCTGCGGACATCAATTAGTAATCAGAATGTGGGATGTAGAAGGTATGCACCTAGCAAAATTGGAAGTTATCAAATAGTAAACAGAACCTCTAAAGATTGATATTCGAAGCATGAATGACCTGAAATGGACTGGTGTTGATGGCTTGTAATCAATCATATGATTTACTATGGCAGGAACGATGAATTTAAGAGGTATGGCATGGCATGCATCCTAAAAGAACATTTTACTATATATCTTGAAATTCATTGCATTATACGGCAGGATGATATCTACATACCTACAATAAGACAAATTAATACAAATATGGTTCAAATTTATGAACAAAACCACTGAAGCCTAATGATGAAGAAATTGATGGATTTTACAAACTTATTCAGTCTAAAATTTATCAAACATGCAATCAGCATACAGTGATAATTACTGGTGATTGGAATGTGACAGTTGGAAACAAAGAGGAAGGATCAGGAGTTGAAAAATATGACCCTAATGACAGAAACAAGTTGGAGATCACATGATAGAATTTTGTAAGACCAGTGATGTTCTCATTGCAAACCTTTTATCAACAACATAAATGGCAATCATATACCTGGACCTTGACAGGTGGGATCCACGGGAATCAAAATGCCTATATCTTTGGGAAGAAACAATAGAGCTACTCAATATTATCAATCAATGTAAAATAGAGGCCAACAGTGTATCAGATCATTAATTGCTCATATACAAGTTCAGGAGGAAGATAAGGGAAATTAAAACAAATTCACGAGAACCAAAATATGGCCTTTTGTATATCCCATTTGAGCACTAGTGACTGAAGATAAAGCTCATTATGAAATGACATCAAGAACATCATAGATTAAAAACACAAAATGTCCTTAAAATGCAAGAAAGACAGTCCAGAATGAATGTCAGAGGAGACTCTGAAACTTGCTCCTGAATGTAGAGTAGCTAAAGCGAATGGAAGGAATGATGAAGCAAATGAGCTGAACAGAACATTTAAAAAGGCAGTTCTATGCGCATAGATACAGCTGCCTTTTAACATGTTCTGTTCAGCAACTTTGAGCTCCCTGTAAATATATTTACAGGTTTAGTATTAAGGTAGCAGATGGACATTGGGCCTCCACTCAAGTACTCCCTCAATGCAAGAACAGTTTGTTCTATTAAATTGGCATTCCATGATGCTCACCTTCCCAACATGACCACTGAAGACAAATGTCTACATAAGCAAATGTGGTGAAGAAAGCTGATGGTGCCTGGCTATCAAAAGACATAGCATCTGGGGTCTTAAAGGTTTGAAGGTAAACAAGCGGCCATCTAGCTGAGAAACAACAAAGCCCACATGGAGGAAGCACACCAACCTGTGTGATCACGAGGTGCCGAAGGGACCAGGTATCAGGCATGAAGGAACAAAAAAATCATATCATTGTGAAGGAGGGGGAGTGCAGACTGGGGAACCAAAGCCCATCTGTAGGCAACTGGACATCCCCTTACAGAAGGGTCGTGGGAAGAAAATGAGCCAGTCAGGGTGCAGTGTAGCAATGATGAAACATCTAACTTTCTTCTAGTTCTTAAATGCTTCCTCCCCCGTGCCCCCCTTACTATCTTGATCCCAATTCTACCTTACAAATCTGGCTAGACTAGATGATGTGCACTGGTACAGATAAGAACTGGGAATCCAGGACAGATGATCCTTTCAGGACCAGTGGTGAAAGTGGCTATACCAGGAAGGTAGAGGGAAGGTGGAGTAGAAAGGGGGAGCTGATTATAAGGATTTACATATAACCTCCTGCCTGGGGGATGGACAACAGAAAAGTGGGTAAAGGGAGACATCGGACAGTGTAAGATATGACAAAATAATCATAATTTATAAATTATCAAGGGGTCGAGTGGGAGGGGAGAGTGGGAGGGAGAAAAATGAGGAGCTGATACCAAGGGCTCAAGTAGAAAACAAATGTTTTGAGAATGATGAGAGCAACAAATGTACAAATGTGCTTGACATACAATGGTTGTATATATGGATTGTGATAAGAGCTGTATGAGCCCCCAATAAAATGATTAAAATACACATATATGTATATATATAAGTACAGAAGAAGCAAACAAAAAGGCAGCTCTAAAAGACAAAGTAGAGCATGATAGTGGATTGTGCAAGCCCCTGAAGCTCAGCGTATCTCAAGCTGAAAGAACGGAAGACAAAGTGCAAGCCTCCATTGAAACATTGAAAGATTCTATGGGCAAAATATGGAGTGATCCAGGAAGCATCGCAAGTAGGTGAGAAGAGTGCACAGAATCTCTGTATCAAAAATTGGTCAACATTCAGCTACTTCAAGAGACAGGTTATGATGAATTATTGCTAGTATTGAAGGAATGACCCTAAGTTTAACTAAATGCATTACCAAAAGCAATCCTCCAGGAATAGCTGTAAAACCAATTGAAATGTTTCAACAAACTTATGCCCAGCTGGTAGCACCCACAAGTCCATGGGTAGAAATTGAGGACTGCTGCTTGGCTTGCTTACAGGAGACACTTATTTGTGCCCATCCTCAAAAAGTTGACCCAAGGGATTGGAGCAATAACCAACAATAGTTTAAAATAACAAATGAAAATTGGCTGAAGATAATATTTAAAAGGTTGCAGCACCTCAACGAGGCTCAACATGTTTCCAGTGTGTGTTCTGACAAGAAAAGGGCCCTGATAGGTCCCCCCTTAAGGTAGTTTCACTCTAAGTCTTAGAAGCAACTATAGCTCAGGCGGTAGGTTTAGATTTCCATTCAACTCAGCGTGGGAGAGGCAGCGTTTTATAAAATATCAGGGCTAGCCTTTTCTTGCTCGTGTCGTATTGGCTATGCCTCGGGCTGCTAACCCCCGGTCTCTCTGTGGGAGAAAATGGAGGTTTTCTACTCCTGCAATGAGTTACTATTTCAGAAACCCACGGGGGCAGCTCTACGCTGTCCTACGGGGGCACTCTGAGTCAGCATTGACTCCATGGCAGGGAGTTTTTCTTATTCTGGCATGCTTGAAACTCAGACATGCATAAATAAGACAGTTTTTTAAAATAATTGCGGCAATACATCCAGAGGGAGCGGATTTAGAAGATACAGAAAGAGGGATGTCATTACCAATGTCAAACAGGAACTCACTGAAAGGAGAGAATATCAGAAATATGTTTATTCATGTTTTATAGACTATACAAATGCATTGCTTGTGTGGATAATACTAAACTACAGATAACATTGCAAATAATGGGAATTTCAGAAATTATTTGTGTTCATATGGAACCTGTACACAGACTCAGATGTAGTTATTGAACCCGATGAGGAAATACTGTGTGGTTTAAAATCAGGGAAGTTATTTATTAATTTAGAATCCTTTCACCACACTTCTTCAATTTTTATGCTGAGAAAATAATCTTTGAAGCTGAACTATATAAATAACCTGGCATCAGGATTGGAGGAAGACTCATGAATCATCTGCAATTTGCAAATAACACAAGCTTGCTTGCTGAAAGCCAAAAAGGCTGAAGTATAAGCGGACGATGTCCAAGAATACAAGTTTTAATGTGGATTACAACTCAACATAAAGAACGTAAGAAGCCTCACAGCTGGAGTGGTCATCAACATCATGCTAAACAGAAAATATTGAAGTTGCCAAGCATTTCATTTTACTTAGATTCACAATCAACACTCGAAGCAGCAGTCAAGAAATCAAAAGATGCATTGCATTGGGTGAATCTGCTACATAAAATCTCATTAAAGTGTTAATAGTGAACGTGTCACTTTGAGGTCTAACATACATCTAAACCATGCAACGGTGTTTTCATTTGCCTAAATGCATAGGAAAGCCGGAAAAAATGAATAATGAAGACGGGAGATGAATTTTTACATTGGAGTCAAGACATTGACCAAGAATATTGAAAGCACTCTGGTTGCCAAAAGAACAAGCTAATCTGCTTTGGACAAGGACAACCAGAATGCAGCCTAGAAGTGAGAATGCTGAAGCTTTGTCTCTAATACCTAGGGCATGTTATCAGAAGAGACAAGTCCCTGCAATAAGGCACTGTGTTGGGTAAGATAGGGGACTGGGAAAAAGAGGCAGACCTTGGATGAGATCAATTGTCACAGTTGCTTTCATTATGTGCTCAAAGATAGCAACTGTGAGGACCGCAAGGGACCAGATCCTGTTTGTTCTGTTGTGGGCACATAGGGTTACCCTAATTCAGAACTGACTGGCAGTGAGTTTTGGTTTTGGATTTTGCTGTAGAGGTTCAGTAAACGTGTGCCTAAACTTGGCCTTGTAGACAGGTTGCAGTTCAGATGTAGAGGAAAGGTGTCGGCAGGGAAGAAGCCAGTACAGTCAGGCTTTGTGTAGTGTCTTTGGAACATAAGCCACACAGTCAGTTCCCAGTAACATTCCATAGCCAACCTCCACTGCCACCCACATCCTGTTTCTATGAAGAATAGGAGGACACAAAGTACCGACTTTGCTTTCAACATAGTTTTTAAATGAGCAGTTACACACCATTATATCTTACACACATTGCTTAAGGGCTACGTGCTTTATATGTAATGCTTATACGCATTAATGCCCTTATACGCACTTTCCAAAACTCAGAGTCAAAAAAGCAGAAAACAGTAGGGGGCAGGGGTTCAGTGGTGCATGTGGCCTGTCCAGGAAAAATCTTGAAAAAGTTGATGAAAAAACTAAATTGCATGTAGGCATCACTGAACAGACCTAAGAGACGCCCTGCTTTCATGAAGCAGCCAGATGGCCCTCCAGAGTGGCCAGAAGCACAGACAGATGACAAATGATGAGGGGGGTCCTCCCTGGGTACATTTTTTGGAGACAATGTGTTGACATCAGATATGGACTAAATCCATAACTGTGCCGTTCATGCAAATTTTCAAGAAAAGCAGGTGCTATTCACTGACCCTACCCAAATGAAGTCTTGCCAGAAAAAATAGCCCAAGTCTCTTTAAAATTCAACAGGCTCTTTCCCAACAACAAAATTCAATACAAAACTCTCAACTAAACACAAAGCAGGAGGAAAAAAACAAAAACCCAAAAACTTGTTGTTCATTTAAAATAGTTTACAGATGTCTTGCAGAATTTAGAGTATCATCTGACTGTCTAAAGTGGACTCGTTTTAAGTGGAATGTTCAAGAAAATATTTGTCACAGTCAAATTATAAAGGGACATAAGGGAAAGTATAAAAATGGTTACATTTCTTCATGTCAATACAATATCCCAGTGGCAGTAAAGATTTTCAATATCTGGAAGAAGCATTGTAGACTGTGTAGGCTTTTGTCCTCAAACCAAGGCCTTGTCTGTGATAATGGCTATGTTCTTCATAATGTGTATCCGTGTGCGTGTGCGCGCATGTGTGTGTGTGTGTGTGTGTGTGTGTTTGTCACCCCTCAAACGGCATTCTTGTCCTCACCAGTACAGTTATTTCAAAGAATCTGAGGACTCCTCTTCCAGTTCAGTCACCTGTAGACAGCCTCTTTGATTTGTTTTGATTTGATTCCAACTCATTGCCACCTTTTGTAACAGAGTAAAACTCCCTGATCGGGTTTTCAAGACTCTTTAGGGAACTGACCATCAAGTTTTTCCTCCCATGGAGCCGAGGTAGCATTTGAACCACATATCTTTCCATTAGCACCTACATGCTTAGCCACCATGCCACCAGGGCCCCTGTGGAAGGTCTCTCAATATCCAAAAAAAGCAAACAAAGAAACAAGTGGGCTGCTCCTATGCTTGTACATTTCCAGCGTTTATGCCTTGGCGTAATTCAGAATTATCCAACCATTCATTCAAAATATTTTTAAAAATCCCTACTATGTGGTAGGTCCTGATCATTTGGGGTGTGAAAAATGA
>NW_022111373.1:83473599-83475586 GCF_000313985.2 Echinops telfairi | reverse complement strand
GCTGGTTTGCTTCCATCTTCCTGGACAAGAGGAAAAATGAAGAAAAGAGCACTTTACTCCAGGGGAAAGATTTCAACAGGAAAGTTTGAGACTAAGTGTGATTTTCAGGTTACTTGAATGGGTGATATATGGGAATTTTTAATATTCCTCACCATACCATTCTTAGAGCTTCTTAAAACCCTTAATTCTAATAAGAAGGGGCAAATGGCAAAACCGGAGAGGAAAGGGGCTGCATATGCAGCTTCATCAAGTATAGTAATAGTATCTGCCCTTTGTAGTTGGTTTCCTGGAATAAAGTACACCAACTTCGTGGCTTAAAACAAGACACATTTATTTCCTTACAGTTCTCTTGGTCAGAAACCCAAAATTAGTTTGACAGGGGATAAAGTCACAATCTATCAGTTTAAGGAAATTTAATCGTGATAATTATTATTGAAACACAAAAGATGAGAAGGAAGAAACTGAAGAAGTCGAGCAATGACTTCAGTCTGAAATTAATCAAACATGCAATCAAAATGCATTGATAATTACTAGGGATTTTAATGCAATCTTTTCTCCATCTATCATGATGTCACCTGTTGGTCCAGTTGTGAGGATTTTGGTCATCTTGACCTTCAGTTGTCATCCATACTGAAGGCTGCAACCCTTGATCTTCAGCAAGTGCTTCGAGTCCTCCTCACTTTCAGCAAGCAAGGTTGTGTTATCTGCATATCACAGACTGTTAATAAGGCTTCCTCCAATCCTAATGCCACGTTCTTCTTCATATAATCCAACATCATTGATGAAGTGCTCAGCATGTAGATTAAACAAGTATGGTGAAAGGATACAACACCTTCTCTGATTTCAAACCATGCGATATGCTTTCAGTCTGTTTGAACAACTGTCTTTTGACATGTGCAAGTTCTAAATGAAGACAATGAAGTGTCCTGGAATTCCCATTCTTCTCAATGTACCTATGGTTTATTATAGATACACAGTCAAATGCCTTTGCATAGTCAATAAAGCACATGTAAATATCTTTCTGGTATTTTCTGCTTTGAGCCAAGATCCATCTGACATCAGCAATGATATCTCTTGTTCTGTGTCTTCCTTTGAATCCAACCTGAAAGTTTTACTTGCATGGAGTAGCAAATAGAAGAGTAAATCCTTTCTTCCACCCCAAGTAAGGTGTGTCCTTCCTCTAACACCTTTATTAGCAGAGCCCTGCATGAAGCAGCAGATGACTATGATATTTTAGTCTTGCTTACACTTGGCTTTGCAGAGCCCCCATAGAAAACTGAAGAGTATGTTTAAATCTGAGACCCATCATCTCCTGCCCAAATGACCATCCTTTGGAACAGATGGTGGTTTGAACAACGGACTTTGCAGTTGGAAGCCTAATATGTAACCCATTATGCCACAGGGAGCTAAATAACCAGCACAGTTCTGGACAGGGTAGAGAGCTTCTTCCTACCATGAGCTGTTTCTCCTCAAGCCTTCTATAGAGACAGGGTGACACAGAGAATTTGAAAGTGCAGCTCAGTTAGGAGTGGCTTCAGATTTCACAGGTGGCTGCGGACCTAGCACTACTACCTTCATGGGATGGTGACTATGATATTTTAGGCCTGCTTACAATCTTGAGCCCAAGAAGGGAGGAGAGAGAAACAGAAGAGGAGAGTGTAGAAAAAGAGAGAGAGAGAGAAAGCAGGTTGTAAGGGAGATGGGGATTCTCATGGAAGGTAAAATTATTAGAACAGAGAATAGGGAGAACCAAACCATGGCTAACCAGAGTCCTAATGTGCTTTGCCAGACTGTGCTGTCAGAAATGCTAAGCATCAAGTAAGCATGCATACAACATTTCTAAATGCTCAGGTAGAGAATGGACACATGTGTTGTTTATTCTGCAAAGGAGTATTTCCACTTAAACAAACGCCCACAACCTTAATAGAAACTACTCATGGGAGTATAGCCCTAGTTTGATGCTTGAGACTATTGTAACAGCCTAGCA
>NW_022111373.1:83471553-83473121 GCF_000313985.2 Echinops telfairi | reverse complement strand
GCAGAGTCAGCAATAGAGCCAGGTGTCAGCCTTTGCTTTAATGCTGCCATCTCGCCCCTCTGCTCCGAGATGCCGCAGGGCCCGTGCTTTCCACGAGCTCCTCACAATGTTCACTGTCATTCCTGGAAGCGAAGTCCTCTAGTGCTCTGACCACACTGATCCTGATTCTTCGGATAATGGGAAAGTGGTATAGTATGTCCGATATGCCTTCCCCCAGTGTGTGCTGTACAACATGCGTGTGCTTCACATGGACTCATGCTCCAGGTTCATTTTCTATCCATCTGGACACCCCTGCACTCAAAATAACTGCAAAACAAATCTAGCTCTCCCATGACCATACTGAGCCTTGTTACGCCATGCCTGATGAGAAGGAAAATATCTACCCCCTGCACACTTGTTTCCTGAATAAAGACAGATGTTCTGTATTTAGAATCTGCAGCTTCCCAACCTCTATTGCCACTAAGCAATCTAGTCCCAGCTTGACACTATCTCAAAATCCTGTGACACAAATGCAAAAGGGATGAAGATGAAATTGAATTAAATAATTGAATGGAAAAGAAGACTGAAATAAAGAGAATATGTAAAATTAATTTGGGTATTTCTGTTTTCTAATTTTCTGGCGCTATTGTCACATTTCTTCTGAGGAGTCTTATCCTAGGGTCGTATTCACTGACCTGGTAAACCCCTCCGGCTGAAAGTAGAGACACTGCAACATGAACAAGGAGGACTCGTGTTCGTGATAGAGAGGCCAATCAGGAACTCAGGGACTGAAACTAGAGGGCCGGGTAGAGCTTGGTCACAGAGAAATAATAGAACACGCAAGTCCTAGAAGCAGTATAATGTCATGCCAGGGCCAACTGAGGGGCCAGAGGGATGCAGAGGCCAAGAGCAAACCACATGGGGTGTCTTCTATCGTCCTGTTAGAAATACAGAATGATTCTGAGACTGAGCATCCAGGGGAGGACTATTACAACTTCAAGGAAGGAGGGTAAACCAAGATCTATAGTCAACAAACGTCTATAACATGCACTGTCAATACTTAGTAACCATCCCTTTTTACCATTGAACACTGGCCATGGAGTTGATTCTGACTCAAAGCAACCCTATAGGACAAAGTAAAACTGTACCATAGGGTTTCTGAGACTATACATTTTTTTAAACCATTTTATTAGGGGCTCATACAACTCTTATCACATTCCATACATACATCAATTGTGTAAAGCACATTTTTACATTCATTGCCCTCGTCATTCTCAAAATATTTCCTCTCCACTTAAGCCCCCGTCATTAGGTCCTCATTTTCCCCTCCCTCCCCGCTCCCCCCTCCATCATGAGCCCTTGATAATTTATAAATTGTCATTTTGTCATATCTTTCCCTGTCCAACATCTCCCTTCACCCACTTTTCTGTTGTGTGTCCCCCAGGGAGGAGGTCACATATAGTTCCTTGTAATCTGTTCCCTCTTTCCTACCCACTCTCTCTCTCCCCTCCCAGTATCGCCACTCACTCCACTGGTCCTGTAGGGATCATCTGCCCTGGATTCCCTATATTTCCAGTTCCTGTCTGTAC
>NW_022111373.1:83450943-83470301 GCF_000313985.2 Echinops telfairi | reverse complement strand
CTTGAAGGTAATCAAGCGGCCATCAAGCTCAGTAGCCACAAAGCCCGCATGGAGACTATACATTTTTAAGGGAATAGACAGCCCATCTTTCTGTCATTCTACCATCAAAACCTCCAAAGCAAACTCACAGCCATCAAATGAATTTTCACTCACAGTGTTCCTAGAGTATAGACTAGAACTTTCCCTTTGTGGTTCCAAAGCTATAAATGTTTGCGTGAGCCGAAAGGAGCAGCTAGTGGGTTTGAACCATTGACCTTGTAGTTGTGCCTGATAGTCCACTACCAGGGATTTTCCATTCGTCCATTCTTGCCTCTTGAAGGGGAATAGTTTAATCCAGAACACAGTGGGTAACATAATTTCTCTGTTAGTCCAGAATACATTGAGATTTAGTGGGGCTAAAATAAATGGTCAGGGTCCCACAGAGTATTCACGGTAGAGCTAGCATGAAAATCCTCATCTGTCTTACTCTCAAACCCAGGGTTTTTTCCACTGTGCCAGAGTGCAGGAAATGCCAGTGATAAATGCATTTCTCCTCATTTTCCCCATAGTCCCAATAATGACCAGAATCGATGCACATCTACCAAGAGGCCCTTGTCACTGGTGCCATCTCCGTAGACCGAGTTTTCCATCAGAGGAACAAGGCGTTTGATAGTGCACCACAGGGGCCAGCACTCAAGGTCACTGTTTTTGAATGCTAAATGCTTTCCTTTATTTTCAAATTGCTTTTCTATTTAAAAAGCAGCATGAAAAGCTTTTGCGTTTTGAAATGACCGCAGGGAGACTTGCACATGCCATTTTGCACTGTGACTGTTGAGAAACAAATGTCTGTTTTTATTTTTAAATGTTCCTTCAGCTCACGAAGACATTTAAGAAACAGGAGTGGGGCTTTTAAAACATCCTAATTATCCTGGGGGTGATCTGTACTCTGTGGAGCAAAAGCCAAATGGTTGCCAAAGGGGATTGCATGGACTGGGTTCTGTAGCCTGGCGGATGGTGTCAGGATGGTGAGACTTCCTGGGATATTCTGCTGGCATGAATCCCATCTGACTCTTTCTCTGAGTAGGTTGGGGTCAGGAGTAGTCCAGGTCTTCAGTCCACACTGACAGTCATTTATTGTGAACTTCCAATCTGGTATATCACATTTGCCCCTCTACTCCATACCCCAACTAATAGGTATTCCCATCACCAGCATTGCCTTTTAGTTTTTCCCAACTCATAGTGACCCTCTAAGACAGAGTAGAACAGCTCTTTTGTATTTCCAGGACCAGAAATCTTGATAGGAGCAGAGAGCCTCATCTTTCTCCTAAAGAGTGCCTGGTGGATTTGAACCACTGACTTTGTGGTTACCAGTCCAGTGCTGAATCCATTATGTCACCAGGGCTACTTATATAGGCATTCTGATGTAAACGTGATAAACTAATGCCAATGGTCAATTCAAACTCATAGAAATCCTCTAAGACAGAGTAGAACTGCCTCACGGGGTTTCCAAACAAATCTTGAAGGAGGCACTGGCTCATCTTTCTCTTGTGGAGCAGCGGTGACTTTGAACCCTGCATCTTTGGGTTATTGGCGGAGAGCTGTGAGACCTGAATAATGATGTCTAGAATTACAGCAATATTCTGTTTACTTTCTACCGGTGTAATTACAGAGAGACACCAGAAGCATAGTGAACTGCCTACCAATTTTGGTAACAAATGAAGCTAGGAGAGATTGTGAGACACAAGGCTTCGTTGTAAGACTGAAGATAACTGAGAACTGTAGGAAAGCTAAAGGAGAAAATTATTTATGATTTGGACACTGATTCTGAGTCAGGCAAAAGTCTAAGGCATTAGTGAGAAGGCCAAATGAAGCTTTTAAGTCAGGGGCTAACAAATATTTGGTAAACCCAATTGAATAGCTTTTTCTGCTTAAATGAAAACCTTCCAGCCATGCTTGATCCTGAAAGAAGAGCATTTTCATTGTCTAACATTCCAGCAAATAAGTTTCTATGCTTGTCTTCCAATATAATTCATAAAAAATAAAATTTCAAACCTGAAACAGTAATAATCATAAAAAGGTACAGCCTTTGATCATGGGTTTGAAGTCTAAAATAGAAGCTGACCATGTTAAACGTCTTATGTAAAAGATAAAATGCCAGAATTCGTGTTTATCACATCAGCTGCATCGGGTGCCAAACTCAAGCTGGCCGCCATGTCCATTGAGGACTCCTTGAGTGACCTTGGCCATATGATGGGTTTTATTGCTCTCGCTTTCAGACTGAGGACTTTCACTAGCTCAATGAATACCATAATAGGCTAAGCTTCCTCAGAAGAAATATGACAAAAAGAACAATACATTTAGAAAACAAAAATACCCAAATGAATCGTATATCTTCTCTCCCATTCTTCTGTTCTCGTCAACTGCTGAACTCAATTCCATCGTCATGCCTTTGCATATTTTGAAATAGAGTCACAGGAAGATGGGACTTTATTGCTGAGCAGCGATGGAGGTTGGGACGCTCGAGGTTCTAGTTAGAGAATATCCAGGCCATTTCCACAGGTATATCGAGTGTTTCTGAGTGACTGGGGGTACCTGAAAGGGCTAATGCAGCTAGAATAACATATCAGCCTTCGTGTTCCTGCCTGCTCGATTCAATTGGCCTAGCTTCCCAGAATGCTAACTTGAGAAAGATTGTGCCATTATACCAGATTCCGTGAAAAAGTGTGAAGTGACTGATTAGTAATATATGAGTGTTATTGTTGTTAAGTGTCATTGAGTTGGTTCCAATCCCTAGTGGCCCTGAACACAGCAGAATGAAACACCACTCATTCCTAGGTCAGCCTCACATTTGTTCCCATGCTTGACCCTATTATTGCAGCCACTGTATCAATCCATCTCTTTGAGGGCTTCCTCTTTTTCCCTGCCCCCAAAAGAGCAGAATAGAAAATTTAAAAGGACAGCTAAAGAAGAAGAATCCAATATTATAACGAAATGTGCAAAGACTTAGAATTCGACCACCGAAACGGAAGAACACGCTCTGCATATCTGAAACTGAAAGAACTCAAGAAGAAATTCAAGCCTTGGTGCAATCTTGAGAGACTCTCTGGGCAAAATATTGAGTGATGCAGGAAGCATCAAAAGAAGATGGAAAGAATACAAAGAGTCACTCTACCAAAAAGAACTCGTCGACATTCCACCATTTCAGGAGGTAGCATATGAGTAAGAACCAAAGGTGCTGAAAGAAGAAGTTCACGTGGCATTGGATTCATTAGCCAAAAACAAGGCTGCGTGCATTGATGGAATACCCATGGAAACGTTTCAGAAAGCTGAAGAAGCACTGGAAGTACTCATTCATCTATGCCAGGGAATTTGGAAGACAGCTACTTGGCCAATTGACTGAAAGATATCCATATTTGTGCCCATTCCAAAGAAAGGTGACCACAGAATTCTCAAACTGGAGAACAACATCAAGGATTTCACACACAAGTTAAATTTTGCTTAAGATCATCCAACAATGGTTACTGCACTGCATTGATAAGGAAGTGCCCCAGGTACAGGCCTTATTCAGAAGAGGACTAGGAACAAAGCATATTATTTCTGATGTCAGATAGAGCTTGACTCAAAGTGGAAAATACCAGAAGGAGGTACTGGGGTTTCTTTGACGCTGCAAAGGCATTTGACTGTGTGAACCATCATAAACTGTGGATCACCTGGAGAAGAATGGGAATTCCAGAACACTTCATTGTGCTCATGAGGACTTCTACATGGATCAAGAGGTGGGTGTGGGAACAGAGAAGAGCATACTGCAGTTTAAAATTAAGAAAGGTGTTCATCAGGGTTGCATGTATACTCTCACCATACTTGTTCAAACTGCGTGCTGAGTAAATCATAAGAGAAGCTGAATTATATGAAGAAGAATGTAATCAGGACTGGAGGAAGGTTCCTTGACAAACTGTAATATGAAGATGATACAACCTTGCTCGCTAAAAGTGAGGAGGACTTGAAGCACTTTCTAAAGAAGGCTTATTAGCAACCTGTGATATTCAGCTATCACAACCTTGCTCGCTGAAAGTACGGAGAAATTGAAGCACTTGCTGATGCAGATGAAGGATTGCAGCCTTCAGTATGAATTACAACTCAATGTAGAGAAACCCCAAATCCTCACAACTGGACCCATAGGTCACATCATGCCAAATGGAGAAAAGGGTGACGTTGTCATGGATATTTACTTGCTTGGTTCTACAATCTTTGCTCATGGAAACAGCAGCCAAGAGATCAAAAAATGTGTTGCATTGGGTAAATCTGCTGCAAGACCTCTTTGGAATAATGAAAAGCAAGAATGTTACTTTGAGGACTAAGGTGGGCCTGACTCAAGCCATTGTGTTCTCCATTGTGTCCTATGCATGTGAAAGTTGGATGTTGAATAAAAAGACCAAAGACAAATTTATGCATTTGTATTGTGGTGCTGGAGAGGAATATTGAAAGTACCAGGTACTGCTAAAAGGACATACCAATGTATCTTGGAAGAAGTACAGTCAGAGTCCTCCTTAGAGACCTCATCTCATGTACTTTGGACATGTTGTCAGGAGAGACCAGTCCCTGGAGGAGAACATCAAACTGGGTAAAGTAGAGGGCCAGGGAAAAGGAAGTGGGCCCTGAACAAGATGGACAGACACAGTGGCTGCATCCAGGGGCTCGAGCACAGGAATCATTGTGAGGATGGTGCGGAGCCAGGCAGTGTTTCATTCTGCTGTGCACCCAGTCACTACGGTTTGGAATGGATTCCATGGCACCTAACAATAACATCAACATTACTAGAATGAGCCTGCTCCCAAAACATATCGATTAAATATGATTTTGTATGTTCTTGTGAATGGCATTGTGTAGATATTCCCTCTATGTCAATTGCTGAGTATCAGGTCATGAAAGTATCATCATCTTTATCCCCTTACTTTCTACTTCATTATATTCTATCTTCAGTTTTTCGGCTTTTGTCTTTCCTCAGTGATATCTTTAGGGTGAGGATAGAGTTTTAAAACTCACAGTGAGTTTCTAAGTTTTCACAATTTCTCTCTCCCATTTTATTCTCATATTGAATATATAAAAGCAATCCATAGCAAAAGTCCCGTACCATCAACATTTGACTGATTCCAGTCTTGCTTCATGGTGTCCTCTCTCCAAACATTTACCAATGATGGTTTCATGGTAAACACTGCTCTGGTGCTCCAGATGCTCATGGTGAACCGATGGGTGTCAGCATAGATCTGGGATCCATACAGTCTCCACTGGTGCATTTCTCAGACGTTTACTGACAGCCTTTGTTTGGATTCAGATTGCTATACTCCAGGTAGCAAAGTGTGCTCACCCTTCATATGACCCAAGAACTCTGCTATGGCACTCAACATACAAAACCAGCTAAGCCAAAGTACCTCAGCTAGAGGTACTTGTAGGGAACACAGACTTGCAAGCCCATAATTTCAATAAACTATAAATATTTTACTAGAAGCATTTATGTAGCATTGTGTGCAGGAGCAAATAACATAGATTTAGTGTTAGTTGGAAAAGACTTTTCATAAGGAGTGGTATTCTTCCTGAGTTCTGAAGGACAAATAAGAGGTTGCCCAGAGAAGAAAATCAAATTAATTCTTGTTGAATCAATTCCCACTCATGGAAATCTCTTGTGCGTCTAAGTGGAGCTGTGTTCCATGGCTGATTTATATTTTGGAGAAAGAGATAGCAAGGCCTTTATTCTAAGGTGCCTCTTAGTGAACTCACACCTCCAGCTTTTCACTTAGCCGACAAGCATGTGAGCCACTTGCAGGGTCAGGGACCCAGGAAAGAAGAGAGGGCTGGAGAAAAAGAGTTTCCTGGAAAGAGAATCACATAGAGGTGCTGATCATGAATGTGTAGTCAAGCAAAGTCCAGATCACAGAAGTCACTTAATAATTTCTGAGAGATATCTTAGCCTATATGTGACCTTTAAAAACTTGGAAAAGGGAGACAAGGTTTTTGCTTCAGAACAAATATCTTTCAAGTCGAAAGTAGAGCAGACAGAGCTAAATAATGCTTATGGTACGGACCTTTAGGCTTCCCTTTCAGTTTTGATGAACTCTAATTTTCCTAGTTTCACACTTGGTACAGTTCATGTTAATGACAGGTGTTTTCAGCTGTTTCTTCTCATTTTGACTCAGGGCCATCAGCAAATAAAGGTCCTGAAAGCCTTTCCCCATCCATGTCATCACAGTCAACTTTGAGGAGGCAGCTCTTCCTCAGACATATTTCTAGAGCCTTCCAACTTGAGTGGCTCATCTTCTGATCCTAAGCTGGGACTGCAATGTTTCTTTGCTATTCACAGGGTTTTCAGTAGCTAATCTGTTTGGAGTGGACCACCGCTTCCTTCTTCCTAGTGTGTTTTAAGTGTGGACATGATACTGAAACCTATTCACCAAGGGCTACCCTGCTGCTGTTTGAAATACCAGTGGCATTGCTTGCGGTACCACAGCAGCATGCAAGTCAGTCACTACAGTAAGACAAACTGAGTCAAGTGCGATAATGACAGCAGGGTTGAGATGGGATAGGATGGAGTAAGACAGAAGGCAGGCAGATTTATTAGATGTGACTGCAGACATCTAATTCATCCTTTCTATAACTATTTGTTATGTGTCAGACACTATTCTATGCTCTGAGTGTGCAGCAGACAAAAAGGGGAAATCCTTATGGAGCTAGTACCAAAAAAAAAATAAAGTCATGAGGCTATAAAACGTTGTTGTTTCTTAAAACCTTCATTTAACTAGATATATAAAAATGGTACCAGGCAAAAATAAAACTTCGTAGGAAATATTGATGCTACATTTTTCCTCCTCATAATAGCTTGGCTATCTCAGGAGTCAGGATTATAACCGTCCTTCTTGAATTACAGGCATCCTCCAGGTTACAGATGAGATCAGTTCCTAAGTCTGTCTTTAAATTGAATTTGTAGCTCAGTTGGAAGAGCTGCATTCCATTCAGCCTGACTTTAGTGCAGGAAATAGACCTGAAGCCTTTCCCAGGGTTTAATAGCACAGGCAGCAATAAAGGTGATTGTGATAAAAAGAAAAGTCTGTTGAGCGTATGAGGTAGGCTCAATCATTTTAAAGCAATGAAAAAGGAACGTAACAATGAAGGGCCCGTTTGAGATGTGTGGAGGTTAGATGGTCACAATCCAGTTGTAATTCACTGGACGTTCGTAAACTGCTGCCAACCGAAAGATTGGCACTCTGCTGCAGAGTCTCCTCTGTGAAGATTACACAGCCTTGAGCACGTTCTAGGGTGATACCATGCTGTCCTATGGGTTTGGGTTTGGTTTCATTCTCTATGGCCTTATTTATATTGGCAGATATATAAGATATTAATCTGAAAGAGTTCCCTAAGTAGAACAATTCTATAAATTGTTCCTCCCCGGAGATCTTTATAAGACATAAATTAAAATTTTCTTTTTAGTTTAGAGAACCCAGAGTTGGTTGATCTGAAGGCATTCAGAATGTTTGTCAGTGGTGGTCCATGGGCTCGCGTATCAGGATTCTGTAATGGCAAGTTCAGTCTGGGTTTCTATTTTTCTGTTTTGCTGCTTATGTGGACTGTCTGCATGGTTACAGAAAGACAGAAAAAGACCCTTGTCTGCCGGCCCTCATTGTTCGTGATCCTGCCTTTTCTTTATGGTTCTGTGCAGCTTCACACTCAGTAAAACCGAGACCTATAGTTGCCCCTTGAACTCAGATGGTCCTATAGCCACAGCGTCCTCTTTCCTATTATCGTGGTACAGTTATTTGTCAGCGCTTGTGGGTCTGTGTGACCCCGTCCTGGAGACTTTAATCCACGCTGCAAAATAATTACCCTTTCTCTTCCATACTGAAGCTTTGTTCACATAGTTCCGATTTTTTTACAAAATAAAATAACTGTACACGTTGGAAGTTGTCCTAAAAGTATGAATAAATTTTCGAAGATATGGAGCGAGACATCAACAGCAACACAGGTTCTCCTTGAGCGTTTGAGTTCCTCCGGCTTGTTCTGCTCTCTTAGTTTTATTCCTTGCTCGACACTGACTGGACTCATGAAGGGAAACGGCTCTCTAATGAGAAGGAAATGAAACGCAAGAGGCAAAGAATGGCCCAAGGGAAAGCTATGCTTCAGAGCCCCTGAGCCCCAACTCTGCCTCTTCATACTCTGGCTTTTCTATCTGGTGGAAGCGCAGAGCCTTCCGATGACGTGATGACCAGCCTTCTACCACTGACGTCGTCAGAGCCTTCCGATGACGTGATGACCAGCCTTCTACCATTGACGTCGTCGGCTGAGATCATCCTTCTGTGAAACTCCTCCTCCTTCACAGCTGTCTCTCACCCCTCTTCTAACAAACCTTATGGATATTGTCACATTTCTTAGTAGAACGTTTCTCTCATCGACTATGAACTACTTTAAATGTAACCACTGCTCGATATGCTTTATGCCATCTAGACCCTCAACATCGTAATCCAAGAAAGTGAAGAAATAGTTATATTGGAGCAATGATTACTGACCATGAAAAAGAACAAGTCCAGGTAATGAGGTGGTGAAAGCAGTTAACCGCTACCCAACAGGTCAGTGGTTCAAACTTACGAACTACTCAGTAAAGAAAGATGTGGCACTGTGTTTCCAAAAGCTACCAGTTTTGGAAGCCTTCAACGATGGCTTATGAAGTCGATAGGTTCTGTGTAGATTCACACAGTAAACCCCGCAGTTGACCCTTGAACTCGGATGGTTTTATATCCATAGCTTCCTCCTTACTGTTATCATCGACTTGATTAGAAATTGACTTGAGGGCTAAGGGTTTGATTTGGAGTTTGGAATCGTAGAATTTCTGGTGATCACTGTTGAATGATTGTTCACTCTGTTCCTGGCAACGTGAAAGGCAAGTAAATATGAAGGTGTGCCAGAAGTTTTGCAACAAAATCATTGAAAAGTTATTAAGCAAAAGTATCAACATGTGCAACTGTTAGTTCTCAACATATCTTCCATGTAGGTCTGTACAATTCTGAAAGTGGTCTTCTCATTTTTCTGAACTTGCCCCAAAGAATTCCGTGCTCCTTAGATTAACATCGTGTAAAAATGGAAGCTGTAGTTTCCTCAAGGAACTCAAATTGTGTTCCTTTTACATTTCTTTTGAGTTTTGAGTTTGGGAAAGAGAAAGGAGACTGAAGGACAAGATGAGGCTATAGGCCCGAGGGAGTAAGGTTGCCCAATAAAATTCTCCTAGGACAACCCTTGCTACCCTCAAAAAAAGAGCAGGTGCACTGTCAAGATGCTCAAAAAACTAAAAAACTCCTTGGCATCACCTCTTGACCTTTTTGTCATCAATGACAGCATGAAACCTTTTCTTATAACTTCTTCATGATGAGTCCCTGTGGTGGTCCTGCGCCCTTGAAGCAAACATCAAAATTACCCATTCTGACTCCTAAAAAGACCGGCTCCACGGACGTCTCTGCCCTGAATGGAACTGGTCCTGCAGATCTCCTTGGAAGTCGCTGTTTTGATTAGCCCTAATTTGAAGGCATCCCCTCAGAAGGAAGACGTGTGTAGTACTGGAAGAATTTGTGTGCAGCCATCCACCGGTGGCAGAGCCATGTTTCAACATGTTCTGCTCAGAATAACCCCGTGTGTACTAATAGCAATCCTTTTGGTGGGTCGTTGCTGTTACGTGCCATTGCATGTGCTCTAATAGAAGACAAATACAAGCGAAGGAAGCATTGTCCAGTCCTGCGCTATCTTCATCATCAGTGCTATGTTGGAGCCCATTGTTGCAGCCACTGTGTCGATCCATAGCTTTGAGGGACTTCTTTTTTGCTGACCTTTCACTCCACCAAGCATGATGTGAATTTCCAGGGGCTGGGAGCTCTTGAAATCATATCCAAAGTACATGAGATGAAGCATGCCCATCATTGCCTCTCAGGAGTATTCTGGCTACACTTCCTCTTAGATACATTTCTGTCTTCTTCCATTATTTCATGGAACTTACAATAATCTTCTTACAATAATTTAGAATAATCTTCTTCAAAATCCTTTCCAAACTAAGGGATTCATATTATTGCATGATACCGGACATTGTTTCTCTGCTATTTCTAATATGTTTAGAAGCTAGTCTGTAAAACTTTTTTGTCAGTTTGTCATAATATGGTGACTTATGTATTGCTGTGATGCTCATTCAGAATTGTATATGGATCAAGAGGCAGTTATATGAACAGAACCAGGGCATACTGCATGTTTTAAAATCAGGAATGTTTAAGAAAGAATAGAAGCCTCTCACCATAGTTACTCAATCTGTATGCTGAGCAAATAGTCAGAGATGGCTTATATGAAGAATAATATGGCATCAGAATTGGAAAAAGGATTATTAATAACCTTTGATACACAGATGATACAACCTTGCTTTCTGAAAGTGAGGAGGATGTGAAGCACTTGCTGGTAAAACAAGGATTGCAGCATTTACTATAGATTTCCACTCAGCATAAAAGACCAAAATCCTCACCACTGGATCAATAGGTAACATCATGATAAATGGAGAAAAGATTGAAATTATCAAGGATTTCATCTTGCTTGAATCCACAATCAATGCTCATAGAAGCAGCAGTCAAAAGATAAAATGAGACATTGCATTGAATGAATCGGCTGCACAAGACCTCTTTCAAGTGTTGGAAAGTAAGCAGACTACTTGAGAACTAAAATGTGCCTGACCCAAATCATGGTATTTCCAATTGTCCACATGCTTACACAACTTGGACTTTGAATAAGGAAGGCACAAGATTCAATGCACTTCAATTATGAGAGTGGAGAAGAATATTGAACATACCATGGACGAGCAGGAGAACAAACAAACCTGTCTTGGAAGAAGTAAGCCAGACTGCTCCTTAGAGGTGAGGATGGGGAGACTCAGTTTTGTGTACTCTAGTTGTGTGGTCAGGAAAGGCCGGCCACTAAGTAATCTTCCTTGGAAACATAGTGGGAGATAGGAAAAGAGGAAGACAGAACAACATAGATGGCCTCCGTAGCCGCATTGATGACCTCAAACAGAAGAACAGTTGTAAGAGTAACCCAGGACCAGGCAAGGTGTAGCTCTTTTGTACATAGGGTTGTTATGAATTGAAACTGACTTCACAGCATTGAACAACAAAAACAACCTCTCTGACATGGACTCCAATTCTGTATCCCCAGTCTTTTCTTAGTGTCAAAGCTGTACCGAACCCTGCGTATCGTGGTTGACTCAAGTGGTACTTGAAATACTGACGGCACAGCTTCCAGCAACACAGCCACATGCAAGCCACCCATGTGACAAACGGACAGGCTTGTGGACTTTTTTTTTGGGTACTTACCCTACTATAGATGAATACCAAACTTCCGTTTGTTCAGTTCCGTATATTCTAGCGAACAGCTCGTGATTTCAGAATGTATTTTAAATAGACAGAAAAGAAAACAATAAACAGACGTCAGGAGGATTTGGGCTGATGGGACAAAATGAAAGTCCAAAGATCTGTGCCTTTAGTTCTCAAGGAATCACAATAAGAGGTGTTGATCAAAAAGTCAAAGACCATAAACTCCTAAATTCTGAAACCCATCTGAATTTAGAGAGCGCAGCTTTGCTACCAAGTAGGTCTGGTTCACTTTTATACACTTCCATTTATTGGCTATGTGGCCTCTGCAAATTTCTTAATCTTGGATTATGGGGGCCAAAATGCCCACTTTTCAAGGTAGTCTGATGATTGTAGAGGATGTTTATTAAGTCCTTATTCCATATCCTAGAATATAATAAGAGCTGAGTAAATGATAACTGTTATTATTATAACTATTGAGCATTTTTGCCAGATAATAAATCGGCTAGCAGTAGATGTGTGTTACTTGAATTTCACTGAAACTATAAACTCCCGTGCAGAGCAACAGTGCACCTGTGCTCATGAAATTCCACAACTGGTTTTGCAGTTATAATGTGCAGACTCGAGACATCTGGGAGTGGATAAACAACTACCAGTTCAGATGAAATTGAGCGGAGACTAAACAAATCCTGAGCAATCGATAGCTCACCCCTCCTCCTCCTGCTCTACTCCAGCTGTGCTGCTGTCACCCATTTGCCTTTGTTTCCACACTTCTGCAGTGCCCTCTCTTTCCTGTCATTGAAGCATTGGGGAATTTTGAAGTGTTTGCCCATAGCCATATAAGCATCATATTCATGGTTTTAGTTAAGTCCTCATCACCACCAAATTTTACAGATGGCAGTCTCTCTCTTTTTTTGGTAATGCTTAGTTGTTGTGTTGGTGTTTGTTTGTTTTTTATTATATTGGATATCTTACAGCTCTTATCACAATCCATCATATATCCATTCTGTTGAACACATCTGTACATACGTTGGCATCATCTTTTTCAAAACATTTTCTTTCTACTTGAGCCCTTGGTATCAGCTTTTCATTTCTTTTCCTCCCTCCCCTATCCTCCCTCCCCCATGTCCCCTTGATAATTTATGAATTATTCTTATTTTTCATGTCTTACACTGACCGCTGTCTCCTTTCACCCACTTTTTTGCTGTCCATCCCCCTTGAAAGGGGGCCATATATCTATTATTGTGATCAGTTCCCCCTTACTCCCCCCACCCCCTTCCCTTACCCTCCTGGTATCACTGCTCCCCTTCTTGGTCCTGAGGGGTTTATCCACTCTTATAACAGGATTCCCTGTGATGCGGGCTTGTATCTGTCCCAGTATACATGTTCTCGTCTAGCCAGATTTGTGACAAAGCCCACATGGAAGAAGCACACCAGTCTGTATGATCATGAGGTGTCGATGAGATGAGGTATCAGGAATCAAAGACCCAAAACAAAACAAAAAGAAAATCGTATCTATGGGGATGGCAGGGAGGGCAGAGTGGAGACCCAAGCCCATCAATAGTCAATTGGGCACCCCCTGCCAGAAGGGCCACAAGGGAGAGAGGAGCCAGTCAGGGTGCAGTATGGAACAGAGGAAACACTCAACCTTCCTCTAGCTCTTTAATGCTTCCTCCCCTCTGCCCTCACAGACACAGTATCATGACCCCAATTCTGTCTTACAAATCTGACCATCTCTTTTAAACCATCATTTAAATAAAGGAAGTTTGAGTGGTGCTATCCATTCTGCCTCCCATCTCTGCCTCCATTCACACTTTCACAATACAAATCATACCGGTCAGCTGTAGGAACCACCAAGGTCAGACAACAATGTGTTTTGGGTTTTTTTAATCTTAGAAAAGTCCATCTTCTGCCAGAGCTTGTCCTGACTAAGGAAACCGAAAAAGATGCCTGCTCCCCCAGCAAACCACTTCCCTTTCCTGGTCCTTCAGACACATGTTTGGGTGTGAGATACTTGCGGAACTTCCCTTTTCCATCAACTCCTACATTTAATGATCAATTCCTGATTAGTTTACTTCTAAAGGATATCCAGAATTATTTGCCCACCGCATTCACTCTCACACTTCTGGTGTTGTAGCCACTGATTGATCTCTTCGCTTGCTTTCTGTTCCCCTCTAAATCACCGTCTACCCTGCAGCTAAGTAATCTATCCAAACTTTAAAGATGACCAGGCTACTTTCTTGATTAAAATTATTTAAAGATTCCTTATTACTCATAGAATAAATTCTCAACTCCTAAGCTTAATATATGAGTATGCAGCCCTCAGTACTTAGTCAATCCTTTCACATTCTTCACCTTCTTGTCTAAAACTTTAATATCAAATTGCGTGTAATATCTTACACATACCCTATTGTTTTATAGTTCTATGTATTCACGTTTGCACTTCCAGTTTATCCCTAGCATAGTTCTGGAAATGTAATGGTTGTTCTGTAAATGCTTATTGTTGACTTCTGACCTAGGCACACTGAGAACAAAATTTAGTATAGAGCAGAGTCCCTAATTTTAAAGAATTAAAGAGTCCTCAGAATATGATTGACACTAGCTAAATTGAATATATGTGTGTTTGTATTTTGTGGTTTTGCACATGCACACACACACACACATAGTTATACAGAGAGGGAGAGAAACGTCTGATGCATGAACATAAAATATCACTTAACTTAATTTATTTCATTTCTCTCAGTATTATTAGTTCATTTCTCTCATATCATTTTGTGAATTTTAGTGTATAGATATTTCACATATTTTGTCAGATTTATCCTTAAATATTTCAGATTATGTAGCTATTGTAGGTATTTGGGGGGAAGCGTGATTTCTATTTCTGGCTTCCTGTTGTTAGCATGTAGAAATCAAATAAGTTTATATATATTGAGCTTGTATTCACAACTATGCTAAGATGACATATTCATTTTAGTACCTTTTGAAAGATCCTATCAGATTTTCTGCCCACACAGGAATGTGCATAAAGACACCTTCAATTATTACTAATGGGATGCCTTTTGTTTCCTTTTCTGATCACACTGCACTGGCTGTTCTCCAAGAAACCCAAACTCACCGCCTCGAGTCTGTTCTGACCCACAGAGACCCCGAGGGGATGGGGTGGAACCACCCAGATGGGTTCCAGGACCTGAACTATGGGAGTAGATAACCTTGTCTTTCTCCAGCAAAGTGAGTGATGGGTTTGAACGCGGATTTTGAAGTTGGCAGCCCAACATGTAACCAATAGGGCTCCTCTAGCAAGTATATTCTGACAAGAAAACAAACATCCAAAGAAATATTAAATTAAAATGAAGAGCTTGGATATCTTTTGCATGTTCCTATTCCTAGAGCAGCTTTCAGAGAGAGTTGATAGACAATTGGAAAGGTGTGTGGATTCCGGAACTTCTCACCTGGACTACTGAATAATCGACTAGTGATTGCTCCCATCCAATGTACTTTTGTCCCTCATCTATTTCTCACCTGCTGCTATACTTTTCGTTTACTACGCAGAATCCTGTTAGTGTGCCATCCTCTTAATCTCGCCCTCTTACTTACCACGAGTTCCCTTACTTTTAGTATTGGGTCCGTGGCTCATCTTCTTCAGCCACTGTCCCTTCCCTCTCTGCACTTCCGCCATTTCTGACCCCTCCATGCAAACACAAAGAGCCACCTATTCCTGAGAGAAGCAACCGGTCTGCTAACTCAAGGCATAGACTCACACACTCCCCTTCATCTTCACCATTTCAGATGTGCTCCTTTTCATATTTTGGGGGAGGAATCACTTGCTCTATCAGTTCATCCTTCCCTCATCTCCTCCCCTCCCTTCCTCTAAACAAAATGCATGTGCTCTGTTACACATGTTCGTTGTTTCCTGTGGGTTTTTTATTACATTTTAATTTATATGTGTGTGACGGTTTAACTGACTTCAAATTGCCACTTCTTATTGACAGAAACCTGCCTCTTTTCTCATGATCATATTCTTAAGTAATATGATCCCAAGGAATTGGTTCAAATTTAATGAATGAATACATGAATGAAGAAATGACAGTGTTGTCGATTTCCTGTTAACAAAGTTTAACAATGAAATTTATAGCACCTGTAAAGAAACTTCCCACCTAAATTTTAAAAGGCCATTTGATTTACATCTTTGTACTGTGAAGAGAAAGTTGCCGACATTTTCAGATGCAAACAAGGTGAAGGTTGGGTATGCATTCTCAGAATCATTTTGCATAAGTAATAAAACATTTTTGAATAGGAACATGCTTATCAGCATGCTCACTAAAACACAGCTGCCATTAAGATATATTTACTATTCATATTTCTTAAATACTATAGCTTGTAATTCATTGTTAGAGCAAAGAGTGGTGGAGTAAGGTGGTGTAAGGCAGTCGGGGCCAGCAGCATGGGTTTTCATTTTCACTCTCTGTAACCCTTGAGAGTAGCTCTGGTGCTGTAGTGGTTCCATCTCAGACTACTAACCACGAGGTCAGCAGTTCGGAGCCACTGGCCATTCTGGGAGAGAAAGACCAGACTTTCCACTCCTGTAAAGAGTTAAATAAAATCTTGGAAACTCACAGGGGCAATTCTACCTCCTTTTAGAGGGTCGCGATGAGTCAGAATCAACTGGATGGCAGCGGTGTTTTTTCTTTTGGTTTTTAGCCCTGGAAGCGGAGTGTTGGAGATGCAGTGGTTAAGCCCTGGGCTGGTCATCAAAAAGATATCGTCAGGTTTGAATTGAGCAGCTGCTTCACAGTGTATTTCCTCAAAGATTACAGCTTTGAAAAATCTAAGGGGTCGTACTAAGTTGTCCTATACGGTCATTATAGGTTGCAATTGACTCGATGGCAATGTGTTTTAGCCCTTGAGGGGTACAAGAAATGAAAAGGCTAACTCGTAAAGATTACCTTTGCTGTTAGATGTCTCTAATATTAGCACCAGTCTATTCTGAGACTTGAGATTAAATGTTAAGATTAGTTCTGATTTAAGCATGAATTGTTACCTGTCCAAATATTCAGATATGCTCTTAAATATGAGTGGTCTCAAAATTGTGTCATTCATTATCAGATGAAAAGATGATCTGACTTATGTTATTCATCATTTTGATTATCAAAATTATTTTTATTAAATACTTGTAAGTGGTTTCATTTTTGTATAGGAACCATTGAAGGACTTAAATCCAAGAGATTTGCATATTAAATTATTTTGATCAGGTGAGAAATGGAATAGAAACCTTGCTGTTAAAGAAGCTTCCTGAAACATTGGGACTTGTTTTAGATTTATCTATATTTGATTTAGTGAGTAGGAAAGATTCTTGTTTAGTGCTTACACTCATGAGATACTCGAAGAGGAGCAAACAACTGGTATCAATTTTGAAACCATGTGTCTGCCCATTAAATGTCATTAAGGCAAATGACAGGAGGTTGTTGTGAGGTGCCATGGAGTTGGCCCCAGCCCTTAGTGACCCCATGCACAACAGAAGGCAACACTGCAGGCTCCTGCACCATCCTCACAGTGTGCCTAAGCTCGAGCCCATTGATGCAGCCCCTGGGTCGACCCATCACCTGGAGGCCCTCTCTCCTTTTTTGCCACCCTTCCACTCTACCAAACATGACGTCTTTCTTCAGGGACTGGTCTCTCCTGACAATGTGTCCAAAGTATGTCCGATGAAGTCTTGCCATCCTTGCCTCTAAGGAGCAATCTCACTTTACTTCTTCCAATACACATTTGTTTGTCCTTTTAGGAGTCCATGGTACTTTCAGTATTCTTACCAGCAAAACCACAATTCAAATGCATCTATTCTTCTACAATCATCCTTATTTAATGTCAAACTTTCAAGTGCATATGATGCCATAGAGAATACCAGGGCTTGGGACAGGTGCACCTTCATTCTCAAAGTAGCATCCTTGCTCTTCAATGACGGGAGGAGTGGGGGTCAATGAGGACAAACATATCTCAGTTGCTTCCAACTTCCATGTTGTTTGCGTCAGAGCACTTCCAGGAATTGAGGTGAAAATACAACGTCTAAAGATAGTGAGTAATCTTTCTGCAGGCACCTAAAAAAGGTACAAAAGGATACACATGCTTACACATACTCCAAACATGCACATACACACACACTGCCAACCACTTTGGATATTTATTAGCAGAATACATGAAAGTTCCTCCACACCAGAGGGAGAATTTGGAATTCAAAATAACAATGTTTGTTGTGATTACTGAAAATTAAGGACCACTCAGAAGAGACCAGACTTAAATCTAAGAGGTTCCTATTGTTCACGATAACGCTTACAGAATTTTTTATCTTCTAAAGTGGTAAGATTAGATAATGTTCTCATTATCTTGGATTTGCTGGTACTGGTTCAGCTCAGAAACCCCCAGACTCAGAGCACGTGACTGAGACCCACACTGGAGGAGAATGCTGTCACTGGAACAGAAATGGGCACGTGGCGTGAAACATGCCCAGCAACAATGGTCATTGTCCAAAGAAAGGGTGGCCACTGTCCAGAGAATATCACAAAAATACTCAGCTCTTATGGGCCAGGGTCATAGTTATAGAACATTTTAGTTAGAAAGAGCTTTAGACATCATTTATCTGAGCTTCTTTTTTGACTGATGAAGAGATGGAATCCTACAGAAGTTAAATGGATTGTCCAAAGCCACCCAGCTGATTGACACTGGAGCAAAGGACAGAACTTGGATCTTTTGATTCCCACTAAAGTGCCCCTCCTATAAAACCACACGTTTTTCTTTAATAATTTGACCTTTTTCCTAATTCACTCTAATGGTGCCTCTCCAATATTAAAATCGGTGAGAAGACAAAGCATGGATTGATCTAGATTGCCTGGATAGTTTTATAATACTGTTTATGCAGCAAGGCTATATGAGACAACTAGCAGTTCACTCAAAATCTATAAACACACGACCATAGAGTAAATGCCAACTCTTCATGACCCTATTGAACAGCACAGAGCTACCACTGCGGGTTTCCAAGACTATACAGGAGTATAGAGTCTCATTTCTCTCCCACAGAGACCTGGTAGTATTGAACTTCCCACCTTGTGGTTAGCAGACTAATGCATAACCCCCTACACCACAAGGGCTCCTTGACGGCTCACAGAGTACCACATTTAAGACACTTTCGAATCATTTGCCTTGGTGAAAGTGGACAGGGATTGAACCCCCCAGAAAACCTAGCATCGCCCATTATTTCATCCAGATGTGCCCTAAGCCCTGTAACTATCACCACAGTGTTCAGCTGTCTACGCTCAGCTCAGACACAGTACACCTGCAATGTAGAAAAGAAGATCAAAGCATGGACTACTGATCCTTGGTTCCGTTTCTTGGGTCCATAATGGAAAGAAAAATGATAGACTGTTCCCTGAATACAGAAATGCCAGCCTGGCTATTGAATATGACCAATGTGGGCTCAGAAGTCATCGATTTTGCTATGTGATTTAGAGCAAGTTACTAAGTCACTCTTAAACTCAATTCCCCTGTTCACTGATTTTTAAAAATCTCATAGTCTTCTTTGAATAAACTAACCTGTGTAATATGCTTTATAGTTAAGGTATATAAAAATGCAAAATGAATGTATTTTCCAGGTCCTAAACCTCTGTCAGTTTGACATACCATAGTAGCTTGTGTGTGACTGTGATGCAGAAAACTATGGCACTGGTGTTTCAAATACCAGTAGGGCCAATCAAAGTGAATCGATCTCAGTGCAGCAGCTAAACCAAGCACAGACTTAAGAATAAATAAGCTGTCCACTTCAGAGGATTTAACCACGGACAACTTTATGAATAACATATCAAACGTCAGATAATGAAAACCTCATGAATAGAAGCGGAACAATGTCAGGGTTATTGCCAAAAGATGAGTCCCTGATTGAAAAGCACTCAAAATGTGATTGGGAAAGAGCTGCCTTCTCAAGGTAGAGTTGATCATAATGACATGGATGGTGTAGCC
>NW_022111373.1:83426020-83450843 GCF_000313985.2 Echinops telfairi | reverse complement strand
TGATGGGGGGGTGACTAAAATGAGAAGGAAAGCTACAAACACCAATTAATAATTGAAACTGGTAATGTACAAAGTATGAATCTTGGAAAATTGGAAGTTGTCAAAAATGAAATGAAATTCATGAAGATTGACAATTTAGGCATTTGAGCCTAAATGGACAGGTACTGGCGATTTTGAATAAGAAAATTGTATACTTTACTATTCTGGGAATGAAACAATCAAGTGGAATGGTGGTGCATTTTCTGTCAGAATAGATATTTTGAGATCTCTCTTGAAGTGTGATGTTATCTGTGATAATATCTCTCTGCATATAAGGAAATCCAGTCAACAAAAGTATTATTTAACTTTGCACAGCCATCACTAACGCTACTGAGGAAGAGATTTAAGAATTATGCCAAATATTTCAGTCAGAAATTGATCAAATGAGCAATAAAGATGTGTGGGATTAGAAAGAGACTTTTCCCCAGCTTTGTCTTCCCCAAAGACATGCCTAACATTAGGGGCTTTTTGCCAGCATATGGTGGGAGGTCAGATGCATAGAGACATCTTCCCTGAAGGCAGTCAGTTGCCAGACAGGCAGGGCTGCTCCCTGTTCTTAAGGACAATGGGCTACTTTTCCCTAAAGGCTTGCGACCATTAGCTAGGTCCCTGTAGGTGGGGATTACACCCTACTGATAATGGCTTCTATGGAGATCCAGAGAACAGGTCAAACCTGCTCAGTGACATCCAAAGGTAGGCTGCCATCCTGAACCTAGGATCCGCCCATCTTGTCACATGTGTACCCCCAATCCCTCCACTTCCTATTGCGTGTATATCCCTAGATTGTCTCCCTCTCATGGCTGTATAACCTACAGTGCAACCCCTTTTTGTGACATATGTCTTTACCTGTGATTAGTGGGCTTGCACCCCCCACCAAAGATAGAAAGGCCTGGGTTAGCAATAAAGAACTCTCTTTCAGGCTCCCCTTGTGGCCTCTCATTGGCTCCCTCTCCTCTCCCGTCCTCGCTCCCCTGTTCCCTTTTTCCTTGGCCTCCTTCCCCTCCCTCTCTCTCCACGTGGACCACCAAGTGAGGCTGAGGTGGGCATTGCAACCATGAATTGTGTCTGACTCCATTATTTCAATCTCTTTTCTATCTCTCATGTTCTCTCTGACTTTACTGTAATCTTTACTTATTATTGCTGTACAATTGCGCCTACCAGACCCGTGATGATGTGTTAGGGGCCGGATTTTACCCTGACAAAGATGCATTGGTAATTATTGGTGATTGGGATGCAAAAGTTGGAGACAAAGAGGAAGGAATAGCAGTTTGAAGATATGGACTTGGTTATAGAAATGAAGCTGGTGATCCAGGTCAATGACTTACTCATAGCAAATATATTTTTCAACAATACAGAAAACTGACTTTTCCATTTGGAATACACAAAGATAAAATTGACTACATTTGTGGGAATAAACTATAGAGAAGTTCAATATTAGCAGGTAAAATCAGGCCAGGTGCTGGCTGTGAAATAGCCCATCAATTAGTCACATGTAAGTTCAGGGAAAAGCTGAAGAAAATTAAGCCAAGTTTATAAGAGCCAAAATATGACATTGAGTCTATCCAAACCAAATTTCAAGAACAGATCCGATGCATTGAACACTAATGACAGTAGGCCTGAACTGCTGTGGGAGGCCACAAAAAACATTATACCGGAAGAAAGCAATAGGTCACTAAAAAGAGAGAAAAGAAAGAAAAGATCATCACGGATTATCATAGAGACTCTGAAATGTGCTCTTTGTCACAGAGTAGATCAGATAAATGGAAGAAATGATGAAGTCAAAGAGCTGAACAGGACCTTTCAAAGGCAGGTCAAGAAGACAACGTAAAATATTATAAAGAAATGTACAAATACCTAGAGTTAAAAAATCAAAAAGAATAATATGCTCAGCCTATCTTAAACTGAAAGAACTACAGAAAAAAAATTTGAGCCTTGAGTTGAACTATTGAGGGACACTAATGGGAAAATTCTGAACAATGCAGGCAGCTCTCAACAAAGATGGAAAGAATTCATGGTCACTTTGCAAAAAAAAGACTAGCCAACATTCCAACCATCTCAGGAGGCAGCATATGAGCAAAAACCAACAGAGGAAGAAGTCTGAGCTGCAGTGAAAGCATTAGGTAAAAATAAGATTCCAGGGACTGGTGGAATTTGTTGGAACACTGGGAGCTCTTATTCTTTTATGCCAGGAAGACAGCGACTTGACCTACTGACTGGGAGAGGTGACCCATATGGGCATCCATTCCAAAGAAAGGTGCCCCGAGAGAGTGCTCCGATTGTAGAACAATATTATCAATGCCACATGCAAGTAAAATAGTCAGAAGATCATCCAACAATCGTTGCCGCAGTACCTTGGCAAGGAGCTACCAGAGGTTGAGGTAAGATTCAGAAGAGGATGTGAAACAAGAGATATCGTTGCTGACAGCACATGGATCTTGACTAAAAGCAGAGAATACCAAAAGGATGTTTACTTGTGTTTTCTTGACTATGCAAAGGCATTAGACTGTGGGATCATAACAAACTACGAATAGTCTTGAGGAAAATAGGAAAGAAGACATTTCATTGTGTTCAAGCAGACCCTGCACATGGGTCAAGAGGCAGTGGCTCAAACAGAACAAGGAGAATACTGCATGGTAAAATCAGGAATGATGTGTGTCAGGGCTCTGTCCTCTCGCCATAGTTAGTGAATCTGTATGGTGAGCAAATAATTGGAGAAGCTGGATTATATAAAGAAGAAGGTGGCCTTGGGTAAGTCTGCTGTGCAAGACCTCTTTTAACGTGATAAAAAGAAAAGAAGTTACTTTGAAGACTAAGATCCACCTGACCCAAGCCATGGTATTTTCAATCACTTCATCTGGGTGAAAAGGTTGGAAATTAAATAAAGAAAACCAAAAACATTGAAAAACATCAAAAATCAATGCTTTTGATCTATGGTATTGGTGGAAAATATTGAAAGTATCGTGGATGTCCAAAGAACAAACACATTTGTCTTAGAAGAAGTACAGCCAGATCCTCCTTTGAGGCAAGGATGGCTAGACTCTGTCTAACATACTTTGGGTAGACTGTCAGGAAAGACAAGTCTCTAGAGAAAGAGATCATGCTTAGTAAAATAGAAGGGCAGCAGAAAATAAGGTCCTTGACCAGACGGCTTGGCACAGTGGCTACAAGTCAGGATGGAGGACAATTGAGCAGTTTTTCAGGCCATTGTCCATTGGTCAAAAGTGACTCCATGGCACCTGACCACAAGTACTACAACCAGTCCTCAACCCAAGGCTCCCCGATGACTTAGTGGGTTTTGACAGGTCAGCAGTTGGAAACCACTGGCAGTTCCATGGGAGAAAAATGAGATTTTTGCTCCAGTAAAGACTTAACGCCTCAGAAGGTCAAAAGAGCAGCACTCCTCTATCCCAGAATTGACTCAGTGGCAGTGAGTTTTTTGAGTGAGACTCCCCAACCCACTTTCTCCTCGGGGATGTTTTCAAACCCAGTGACCAAGAACCTCTGTGAAAGACACTCTTTCAGTGGGAGGTCCGGAAGATGCATTCACATGGCTGCCTCACACAAAGATAAACAATAAAAATATGGTCAAATGCATACAGAGCACAGCAGTGGCAAAATAAGTCCGTTGACACAAGGAAGGCAGCAAGTAGTTATCATTGCACCACCTTATCTTGTTTCCTACATTGGTATAAAGTGTGTGTGTGTTGGCGGGGAGGAAATAATAGGCAAAATTACAAACTAATATATTGGTCTTCACCCAGCGAGTCCTCAGTTTATGCAGTCATAGTATTCCCAACCTCGGATAAGCACTTATCATAAGGGAAGAACAGCACAAAATATCATCACCCAAACTCCATTGCTGATGGAACAATGGAATTGCCTCATGTCTGGATTCATTCCTAATAAAATGGTTTGGAATATATATATGTGTGTCAATTATATTATTGGTTGTTATTGAGTCAATTCTGACTTTTGGACAAGCTGTGTGCAGAGTAGTACTGGCCAATGAGTTTTCAAGGCTCTGACCATTAGAGAACATATTTTAATAATTAAAAAAAAAAAGAACAGATTGTCAGGGTTTTCTTCACCAGGACCTCTGTGTGGATTCAAACTGCCAAACATTCGGCCAGTGGTTGAGAGTTCAAACATTTGCACCATCTTATAAACCCTGATAGCGAAGTAGAATTCCCATTTTACAAAGGAGGAAATTGAGTCTTAGAGAAGTTACAAAACAAATAGTTGGCAAGGCTGAGACTCCAAAGTCCACACACTCTACTCTCACTTCCTTGTGAATGTTTGATAAACCAAAACAGACCAACCCCGATCTAAGTGGCCATTGAAAACTTGGTGAGGTCGACTGGATCCCAGTTGAGACACAGTCAGGACTAATTGTTAGGATACACTGACTCAGCTCTCATTTATCTATTTTCTCCAGTGAAAGTGAGGGATTATGGGTACTTATCTTCATTGTCCCCCACTAATACAGAAAATACATCAGTGATCTATTTTGGGAGCACTCACAAAGCCGGAAAATTGTCTGAAGATTAGGACACTAATGGATCCTGGCAACTGTTTATCAAAACCATGTCCCCAAGTTCTGCAGAAAACATGTTGTCTGATGAATTGGGAACTTACCTTGGTCATCTCTGGCTAACCCCCATGTTTTCTGAAGCTGACCTATCATGTTCTCCGTTTGCTATCAGTCGGTCAACCCGTGACTGACACATAAGGAAACCTTAGTGAACAGAGGCGGTTGGTGGGTGCCATGGAGTCGGTTATGTTTGAGCGGCCCGTTGTTGTGGCCAGAGTGTCCATCAGTTTCAGGAGCAAGAGATAGAGCACCAGAAATAAATAAATAGACGTTTGGCTTCTATGGGCAAGAACATCATTTATTTCGGGAAGTAGCAGATACTCTCAAATGGAAAAGTAAGATCAATTTAAATAATGTGCAAACATATTCAAATGCATTTGGGTCATTGTGACCACAAAATGGGGAAAAGACTTGTAGCTTTTACCCTGAAACAACAGTACCATGACTCTGGGAGCTGCGTGGTGTGGGGTTTGGCCTGGCCTCAGAGTTCTAGCCGTGGGTGGTGTGAGCCCATCATTTAATATTTCTGGAAGCTGCTATCTTTATCTGCCAAATAAAGCAATCTGTCAATATCAACCTTTTTAAAATGCTGCAAAGCCAAGAACCACCTTTCATTACTTCCCAAAACCAACAGATAAGCTTAAGTTGAACTGCAGCTATGAGGGAAGTCCCTAGACTGCTTATGCAGCTGTGGAGTTCCCAAGGGACACAATTTCAAAGCCTCTAGTCTAATGATCTTCTAAAGCACCTTCTTGTGCTACAGTGTGGTGAGTCCAGGAACCACAGAGCACGCAGACCTTAAGGTGGACACAGATTTTAGTTTAGAGATGTGAGTGCAACTCAATTTATAAATCAATAATACTATAGTAGAAAGACTTTCTAGTACACAAGAGATGAGATCAATAGCCCATTAGGTGAGCTATCTGGGTCATTCTTTCATTCATAAACATTAATTGCGCATCTTCTGTATGCCAAGCACTCTACATACTAGGTGCTGGGATTTAAATCCCTTGAGGAGTGCTTAATCTACTAGGTTCTTAGACCTCAAAATTCCCTTCATTTTGAGAAGTAAGAAGAACAAGAAGAAGAGGTAAAAAGGAACGGGAGGGTTCTCAGTTAGAGCTTTCAAGCGAGGAGCTATTTACTTTCTCTAAATGAAACTTCTGTGGACAGATTCAACAAGCACACAGTAGCTTGAGGAAGATCTATGCCATCAGGCCCATATTGAGAGCATGATGGAGGACTAACTGCAACCTGGGCAACAGAAGTCATGTGGACTTTCTCAGGTAAGGATCTGGACACAGATGGAAAGTACTCTGCATGACAACCTTCACTCGTTATTTTATTCTGAGACCAAGTTCAGCAAACTGACTCACCAGCTACCACCCATCTCCTTCATCCAGACTCCAAATCTCCTTCTTGTGTTGTACGTTGTTATGCGGGTGAGTTCAAAGAGGATAGGCCTGAAATATCCATGTACTACAGCACAGTTAGTTTAGCCATGGTTTATGAAGGTAGTTATTTAAAGAAATCAAATATTTCTTACAAAGGTAAGTTAAAAACTATTGCTACTAGGGTTTCAACTCATAAATGCACAGGTTTATTCCAAACAAAACATGTGAAACGTGTCTCTGAGATCAGCAGGTGGCTGTAGACAAGTTCTCTCCGTAAACCAGTTAATACACATGTCTTCACCTTAGGATACCCTTAAAACAAGGTCTGATCACAGCAGTGCCTATTAAGAATAGGAGCTAGGCCAGGTAAATTCAAGGACAGAGTTTGTTCTTCAGGATTCCAAAGGACTCATCTTGATAGATTTTCTTACAGGACATAGAACCATCATGGGGCTTATTATGAAGAAGTTTCAAGGAAATTGGAAAGCACACTGGTAAGGAAAAGCCAGGAATACTGCGCCAAGGAATTTTTTGCTTTCATGACCATATACCTGTTCATTCTTCAAGGAGAACAAGGATTGTCCCGTGAGAATTTCATTGGGAAACCTTACCCCATCCCTCCTCTAGTGCTCACCTGGGGACTCCTTTTTGTTCCCTAAGATCAAAGAACATTTAAAAAGAATACAATTTGAGTCTCTTGAGGATGCCAACATTACTCTTTTGTAATGGTATAAATATAAAGTGCGGAGTTCTTTGGGGGGGACTGGTTAGAGAGATGGAAACATTGCCTTCATCAATGAATAGACTTAAATGGAAATTGTGTGAATAAACAGCAGCTTAACATTCTGCTACTTTTGTTAATAAGGATTTCTATGATTTTGTAACATTGCACTTTATTTACACTCATGTTTCTTAATGTAAGTAAATTGAATCTAACTCTACTTCAACGCTAATTGTGTGACTATTGATCCACAGGTGCACAAGTAGTTATGCATTAGACTAATACTTGAAAGTTGGCAGTTCAAATCCATTCAAAGTGTAAAGGTAAGTAGAATCCCTGTAATATTTCTTCTTGGATAATATCTAGATGATTTGGGGATCGAACACATATTAATTCTCTTACCAAGGCTTAATCATGTTAACTTTTCCAAGCAATGAAAACTCAGTATTTTGTACACATCTACTTTAAAAATAAAAAAAAACTAAAAATATTTCTTACTAAGAGACTACGGATGAATTGAGGGCTGGGAAGCAGAGCTTTTATTACTTAGATATAATCAAAGCCTGGAGATGAGCTCAGTGCTCTCACTCAACATTAGTAAAGTTTTCATATCTTTATAGATCATGTTTATTAATTGTAGAAAGCTCAAAAGCCACACAAAAGCAAAGACAATACTATAATAAAATCCGGGGTACACAGCACCCACTTGAATTACTCACAATTGAAAGCCTCTTTGACTTCATTGGCATGTCGACCTACCCACATGCTCTCCACCCCATGCATGGATTGTTTCAAAGTACACCAAGAAGACATCACACAATTTCATTCATAAATCTGCTGATTTATAATGCCACAAGATAAGAACTCCTTAAAGAATAAAACAACAGTGAATGAGGGGGGGAGTGCGGAGTGGAGACCCAAAGCCCGTTTGTAGGCCACTGGACATCCCCTCACAGAAGGGTCTCAGGGAGGAGATGAGCCAGTCAGGGTGTGGTGTAGCAATGATGAAACATACAACTTTCCTCTAGTTCCTAAATGCTTCCTCCTCCCCCGCTATCATGATCCCAATTCTACCTCACAAATCTGGCTAGACCAGAGGATGTACACTGGTACAGATAGGAACTGGAAACACAGGGAATCCAGGGAGGATGATCCCTTCAGGACTAGTGGTGTGAGTGGCGATACTGGGAGGGTGAAGGGAGAGTGGGTTGGAAAGGGGGAACCGATGACAAGGATGTACATGTGACCTCCTCCCTTGGGGACGGACAACAGAAAAATGGATGAAGGGAGATGTCGGACAGGGCAAGATATGACAAAATAATAATTTCTAAATTATCAAGGGTTCATGAGGGAGGGGGGAGCGGGGAGGGACAAAAATGAGGAACTGATGCCAGGGGCTTAGTTGGAGAGCAAATGTTTTGAGAATGATGAGGGCAATGAATGTACAAATGTGTTTTACACAATTGATGTATGTATGGATTGTGATAAGAGTTTTATGAGCCCCTAATAAAATGATTTAAAAAAAGGAATAAAATAACAATTCTTAAAGACCATTCTGAAACCTACTAAGAGTTAACATTCTTAATACCAAATATTCAAGCCATTTTCAAATTAGTGATTTTCTCATAATTTTGAAGTTTTTGGTTTTTTCCCCTTGCAATTTACTGAAGTGTCCATTAAGTCTATTTTCCTTTAGAAAAACACTATTCATAAAGGAGCCCTGACGCCACCCCGATTAAGCATTTGATTACTAAAGGAAAGCAAGTGCCCCAGCCGCTCCATGGAAGAAAAGACCAGGGGATCCACTCTGTAAAGTTGACAAGCTCAATTTCTGACCACCAAGGTGATTCTGACTTAGACTGACCTCATAAAACAGGGTAGAAAACACCCTTCTGGGTTTTTCCAAAGCTGTACATCTCTATAGAAAGAGCCTCCTCTTTCCCCCATGGCACGGCTGGTGCGTCCCAACCACTAACTTCGTGGTTGACAGCGCAGTGCCTAGCCCACTTCACCAGTGGAGGAAACCCCACACAGCAATTAATTCTACTCGGTGCTTTGGGGGAACCGTGGGTCAAAATCAACGGAAGGGCACACAAAAACAATCACAGGACTGTCCTGTAAGAACATGTGATCCACACATGTCAATTTAAGTTATCTGATATTGTTTCTCATGTGCACATAAAAGTTAGACATGGACTTTTCAGAATGATGAGGGCAATGAATGTACAGATGCGCTTTACACAATTGATGTGTGTATGGATTATGATAAGAGTTGTATGAGCCCCTAATAAAATGATTTTTTTTTTAAAAGTTAGACATTGAATAAGGAAGATTTAAGAAGAATGGATGCATTTGAACTAGGGTGCCAGCAAAGAATATCACCAGTACCATGAACTGCCAAAAGAACAAACGAAATTGTCTTGGAAGAAATACACACAGTAGGCTGGTTCGAAGCAAGGATGGTGAGACTCATATACTGTGGACCTGCAATCAGAAGAGACAAGTCCCTGGAGAAGGACATCGTGCTGCGTCAAGTAGAGGGGCAGCAACAAAGAGGAAGGTCTGCCAGCATGGGCAGGGTTTGGCTCTGTTGTGCGCAGGTAGGATCACTGTGAGTTGGAACTGACGCAATGGCACCTAACCACAATAACAACATCCCTGAGGTAGGCCCTGTACGGGTGCGGTAGTTGTTGGACTTGACTAGGAACCAGACATTGGCGGTTCGAATCTATCTAGAGGTGTATCGGAGAAAAGAGGCTGGTGATCTACTCCCAGATATGTATATTTAGAATAAGTACATATGCACATATACTATCAGACACTGAAAACTATGAATCACAGTTCAAATGAGACACATAGGTTGCCATGAGTCAAATAAACTCTAAGGCACCTGGGTTTTTGCGTTTGTCTTGTTCTTTGTGGCATTGAGAGAACAGTTAGTAAAGGCATTTATTGAGAGCCGGAAGACACATGTCAGAAAGCCACATCTCAACCCCACAAAACAAAGTGATAGAATTCTGTTGATAGATTTCGCTGGAAATGGCCATCCAATCTGTGCTTCTCCCAGAACATGAATGTGAAATACTGAGCTCAGTTTCCAGTCATCTCCTAGTGCTTATGATCATGTGAAGCAAGGCAGGTTTATCCACCCTTTACCAATAAGTGCTGCTATATAAAGTCTGAAGTACGTTCACCTGAAAATTGTTAAGTTCAATAATGCCAGGTTGTATAAAACATCTTTGAACAATTCTTTATTGTAAAACTTTTATGAGCTGTTTACCTACTTCACTACCATATTAAATAGAGAAGTCATCTTCAGGGGTGAGATTCATTGTGCCTTAAAATGTCTGTGATGGCTATAAAAGTAATTGTGTTTATGAATGTTACACACATTGTTGGAGCTCATTCTCTTTACACATTAAATGCTGAATACTGCGAGGTACTATACTGGGACAAAAATGATTAATCAGGAAATATGTACTGACTTTGCCACTCATCTAGCATGCCCAAGACAGTTTTGCAATGTATAGCCTAATTTCCCTTCTTTAAGCCCTTCCTAAAGAAAGCAGATCATTCTTTTTTTGAGGAGAAGACAAGTTTATCCACGCTAAGAGCTGAGAGAAATCAAGAGGAGATGGAATAAAGATAAAGCAAAAAAAATAATAATAATAATAATAATAATAACCAACAAACAAAAACGTGGAGTAGGGAAGGAGGAGAAGCGTTGTCTTGAGGTAGCTGATGTAGGGGATTGAGGAGAGCAAATCTGACTTGCCAGGTTGATGAGCAGGAAGGAAAGATTTCAACATGTCAATGGATTGGAAGGAATCTCTGGGTGGTGCAAATGGTTAAGTCCTCAGCTACTTGAATGTTCGGTTGTTCAGAGGCGTTTCTGAGCAAATTCTGAAAGATCACAGTCACCAGTCATCGGACAGTCTTGTGGAACACAGTTCTACCTGGAAACATGTGAGATCTCCATGAATCAGAATCCATTTGATGGTCACTGTTTTTCATTTTCTTTTGCTTTGGGCATGTGTTTACTTTTTGTTTGGTTGGTTTTTAGTGGATTGGTGACCCGGCTCTTCTGAAATGTCCTTTGCAGGAAAATATAAAGACAAATATCTCTTCATTAATTTAACCATTGCCAAAATTAATTCTGAAAGGTGTAGGAGCGGTTGTGTTTCCAGGAGTTACACCGCTTTCCTCCAAATAAAACCCAAGTCATATGAGATATCTTTCCAGGTTTGTGGAAGTAGCCCCGTTGCTGATTTACTTGACTTTACATCTTAATTTTCATATTTGTATGAGCTATTTTTTAGAGCTACATTTAAAAAGTCCCTTTTGGTTTGTTTAGCTTTCGAGCTGTGTCAGTGTGACAGCAGTCATGGTTAAGCTTCCACTGCATGTATAGTCACTTCATTTCGTTCACCCAGCACTTAATTGAGTGTCAACCACATGGTAAACACTACCAGGCTCCCAGATGTACAGCTTTGGAAATCCCTTATAGAGTCACTATGAGTTGGTAGTGAGTGGTAGTGGTAGTGGGTACACTGAGAGGTAGGGGGTTGGAGATGATCAATAATTAGACCATGCCCTACAAACTCAGTATTTGCCAGTAATGGTAGTACTGGAGTATATTTCAGAGCCACAGATCAGAAGTCTTCCAAAATATGCCTATGTTATTATTGGTGTTCTTAATACAGGCAACCCCTTGGGTTATGAATAACCAACTTGCCAACAGCCAGTAGTTACAAACCAACCACAGGAAAACTCTCTCCCTGCCAGCTCCCTGGATCCAAACCAGGAAAAACTGATGTGTGGCTGCCTGATTAGCCACAGCTTCAGTGTGGCTGGCAGTGTGCTCTGCACCCATCTCTCTGTTCTTATTCTCCAATTCCTCCTGCTCTTTCTGGGACCGAATCAGTTCTGCTTCTGCGATGTAGCATCCTTCTCCCAACCTTCTTGCACAAGGAAATGTTTCTGCTTTCTGTGAGCATGTATTCCAATGCTCTTCCCTTAAATTCCTCCAATGGCCCTTCCCACGGCCCACCTGCCGACCTATGCCTCCATGCCTCTGGAAGTTTATTATTGTCTGCCTTCTCTGCCTTTCTTCCTCCTTCTCTTCACCCTGCCTCCTGTCTCTATCCTCTGCTGCCACTGTCACTACCAACCTGTTCTTTAGTCAGCTGGCTGAGCCTAAGGCTTGGAAACCCCTGGTCCTGTGTCCCACTTCTCTTCAGCTGCTGTAACCACTGCTTACAGCCAGACACTGGCCCCTGGTCCGGGTTCTCTTGCCTACTGCACTGACCTGTGCCCAGTGTCTCTCTCACACTGCCTTCCCCTGCTCAAGGACACAGCAAACACATCTAAACACCGAAATCTCATAATTATGGGTTTATTATATTAAAGAGGGGTTCGTGTGTCTAACGGCGTTTCTCTATTTTCTACAAAGACAGACATACTGCATACTAAGACATTAGGAGATGGGAAAGAAATCAAATTGGCATTTATTTCAAACCTTAATGCATAAAGCATGTTACACCTATCAGCTTTTTTACAGAAGACTTTGGGAAAGAATTCTTTAAGATCTCAACAAAGAATTGACTAACTGAAGTTAGACGCAAACCATACCTACCGTTGCATTTACTGTGCACCTTTGACTTACAGACGCAGGAACAGAACTTGTTAAGACAAGGACTGTCTATAATGCAGGTGAAGATCATAGGAAGTTTGTTGTCCCTGTTATAGCCAAGGCAGCACCCCCAGGAAGACAATATTAAGAGCTCTGGTAGTTATACACAAAAGTGGATGAAAAATTAAAACGTTAGTGCAGATATACTGCCAACATTTTGGAATTTCTGGGCAATGGTTTGATTTCCTGCACTTTTATCCTGAAGTTTGGCCTACTGTACTTGGTGCGAGCCCATTGAGGACACATAGCCTCAGTTCCAAGGGCATTTTCCCTTGATGGAGGTGATATCGGAACTGGAGCAGAGTCATGGCATTTGATGGGTCCCTCCGATTCCAGTAAAGGCTGCTGGAGGTTGTTCAACACCTGAAAAGAGCCAGAATTTCCTTGTACATCTCCCCATAAAATGTTCCCTCCAGAACTTGACGTTTCTTGACATGTAAAGCTCTTTTTGTGATAAATGCTTACAGCTGGGAAAATGCCCAGCACATTAAGACATGAGCCAAACAAAGGGAATGTCTTTGTAAATGGAAATAAGACCTTTCATATATATTGGGCAACCACTCAATCACTAAGCTAGGTGTGCAGGATCCTGGTGCATCCGCTGAGCGGCCTGTTCTTCGCCCTCCATTCGGATTTGGCCACGAATGCGTTGCTCCTCGGTTCACTCTCAGAGGAAGGACACGTCTCTTCTGATCCTACGGTAAAGGCGGCCAGCACAATCCTCTCCATGCCTGGAAACGAATGATCGAATCACCCGGTTGTTTCCAAATCTAAAGGGATGAGGAAAGAAATAAGCCCAAATATATCAGTGACCTTTTCTTATGCTACCATTTGTTGTCTTTGTTTTAGCAAGGAAAACATAATCTGAAAACTTTCTACAAGGTGTGTGTGTGTGTGTGTGTGTGTGTGTGTGTGTGTGTTTAGCTCAGAGGGAACTATGTTCTCCTAGGGGGGAGGGGATTGAAAAGTGAAAGAGAAAAATAAGAAATGGTGCTTTAGTGTCAGAGAAAATGTCTACGGGCTATTTATGAGCCAGGGTGTCAGGACAGGGAAGCATGGAGATTAGTGCTCTGTCAACCTGGTGTGTCCTTCTGGTTTCCCCCAAATGAAAGGTAAACGGAAAGGAAAGTGTCCGCTTCTGCTGTGAGTCAGACTCAGCCAGGATGTCTGAAGGGCCATTCAAGAACAGTGGCTGGTCCTTTCAGAGATGACCTTCCATACCAGCTGACAGAAAGAAGCGTCTGTATTTGGGAAACTTAACCTGAAGTCTCGAATCAAATCAGTGGTCTCCCTGGGAGCTCCTCCTAGTCCAAAGTAAACAAAATAAGCGAAATAAATGGTAAGTCTGAACCAACATTCAAAATCAGTGACCGGTAGAAAGGGATTATTCAGAAAGGAACATGTCACCCCTTGGGTGGTACTCCGAAAGGAGCATCTGCATGGTATAAACCAGTCTGCTTCTCTCTTTTCACTAACAGGACTGTGAAGGTACGTGGCGAAGGCCGTTTCTTATGGTCAGTGTTTGTGTGTTGTGTATGCACATCATATGGTCTACAGACTCAGTAGCAAATGCTAGATTGTAGAGGTGGAATATTTTGGATGATGGTTCCACTCATAATTGCTATGAATGAAGATTTTTTAGTAAAGATATCTCAGTATCTTCTGCCTTATCTGGAAGTCCATTAAAAAATGTCCTATCACTGGATAACAAATGATTGAACACAGTCCTTCCATGTAGCTCTGCAGAGGGCTTTGATTGTCTACACTAGTAGACAATGTGTGTGTTTTCCTTTTGGAAATAGCACTCAGATTTCCCACTAGCATTGCCAGATTTTGCTAGTGAAAACACAGATTTCTTTATTAAATTTTACCCTCAGCTTAACAACAAATACTTGGTTTCTATAAGTATGTCTCATATTTCACATAGGATACCAATTAAATTTCTATTACTGATAAAAATAAATATTTTTCAGTATATGATGCAAATGTCAAATATTTACAATAGAAAAAAAAATGATCTGAAAATCAAATCTATTTGGGCATCCTATTTTTATCAGGTGACCCAAACAGTTACATTTGGCCTTGGTGTCTACACATTTCAAAGAGAGTAGACCTCTGTATTAGATATGATTGGGTTTAGATCACCATTCACTGGACTATAATGGCGATTACACAAGATGGAGGTGTACATCTCTCTCCTAAGGGAAATCCACAGGGAGGCAAGTCAGCACTGGGAACCATGTTAACAATGGCTGTGACCATAGACCCTGGTTCCTTCCATCTCTACCAGAGCTGTGGTATGACTGTTCTTCATGGCCCAAGTTTCCCCACTCCCTTCCCTCCATCATAGCCTCCTCAGACAGCAGTGTGGAAGAAGTCAAAGAAGAGTGTGCCCTCTTTCTTGTCAGGAAACTTCCAGGAAAACCATTCACTGGCTAAAATTTGGTCACATGGCCTGAGGCTTAGAAATGTAGTGTTAGCTGAGTTTGTTTGTTAGTTTTTTAACTTGGGTTATCTTCTGAGTCCCCCAGTGACACGAGCAGTCAATGTATTCTGCCACTAACCAAAACGCTCCAAAACAAACTTACTGCCATCAAGCAAATTCTAAACTCAAAGCAACCTTATCGAACAGGGTGGAGCTACCCCTGTGGATTTCCAAGACTGTTGATGGGAGCAGAAATCCTTGTCTCTCTTCTACTGGGAAAACTGGGGGTTTCTAACTGCTGACCTTGCACTTAGCAGCCCAATGTGTAACCATTACTCCACAAGGAAGCTTGGTAAGTGGTGGTTTGGAAAAATGGCATAGCAATCCACTCTGGAAAGGCAGCCTATGTGTCTATTAGAGGCCCTATGGATTATGGAGCATATCTCTGTCAGGATACATAGAGAATCCCCATGAGTTTGAGTGGATCTACTCATACACTACCTCTCATAATGGTTGGATGGCAGCCAATTCCTTTGGGGGCATTGACTCTGTAGGCTCTCGATCTTCTTTTGATTCTTCTTGCATTGGTCAATATTTTGCCTATAAAATCCTTCACTAATTCCACTAGAGGCTTTTCTTTCTAGTCTTTCAGCTTGAAACATATCAAGTATATTTTTCTTCTTCTTTTGTTTTAACCCCAGGTCTTTGCACATTTCATTTTAATACTTTGTTTTCAGTATTAAAACAAGCCACCTTCTGAAATCTCTCACTCCATCATTACCTCTCGTTGTTTTAAATTCTCCATGTTTGAGTTTCTCTTGGGGCACCCACTTTGGCCTTTTTTCTTCTACTGTATTTTTAATGACACTTCACTTCTTTTACATATGACAGTCTTATCATCCCACCTAGCTTCAGTTTTCCATCACTAGTGTTCAATATATTAAATCCATTCTTGAGAGGTCTGTGCGTATAGTCACAGTTCATGTTCTTGAAATGGGGTATTTGAAATGAGGTCCTTGGTCTTGAAATTTTCCATCATGTGATCATCAGCTTCTTTTCTATCACCAAAGCCATATTTCCAACTGTCAATCCTTATTTGTTTCCAACTTTTGCACTCCAATCGCCAGTAATTATCAATGCACGTTGCATATATGTTTGATCAATTACATACTGAAGAAATTTGTAGAGTTTTTCAGTCTCCTCACTCTTAGCTGTAGTGGTGTGTGCAAATTTGCATAATAATATTGACTGTTTCTCCTACAGCCATATACATATTATTTCTTATTTGATCTTGAATTTTTTGATGATGAATGTAATATCTTTTCAACTTACCATTCCTGACATATGATAGTCTGATTCAAAATGGCCACTACCACTTCCATTCCATCTCAGTAATGCTTAGAACATTGATATTTTTGATGACTTCCGATTTTCCTAGATTCATACCCCATACATTCTATGTTCCAATTATTCATGGGTGCTTGCAGCTGTTTCTTCACATTGGGAGTCATGTCTCATCAGGAAATGTTGGTTCTAAAAGATTTATTCCAACCATGTCATCAAAGGTAACACTGGTTTGAGGAGGCAGCTCTTCCCCAAGTAGTTTTGAGTGTCTTTCAACCTATGGGGAATTTGATGGTCTATTCTTCATGCACTATACCAGACAAGGTTCCACTCCTAGTTGTAAGGTTTTCAGTGATTAATCTATCTGAAGTTGACTGTCTGTTCCTTCTTCCTAGTTCTTTCTTAGTGTAGAAGCTCCACTGACATCTGCTCACCATGGGTGATCCTGCTGCTATTTGAGATACTGGTGGTATAGTTCCCAGAATCACAGGAACATACAAACTACAACAGTACAACCAACTGACAGAAAAGTTGTGGAAGTTTCCCTAGGGCTTTGATAAATACCACCCTTGAGAGGCATTCTATAGGTAGTAGGCATAAATCATATTCGTTTATGTGACAGAAGAACAGGCATCTCTACGTTTTCATGAATATGAGGGAGCTTCAGTGAAAATTTTGATTATCTTTTCATTCCATTTTCCTTGAACTTGAAGCATTTTTGTAGTCCTGGTGTTGTTGTAGGTTAGGTGTTGCGATGCTGACAATGATGTCAGTTGTTCAAACCCACCAAATGCTTTGGAGGAAAAAGATGAGGCTGTCTGTTCTAGTCAAGATGTGTGGTCTCAGAAATCTTGTATAGAATCACTTACTATAAGTCAAATACCACTTGATGGCAGTGGGCTTGGGCAGTATAGCATTCAGAATCCTTGATTAGGATACTGTTTGTTTTAATTCCTTAAACTAGGGACTCTATATTTATGGAGAGAAGAAGAACAAAATAAATATGACCTTCAAACATAAAAACAAAAGGCAAGGAAAAAGTATTTTAAAAATTGTATGGTATTTTGTTTGTTATAATATAAATGCATCCACCATTAGTAGACTTTTGCACAGATTCAAAATTTCAGAGAGTAGTTAGAAATAACTACTGCCTCTCACCTTTGAAGTCATCCACTGCCTCTCACCTTTGAAAGCCAAGAACTGTACTACCTAGTAGGTTTTGTGTCAACTTGCCTGGTCCAGTTGTTTGTTAGTTGAGGCCTCCTGATCTAATATAATGCAATCAATTCAATGATGGGATCTGATGTAAGCAGCCAAAGAGTTGTGGGACTATCAGGTTAGAGAGCAACCCCTGACTCAGAGCACAGCCCTAACGATGTGTCCTCCAGGACGTGGCCTGCTTCATACGTAAGTAGAGGATACTGAGACCTGCTTTGTTTCTTCATGGTCTGACTCCTGCATCTGGCCCATCCACCCTGAGCCAACGACCCACAATTTTACTATCTTCTGATCCTGGGAGACATCTGACTTGCCAGCCTTGCATTCATCCACCTCTGAATCCACCAGCTTCACCTTCCTGCTTTATATTTCCACTTCCTGGGTCAGCAGTACCAGCAGCTATGCACATCAAGAAAAGCCTCCAGCTTAACATCAGACCCACAGACTTGAATCAGAATAAACTTCCCCAAATCTACACCTGTGTGAGCATCTTCTTTGATGTAAATGTGTGTGTGCGCACACACAGAGAAACTGTACACTCAGAAATGCTGATGCTCATTTTTCAACTCCTCTGGTTTCTGACCAGCAATTACATTGACAAGCAAATTTTTCCAGTATCGTGGCTTATTTGAGGAAGCTTTATTTTGTCTTCCAGATCAAAAAGACTGTTATATCTTTTACTGAAATTTTAGTTGCTTTATTTGAATTTTGTGTTTCCAGTGCCTATTTTCATTTTTAAAGGAAAGGAAAATAACATTGCATGAAATTAAGTAAAAATGTCATGGCAATTCAAGAACGCCAGGCCTCTCCAAACACAATAGAATTATGAATGTTTCTTTTATAATCTAAGTTTTTGGATCAGATGTATAACTTAGAAGGTGAGCAAATGTTTCAACTTTCTATCGTTACCTAACCAACAGTGCATTTACCAGGACATTTTCCTATGAACAATCCATTAAAAACAAAATAAGACCAGGCCGTTATCTCTGACTACATTAAGAAGTACAAAGCTATTCTTTAAGAAATACTGAGAGTCTCTCTGAGAAATGTAATTGATTTTTTAAATGAAATCAGCATATATTCAGAAAGAAATCACCATAAGACTTATTCAGTTAAACTTGTAGGAAAAAAAGAGGGTATGAAGAAATGCATGTGACACTTTGTGAAAGAGCACACTACGTTTCATACATTATATAAATTGATAAAAAATAAAATACAAAATGTTAGACAAGTTAGCTATTCATTATGTAAACATTCTGAATATATTTTTCTAGTTACTTAGTTAAGCATGTTTTCAAAGAAACCCAGATAAATGTTATTTAATTATAATTTCAGATACTGGATGTTTTCAATTGTTTTTAGAATTGGACTTATAATTTTTAATTTAGCTGTTCTTGAAGGCTTTGTAGGTATTTGTATTTATAAGGGTTGCACTATTCTCTGGATCCCTACATAAAACAGACAATGAGGCTATATAGCAAAACCAAAAACCCATGTATAATATTTAAAGCAAAAGTATGTGTCAAGGTGCAGGGGCGGTGAATTATTTAAAGTGGTTCTTCTATTTAAAATCTCTGTAATCCTCACCAAACAACCTTTTTCTGTGGAGTTCTGGGTAAAAGGGTGGAGAGCGACAGTGATAGGATTAACCTGCAGGTAACTGTTAACAAGCTACATTGTTGTTACCATTCTGCTGGGTATAAAATAAGTCTTCTGAGAAGCACAAGGTAGGAATCTCACTACCAGCAAGAACCAGGAGTGGAGTGTATCCTGGGGACCCTGCACTCTCTGCATAATACAGATCCAGAAGAGAGCTGTGACATTGGAGGAGTCAGAGTGAGACATAAAGGTGGGCTTCCCAGCCACTGGAACAAGTAAAACTGAGTGCTTTGGGGCAGAAGGCTGTTTTATGGAGTATGGTGCCCCTGAACACTCAATTGGGAGAGTTGGACTTGCTAACTACAGAGCTTGAACAGAATTCCTGCAGGTTGAGGCTTGCAGTGGATGGTGTGCCCTTTGGGCATTTATTAGTAGCCTTGAAGAATTTGGTAACATGTCCTGATGAGCAACTGTATCCTGAGAATTTCTCCCTTGCATCACAACCTGTTAACTTCCTTAATAAACCCTGTACTTATGAATATTATCTCTGAGTTCTGTGTGGTCAATAAAATGATTTATAGGATCTAGATGAAAAAGTAGAACATGAGCTTGAGACAGAACAAATAGGTGTCGTCATGAATTCATAAAGACACATGGGTGAGAACAACACGCAGGGTAGACCTAGATGTCTATGTTTCCAATATGGGTGGAGGAGGAGCAGAAGGGATCCAGGGACTTAAAATCAAAATCTTCTCTCCCCTTTTATAATAATACCACCTGGGGTAGGGTTGACTTGAATTCAATCACATGTCATTTCAGCTGTTAATTTGCAGGGCTTTGTTGTACTGAACTACACATGTCGATTAACAATGTCCTGTGGAGGATACTATACAAGTCAAATTCTATGGTTCATCAATAGAAAAATTGAAGGAAGAGGAGAAGAAATTCCTGTAAAAGATAAAACCAAAAATAAAACAAAAATTGCGATCGAGTGGATGCTTACTCATAGCAGCCCTATGAGATAGGGTAGAACTTCTCCCTTTGAATTTCCAAGACATTAACTGTTTATGAGATAGAAAGCCTCATCTTTATCCTGAAGAGCAGCTGGAGGGTTCAAACAGCTAACCTTTCAGATCACAGTCCAATTGTAATCACTACACCACTAGGGCTCCTCTGTAAAAGACAAGGTGGCAGGTAACCTTGGGGCAAAGGGAGAAGGCTGGGATTGGGGTGGAACATATAGGCAAGTGTAGAATGAGTTGATTACATTTTTAATGATTTATTGCTGACAAATGTTAAGTCCCACCATCCTGCTTCCCTTTCAGCCCCGCTTCTGGGCAGTCCATAAGAGAGAGTGCCCTATTCTCTCTGATCCTTTTTAGACTTGCTTAGCAACCTGTCCAGTCCTCCCAGAATACCCTATTATATGAGCAGTAAACCATTGCATATTCCTTTAGTCTCTCTCTCTCTCTCTCCTCTCTGTTTTAACAGCCCAACTAAATGTTGAAAGCAGAGGTCATCTTGACCCCCATAGGGTAATTACAATTGACAGAGTGAATAGTTGTCTGGACAATAACACCACTGGACTTGTTCTTCTCTTATTTTGCTTTTCTAATTGGCTCTGCCAACTGCTTACTTCAGCTTTGAATCATTATATTTTATGCTGCATTTGTTGAGTCCTACAAAGCCTATGTTATAGATCTAACATCTCAATAGCTATTAAGGCTCATTCCATACCTGTGTTGTTGAGGTGCAAGAGTTAATCAGTGTCTTCACAGCTGTAGTTGCCATTGAGTCAATTCCAACTCATAGTAACTCAAAACACAGCCCAATCCTCACAAACATTTCTATAGTTGTGCCTATTTTTGCCGCTACTGTGTATCTCATTGAAGGCCATAATAATTTCCACTAACCCTCTACCAAGGATGATGTATTTCTGTAAGGACTGGTCCCTCCTACAACGAAGAACTCTAAAAATCTATCGAAAGTGCAATATTACAGGCAGTTCCAGTGCTTCTCTGCTCCCCGAGACCCCTCCAATATAGAAGCTTTAAGAAGCTCCTTCCATTTCTTCTAGTAGAGTGTCTAGACTACCCATGATGGCCAGAGGTTGTCTGTGGAATTCTGATGCAAGAAATTGCCCTCCTCAGCCTTAGATTATATGTCATTACTGGCTGCATTTTGGGTTCTCCTAGAAACAAACTCTCACAGACCCAAGTCCATAACCTTTGGTACCCAGCTGCCCATGTTGCCTTGGGTTATGAAGCAGAAGCCCACAACTGTGGCATGACCAACTAGGATTGTTGTTCAATAAAATGGTATGTACAGAAATACTTATCTTTGGTAGTTGCATAATCTGGTGTCAATTTGGGATTTGAGAGGATTAAGAGTGTAAGGGTGGAGTCTAGTTTGTCAATTAGATCATAGCCAATGAGGCCTCTATGTGGGCATGGACTTCTGAGAATTCTGGGAAATCTGGTATTCCTTCTTGGAGGCAGGAGACACTATCTCTCTCTGCTGATTCCCTTCAAGACATCCTTGAGAAGCCACATGGACCTAGCCTGATGCAGTCCTGAAAGCTGGAGAAACCATGTGGAGACCCCTGCCAGTGCTGAGATGCTTACAACGTCACTGTATCCAAAGAATTTCTACCCACTGGCCTGTGATTGTCCTGCATTCAGCATGTGTTTCGTGAGTCTGAAGAGGACTTTATAGATTAGTATCAGACACATGGGCTAATATTGGACTTATGCACTTGGACTGGACTGGGTTGGGATGCTTTCTTAATGTACAGTTACCCTTTATATAAAACTTTCTCATACATTATGTGTGTCTATGAATTTGTTTCTCTAGTCTACCAGATTAACACACTCTCTAATGATAGAATTAAATCTAAGTCCTCTGGTATATCCCACCTACAAGTGGGATGGGCTTCCAGTTCCCAAGCCCTTTCCACAAGTGCTGATGTTGGAAGAAGTCGTCCTTCTTTCACCATCCTTCTTTCACCACCAAAGGGTTAACTGGGCAGCCCTTTGAGATCAACTGAATGACTAGGAAAATGAGCTTGTATGCTTCACAGATGGTATTGACAACATCATACATGAAGGAGATTACTGGAGACAGGCTAGTTTTCATCTCTCAAATAAGACATCCTTGATCAAAGATTGTATCAAGCGTCAGCACAAATCAGGCATTCATAATAGCATTGGGTTTCTTGGCAATAATCAGTCCAATATGAACTCTTTTTATTGACCTTTGGGCTGTTGTTATCAGTGAGCCAACTACTCAATGTGGTGTATAAAAGTGATTGAAAAAAATTCCCGTATCAAGGTATCTACCTTTGGAACAAAAACTATGGAAATCTTGTGCTTCATCAATACTCATAATATAAATCAAGGACATGTACTAACCCTACAATTCCACCATAATCCTTATCCCTCTAGTAGTTCAGGCATGATTCATTGTGACCAGTCCACTCACATCACTTCTCAAAACACAAACTGCTGAATTCCTGCTACACTGAATACCACAAGAGCCCACTTAAACATGTTCAAGTTCAATTAAATAAAACGACACATTTCAGTCATCACTGTAAGATTAGAAACAAATAGTAATAAAGAGAATGACTTCATTTTTGATGCTTGACTGCTGACAGCTTTCAATCCCCACCATTTCCCTTTCCCTTTGTCTTTTACATTTGGTGAAGCAGATGCATGAGCCCTTTCTCTTCCTCCATGAGTGCTTGTAAGGAATTCAAACAAGGCAAGCCATGTTTGGACCATTGGGGGAGCCAACCGTTCTTCCCAGAAAGCCTCACAGGAGTAGTGAGTTTTTTCTTACCTTCTTGTTGCATGGGAAGTATCATCAGTCTCCACATCATCATAGCAGTGTGGTGGGAAGGGAGGCATTCTGTGTGTGAAGTGCAACCACAATACGGATTTCTGGGGTGACTGGCAAAGTTCTATCTCTTTTCTTTCTTTCATTGTTAATTTTTTATTGTAAATGAACCATATTTTACAGGACAGATCATCAGTTTTACATTCAACAATTCACATACATCTGTTTCACCTCATCCCTCAATGGAGTTATCACACTTCCTCCCAGTTTTTCCTATACCCACTTCTCCCTCTTTCCTAAGCCTCTGAACTTTGTCCTTGGCTGTGTGCTCCCTTTTTTATGTTAAAAGGTTAATTGTTCTAACATAAGAGTGAATTCCCTTCCAGATTCAAAAAGTGACTAAGAGTCTTAAGTGTTGTTCCCTCATTCTCCATCTGAGTCGTAAACCTGGTCTCCTTTAGTAGCTTGAGTTTTCTTCCACATTCTTCTCCCACTCTTATCCAAGATCTTCTAATGTGATCCTTTTCAGACTAGTTGACAGTGGAAGCCAGACACCACCGAGTTACTCTAGTCTCAGAGCCATGGATACCGATGTTTGTGTGATCTGTTTGTCTGTTGGATTCATTGCCCCATGTATTTTCCATTTTCATCACTTTACTTTACTCTGGATAGGGAGAGATCAATAGTTGCACCTTAGATGGCCGCCCTTTGCACGAATGTGTCTTATCACAGAATATATGAATGTGTGTGAGTAGATGAGTGAGCTTCAAAAAATTTATAGAAAATTTAAATTAAAGGATGATGGAGTTTTTACCCAAAGTTTTTAAAACCCCATTGTATAACATGTGTTTGGTTTTCTGCATCTTGTTTTGCAGTAAAATACATAAAAATAAAGTCTTAAAAAGACAACTTCTGTGTCACATCTGTTACCCATTTTGATACATCAGTTGAGAATCTTAGACTTGGAGTAAAGAATCTCTTAGAATCAAATTACTTGGCAAGATGGCCCTAGTCTCTTGACCTGGCATGCCCTACGGGGGCTGGGTTTTGAACTCCCAGGAATTTTGACCCAAGCATATCAGCCTAGGTCTATCTGAATAAAATCAAGTCTCTATGTGTCCCCTTGCTTCCAACTGTAATTTGATGTTTTTCCTTTTGTGTTTCAATGAAAGAAGGTCTGAACTTTTCTTGGATTGCCTGAAAAGATTACTTAAAAGAATATACTATATATTCCTCTGTTATAGTCCATTGAACAACAATGAGAAGGGAGTTAATTCATTTACTGATTGGTTTTCCTCATTTATTAAAGAAAGATAAATCTAAAAGGAATTATATAAAAACACTTTTGCTTACCATTGCCATTGAATTTTTTAATCCATGGTGAAATGCATTTAGTGTGTCTCGTGAATATTTATAGTCTAAAATATAAGCAATACCAAAGCATAGACAAAATGTGAGCCATCAAATATCTAGAGACACTTCCAAAATTTAAAAATTTTTAAAAGCAATGTATTATATCATGCAGTTCTCCTTCTCGATTTTTAAAATCTTGAAATCCCATCTCCTTTATAAAATTTGTCGTAAGTGAAGTAGAACCATGTGCTGGAAGATATTTAAGAACCTCCCCCCTAGGGTATACCAAGGTCAAAATGAATCATTGCTTAAATGTGTTTTGTCATTTTGAAACTTTCTGGGACCAAATAAATTATAGAAAAGCTCATTATATGAAAGTAAATAATGGTAGCTAGAGTACTATCTCCGCCCACCCTACCCTCAATCTTTCTGGGGGTTTTGTTTTGTTTTTGCATAAGTGATTGTTTTCTAATTGAAGTATTTTTGTTTTTAATCATTTTATTGGGGGCTCGAACAGCTCTTATCACAATCCATCCATCCATCCATTGTGTCAAGCACATTTGTACATATGTTGCCATCATCATTCTCAAAACATTTTCTTTCTACTTGA
>NW_022111373.1:83402426-83424625 GCF_000313985.2 Echinops telfairi | reverse complement strand
AGCGGGTGGGGGCTGGTCCCCTCACCCTCCGTCCGCGCAATTTTATTTAATACTACAATATATATATTTATATTTATCTATATTTACATATGTGCGTGACTGTATTTAGACCTCTAAAAATGCCCTTTGCCTCCTAGTTCTTTCCTCTATTTCCTTTTTCTTTCCTCTTGTCCCACTATCATGTTCGGCCTTCATTCAGGTTTCAGTAATTCCTCTCTGTTACATTGTCCATGATCAAGCCCTACCTAGCATGCTACACCCTCCTCGCCATAGATTTTAGATCACTTGCTGTTCCCTTGTCCCTGGTTTTATTAGCACCCACTTCCTTTCCCCCACCTCCCCCTCTCCCTTGTCTTCCCAGAACCATTGGTCTTGTTGTTTTCTCCTCTGGATATTTTATCCTGCCTATCTAGATACACATGCAGAGACAATAATAAGCACAAAAATAAGACAGAGCAAAACAAAACAACAACAACAAAAAGAAAAGCTTATAAATAGTTCCAGGGGGATTGGGTTGTCCATGTAGTTGGGATTGGGGCCGGCCCCACAGACCTCTCTATTGTTTCCCTGTTTCGAGCCGGTATTTGACACGCTGGGTTGAACTCTGGTCCCTCTCTCGCTCTCCTGTGGAGCTATAAACAACATCCTCCCCTTGGGTGGGTTAGTGTCCTGTTACCCTGCTACCCATGTCGTTTCTTTCTCTTGCTCTCTCTCTTTCTTTTTTCCTTTGCCCCTCCTGTTTAGTTGGCTGTCATATGTATGCCTAGATTGGGTCTGGTCCCTGCCATAGTACCTGGACCTCACTCCAGGAATGTATGTATACAATACCTTTTTTCCTATGCCCCTTTTGCATTTTTGAGCATACCTCAGCAGACTCATGTTGTACTTATCCTTTAGTGCTAGGCTTACTTCATTTCGCATAAATTCCTCTAATTCTACCCATGCAGCAATGTGCTTCGTGCATTCATCACTGCTTTTCAGGAATGCGTAGTACTGCATTGTATGTATGTACCACAGTTTTTTAATCCATTCATTTGTTGATGGAAATTTGGGTTGTTTCCAACTCCTTATGATTTGTGATCTGTGCCTTGATGAACATTAGAGCACAAATGTCTGGCCATGGTTTGTTTCTTGCCTCTTCTGGGTATATGCCCAGTAGGGGGATTGCTGGGTCACATGGTAGCTCAATTTCCATCTGTATTAGATATCGCCAAATCAATTTCCATAGTGACTGCACATACCTACAAGTTCACCAGGAGTGAGCCAGAGATCCTCTACCACCACAGCCCCTACAACACTCGTTACTTTCTGATTTTTTTTAATTGGGCTATCTTTGAATATGTTAGGTGGTATCTCATAGTTGTTTGAATTTGCATTTCTCTTATAGTTAATGATCAGGAACATTTTCTCATAGGTTTATTGGCCATTTGGATTTCTGCCCTTGTGAAACTTCTGTTCAGGTCCTTTGCCCACCTCCTCACTGGGCAGTAAGGGTTTTTCCTTTTTGTAAGCTAGCAGAGTACTATAGATTTTAGTAATAAGGCCTTTGTCTGATGTGTGATTATTAAGATGTTTTCCCAGGAGTGGGCTCTCTTAATACTCTCAGTGAATTCTTTCATCTTTTATCTTCAGTATATCCCACTTATCAATTTGTGCCTCACCTGTACTTGTGTCCTTCCCTATTCCAGATAGCCTATGTATTCTCTGCACCAAAGTTCTCAGGTTTGTCCCAATTCCCTCATTGATGGCCCTAATACTTGGGGGGGTTACCTCAAGGTCTGTGACCCACCTTGAGTTTATTCATGTACATGAAGTGGATATGAATAATCTGCAGGCAGATACCCATTTTTCTGCAGGCAGATACTCATTTTTTCCAGCACCACTTGTTGAAGAGGGCATCTGCTTCTGATTTGATGTTTTGGGGTCCTTATCAAAGATCAGTTTTCTGTATGCTGATGATTTTATTTCTGGGTGTTCAGCTCTTTACTATTGGTCTGCGTATCTGTCATTATACCAATACCATGTTGTTTTGATTACTGTGTCTGTATAATAGGTACTAAAGTCATGTAAAGCAAGCCCTTGCCCTCTGTCCTTCTTCTTGAGGAGTTCTCTGCTAATTTTGCACTTCTTCCCTCTCCATATGAAGTTGGTAATCAGTTTTTCCAATTCTTTGAAGAAGGATTATGGTATTTGTATCAGGATAGCATTGGACTTAGTGCATTGGGCAAAACTGACATTTTTAATATATCGAGCCTTCTGATCCATGAACATGGGATATTCTTCCATTTGTGGAGGTCACTCTTGGTTTCTTGTAATAGTGTTCTTTAGTTTTCCTCGTACAAATATTTTGTTTGTTTTTAGTCAGGTATATCCCTAGATATTTCAATTTGTGATTGGCTATTGTGAAGGGTACTACCTTTTTGATCCACTTCCATGGCCTTGTCCTATGTGTATAGCAGTCCAATAGACTTCTGTTTGTTGATCTTGGATCCTGCTACTCTGCCATATTCCTCTATTGCTTCGAGTACTCCCCTTGTGGAGATTTTGCAATTTTCCATATATAAAATCCATTCATCTGAGAATAAAGGCAGTTTCACGTCTTCCTTGCTCAGGAAAATACCTTTGATGTCTTTTATTTGCCTTATGTTGTTAGCTAGGCCCTCCAGTATGATGTTAAATAAGAGTGGGGACAAGGGGCATCCTTCTCTGGTCCCCTTTTTCACTGGGATTGTTTTCATCTTTTCTCCATTGACTACCACATTGGCTGTTGGTTTTTCTTATATAGCGTTTATTATATTGAGGAATTTTTCTTCTATTCCTAGCTTCTTGAGTATCTTAAACAGGAATTGGTGTTGGATGTTGTTGAATGTTTTTCCACATTATCAATATTATCATGTGGTTCTTATGATTTTTCATGTCAATGTGGAGAATAATACTAACAGTCTTTTGTATGGTGAATCATCCCTGCATCCCTGGAATGAATCCCACTTGGTCATGGTGAATTATTTGTTTTATATACTTTTGTATTCTATTGGCCAGTATTTTGTTAAAGAATTTTGCACTGCTGTTCATTAGGGATATTGGTCGATCATTCTCAATTCTTATGGGATCTGTGCCTGGACTATGTATCAGAGCTATACTAGCTTCATAGAAATAGTTAGGGAGTATGCCATATTTTTCGGGAATAGTCTAGGGAGGGATTGTTTTTCCAAATATTTGTCCATGTATTCCAAGTCATTGAATTCACTGGAGTACAGGCCTTTTTAGTACTATGTAATTATCATTTTTATTTCATTAGGGTCTGTTGTAATGTCCCCTGTTTCAACCTTCATCCTTGCTATTGAAATTTTCTCCTTCCTTTCTTTCGTTAGGTTTGCCAGCAGTCTGTTTATTCTGTTAGTGCTTTCAAAGAACCAACTTTTAGCAGCATTAATTTTTTCCATAGTTTTCTTATTTTCCCTCTCCTGAATCTCAGCCTAATATTTAATATTTTTCTTTTGCTTTTAGTAGGATTGTCCTGTTGACTCTGCTCTAATTGCTGTAAGTTTGTATCAGCATCTCAATCAGAAGTCTCTCTTCCTTTTTCATGTGTGCATGTATTGCTATCAAACTTTTTCTGATAAATGCCTTTGCTGTGTCCCAAAGGTTTGGGTGTGTTGTATTCTTATTCTCATTGGTTTCTAGAAACTTCCTAATATTTTTTCTGATCTGGGCCAGTACCCACTCCTTTTGCAATAGAGACTTATTCATCCTCCAATTGTTGGCCCTTATTTTCTTAATAGTCCTTTTGTTGATTTCCAGCCTTATGGTATAGTGATCAGAGAGATCAGTATGTGCTTTCACTTGCACAGACTTGACTGTGTCCCAGCATATGGTCTATCTTTGAGTATGTGCCATGTGGCCTTGAACAGAATGTGAATTTTTTTACATTTGAGTGGAGAGCTCTGAAGTTATCTATCAGGTCAAGTCATCTAATCATAGTGTTTAGATCTGTAGCCTCCTTGTTAAGCTTATTTCCTTGTCATGTATCTTTCTTGGAGAGTGGTATACTAAAGTCACCAACTATAATTGTTGAGCTCACAATTTCCTTTTTGCATCTTTTGGAGTGTTTGATGAATTTCATGGGTCTCTTGTTGGGTACATATATATTTATTATGCTCACTAGTTCTTGGTCTACTGTTCCCTTGAGTATTATATAGTGCCCCTCCTTATATCTTGCTATGGCTTGCACCTTGAAATCAATTTTGTCCGAGATTAGCATTGCAACACCTGCTTCTTCTGAATTGTCATTTTCTTGGTATTTTTCTCTCCAGCCTTTGATTGTCAGACTATTTTTGTCTGTAATTTTGAGATTTCTTCTGTAAGCATCACATTGACAGGTTGTCTTTTCTAAATCAGTCAGCTAACCTCTGCCTTTTAATGCCTGGATTCAGTCTATTGATATTTGGGTTATTACATCCATATTACATCCATTTGTGGACTCTGTGATGTTATCTTGCACCTTTTTTGTTGGGTGTTTTCCTACCTGACTTCTTATCAGTCTTGTGTGTGCGTGTATGGGTGTGGGTGTGGGTTTCATTCTTGCCTTTTTTCCACCCTTAAGCTAATGATCTTGGGGACTGTTTTCTCTTTGTTGCCCTCTGGGTGGTGTTCTATGTGGCAGTCTCCTATTTGTGTTTGGTGAGTGTTGTTCTTCTGCCCATACTGGGTTGGCAAGGAGTTTTTGTAGGGCTGGGTTTATTTTAATGTATTCTTTGAGTTTTTCCTTATCTGGGAAGACTCTTACTTCACCACCTATCTTGTTAGATAATTTGGCTGCATAGAGTATTCTTGAGTTTGCATTATATTCCTTCATTTATTTTTTAATATGTTACCCCACTTTCTCCTCTTCTTCATAGTGTTCGCTGATAGGTCTCAGCATATTCTTATTTGGGTGCCTTTATAGATGACTGCTCATTTTTTTTGCTAGCTGCTCTTGTGATTTTCTCCTTTTCCTCAAAGTTGGATAGTTATCTATTATATGGCTTGGTGACTTCTTCTTGGGATTCAGTCTCCACCAATATTTCTAATACAACTTTCTCCTCTCTTTTAGCAAGTTCTCAAACTAGATCAAAGAACATCAATATTATCGAACATAGACAACATTACCAAATATTACCCACCCACCGCCCCACAAAATTAAACAATGGTCTTAGATTTGCCCAATCAGATTTTTTCCCCATCTCTAGACACAGGATTGCTATGCATATAATCAAACAACATTTATGCTAGTTTTGCTATATCCAAACACATGTAATGACTTATCAACATTTTGAGGTTAAATATGAGAGATTTGGGAAGGAGCTGTTATTCCATATTTTTAATAACTGAATACTTTATATTAATTTCATAATCATGCAAATGTAGAATAGTGTTCATATTTTGTAAGCAAATTTTTCAGTCTAACTGAGGATGTATGCGTTTTAAAAACAAGAATGGCTTAAAAAATTTAAAAACATGAATTTGATAATTGGTCTTGGGTTTCTAAATATTTGAGATTATTTTTATTTAGACTTATTTTTTTACAAACTTTATCTAAAAAAGAAAATTTTTCTTTCATCCAAAAGTGTCTGTGGTCTAATGAGGTGGGTTTTTTATTTGTTTCAAAGAACTGTCAGACTTAATATTGGAAGGGGCTTAGATTCTACAGTCTTCCTAGATTCTCCCTCTGCCATTAGGAAAGAAAGTCCGGAGGATTCTCTTCAATACTGGGCTCAGCCTCCACAAGTCTTGAGAGTTATTTAGGAATCCTGGTGGCACAGTGGTTAAGGGCTTGACTGCTAACCTGAAGGTTAGCTATTCTAATTCACCAGCTGCTCCACAGCAGAAGGACATGTCTGCTCTCTGTAAAGATCACAGCCACGGAGACCCGACTGGGCAGTTCTACTCTGAATGGGAATTAGCTTGACTCCAGTGTGATTGGGTTTGGTTTTGAGAGTCACTGGTACTTAATCTGCAGGAAAAAAATTAGAGGCTTTCTAGTCTTGTTTATTAAAAAAACAGTTATCGTTTCAGAGATCCACAGGGGCAGTTCTACCTTGACCTGTAAGGTCACTGTGAGTCAACATCTATCTACTCAATGCAAATGGCAGTGTGTTTGGGGTGTTTTTGTTTTGTTTTGATTTGGTTTGGTTTGGTTTTTTTGAGAGTTCTTAACCTAAAGAGCCCTGGTGGAACTGTTGGGTAGACTTTGGACTGTTAACCAAATAGTTGATGGTTCAAACCCACCAGCCACTTTACAGGAGAAAGTTGAGACTATCTACTGGACTAAAAATGTACAGTCTATGGCTCAATGGCAATGGTTTTTTGTTTGTTTGTTTTTAAGTACCTCATCCAAAGGTACAACAGAGTCACATAACCCTGTCCCCCAACAGAGAGAAAGAGAGAGAGAGAATTTGCCTTTGAGTGTTGACTATGATTTTCCTGCTCCCTTCTTCCTCCTCTGCTTTCCTCTCCCTCCTATGCCAGATTCATCAGATTCTGGGCTATAAGTTGAGTGTCTCAGATACTCCACTCCATTGGGTAGCAGAATTCCATCCCCTAGCCTTTGAAATTAAGAATCAGTTTCTCTTTGAGCCCTGTTATTGATTGAATTATGCAACCTCAAAATGCATGTTGGAATCTTAAGTCACTAGAGCTGTGGATAAAATCTATTGGAATCTAACAGAATCACTTTATAATAAAGCAATCTAGTATAATTGATCAGTTGAGATGTAAGATAGGTTTGAAATCTAATAACTTTAAAGGTATATAAAGAGCTGCAGACCTATACATACACACAAGAGAACACACACACTAATAAGCCAAGGAAGCAAGGGATGCCTAGGACTGCCTAAAAAGAGGGACCTGGCGAATATAACAGAGAACCTGCTTTGTATATTTAGCCTCCAGAACTGTGAGAAAGTAAATGTTGTTCTTTAAAACCATCTACATATGGTATTTCTGGTATAGCAGCACTAACTAACTAAGACGAGCCCCGGTAGTGTAGTGCTTAAGAGTTGGGCTGTGGTACACATGGTTGACAGTTCAAAACCACAAGAAGCTCTGAAGGAAAATGTCTAGGCTTTCTACTCCCATAAATAGTTATAGTCTTGGAGCCATAGGGGTTTTCTATGAGCCAGCATTGACTTGATGGTAGTGACTTGGGTTTTGGGGAGATAACTAAGGCAGGACCTATCCTCTGTAATACACTGTGTGCCTATTGGGCAAGAATGTAGTCTCAGTCACAAGCTTCTTTCACTTGGGGGAGGATGAAGTCTGCTCTACAGAGGTGGCGAGCAGCAGAGCTACTATATGACATATTGTCTAAAGTTAGACTGCTGGCAGCTCCAAGTCATGTTCATAGTGCTATGCCTCATGACATGAGACTATCTAGGCTGGTGGCACCTGTTGACACCAGGATTAAGACCAGACGCCTCCAGCTGGCACAACCTCCCTCCCAATGAAGAGTGAGAGTGAATGTTATTGACCTCCCATGCAACAGGACCAGCCCCTTTGGTGGGGAAGGAGGGAGCTCCAGAGAAGTGTCTAGAAGAATGTGAAAGCCAGCTGTAAATTAACATCATGCCAGTTAAGGGTTTCCACAAGGAAGGTGATGAAGTTAAGAGACTAATTGCCACACCTAATAGATAACCCACTACCCTGAAATGTGCTTAGTTGGGCAGCTGGTCAGGGGAACAGGTGTCAGGCTGATAGGAGAATCTGAAGTCTGTATTCTGAGCTCTCCCTCTCATGCTTTAGATGGCATGTCTGTGCCAGGGTTTTAGCTCAAACATTCCTTTTGAGAAACAGAAAATAGACATTTTTTTTTTTCGTTTCAGAGGTCTACAGATAACAGGAGATACTGGTCCTCTAAAATTATAATATTGAGATCCATTTTCTCATTCACAATGACTCTAGTTTTTAAAACCTTCTACTTAGCACTATTTACTATACTAGCCAGAGCTGTTGACTTCCTTCAACAACATAATTCCACAACAAAGGAATTCATTCATTCATTTAAGGGGCATGGATGAGCACTTGGCACAGACTAGGCACTGGGCCACGTTTTAGTTATATAGGAGTGGAAATATAAGGCAGATTTACTATATTTTGAGAACTATTTTGTTTAAAGAGACAGAGAAAAGTAACAGTATATCTAAGCAAAATAACTTTAAAAATTGGCAGGTGCTAGGAAAGAAACTAATAGGGGGCTGAACAAGAAACTAGGGTAGCTCTATAATATGTGTGTGGTGGAGGAGAGGGGGTTTCAAAAAAGCCCCATCAATGGAAGAATTCTGTGATCTTTTCATTTAATATACGCTCCCTCCTATGACTTATCATAATGTACTATAATAATCTGTTTGTTCTTATGTCTTTTTGTTAGGTTACAAGTGCCTTGAGGGAGTGAGCTAAGACTAAGGAGTGTATCTTACCTATCACAGGACTGAGTAAAAATGTTTTCTGTATGAATATGACAATGTCCCCCAAAAGCACTGTGACTTCACTGCTCAATTGTTACAGAAAATTCTCTGCAGAAAATTTAAAATGTTTTAAATACATTCTAGATATTCTCATATTTTGTTTCCCTAATAGCATTTTATGTTTACTATTTGAGTTCTGTATTTCCACCCCATAGTAACTCAACCCATAAGTAAGTGATGTTTTCATGGGCCGATAAAGGATTTGGCTTTCCTAATTATCCTCCAGTCAGACACAGGGAAGCACACAATAGCAGGGCTGGAAATGTTAAGCTGTGTAACTGATGCTGGGAGAGAACATGAGAAGGGTGGAGGTGCTTTGGAAGCTTTCATGAAAATTCAGTTCCCTGTTTCTCAGATTTCTTGTCGCCTTTCTTATAGCTGCCAGGCAGCATATTCCCATCAGGACTGGTTGAAGGACCAAATAAGCAGCTGCCATTTGTTCCTGTCCCATGCCCTGGACCCTGCCCCCCTTTTACGTGCTTTCCTGAATTGCCTGGCATTCTGCAATTTCTCCATGGGCACTGAGTTGAACAGTACTAGTGTCTTTAAACACCTTCCATGAATGAACTCCACAGGCAACAATCGCCCTGGGTGATTGTATGGCAGGTGATTTCAGAAAGGCACATCACCTGGGCAACATCCAGGTGACACAAAGTCATCAAAGGCTAGAAATGCATGCCGTTTTCAAGTCACAGAAAGGAATGTGATTGTGGCCTTCAATGCACTTGAACATGATGCTGACAAAGAATATGAAAGGACCCTGGGCTGTGAAAAGAATGAAGTGATCTATCTTGGAAGCAGTATGGCCAGAGTGCTCCTTATAGGCAAGGATGGCTATGTCTTCGTCTAAAGACTTTGTCCCATGTACTTGGGACATGTTATCAGGAGATAGCAGTCCCTGGAGAAGGACTTATAAAAGAGAAGGTCAGCAAAAGGAAAGGGTGCTTGGCAGTCGCTGTAACGATAGCGCAAACGTAAGAACAATTGGGAGGATGGCTCGGGACTGGGCAATGTTTCATTCTGCTGTACATAGTAAGGTCACTATGACTCAGAACGGACTCAAAGGCACCTAACCACCACCACCACTACCACATGGGCTTGACATATAAAGAAGCTAAGATCAGAGAGGCAAGGGAATACGTTAGATAGGGGGGTAAGGAGCAGTTGGCTCACCCCTAAAACCCAGGCCTGGCCACAACTATGTTTTCTACCTCACTGAGCTGTGGGTTAAGTGATGAGCTGCTAAACTTAAGGTGGGTGGTTTCAACCTCAAATCCCTCTGTGGTTGAAAGATGAGACTGCCTGTGCCAATAAGGATTGAGAGTCTTGGAAAACAACCCTACGTAGGGCTGCTGTGAACTGGAACCTGATGAGAGCACCATAAAACTTCCTTGCAAGACATTGAACTTCCTTGCAAGATGTTGAACTTCCTTGCAAGACGTTGAACTACCTTACAAGACATTGAACTACTTTGCAAAATGTGGAACCACATCAAATAAACAAGCACAAGAAACTCCACTTAAATATATATATATATATATATATATATACATACATACATATAAAATGTAATATTGGGACCCAGGCCAACACTTGCATCAAAGGAGCCACCACAAAAATGTGAGACCCCTGATAAGACTGAGCTGAGACCTGACTGACGCCCAAAAGCTAGCTGAGACCCCTAAAGCCTGGAGAAACCTGATAAGACCGGGCTGAGACCCGGCCGAAGCCCAAAAGCTAGCCAAGCCACCTAAAGCCTGGAGAAACCTGATAAGACTTGACTGGGACAGTGAGAACGTCAAAGAACTGGCCAAAATGTCCATTAAACCCAGGTAGAGACACTGGCCTTTAGAGAGCTAGGAACCAAGGAGACATCAACTCCTGCTCTCTCCAACTCTACCTGGGGTGAGTACATCGATGAGGCAATGCTGATTGGGACTATGGTGCTAATATGAAATGTGTGAGAAGTGTTATTATTATGCCTTTATGCTCATAGTTGTTACTCTGCCCTTATATTTATAGTTGTTTGCCCTTAATAGTTTGAATAATATTTTAGATTGTTTGATGTGTGTTTGCAGTGAATAAACCGAGCATTCGAAAATGTCTAAGAGCGTTAAGTAATTATTGATCGCGCCGCTCATGACAGAACCAACTCAGTGGCAGTTGGAGGTATAATGCTTAGGACACCTTCCCTCCAATGAGCCCCGCTACACGGGTATACAAAGCTGAAATCAAGAATGGAAATGTTATTATTAGCGGATCACTTGATCAAAATAATATAAATGTTGATGGACATCTGCTAGGTTGCATAGATACTATTACAATAAAAACAACACAACACAAAGCTGCTGCTCTTTAAAGCCTCACAATATGATTCAGAGAAGCAATTGTAGAATGTTAAAGCTAGAATACAGCGATCTAAGAAAGAAGGAACGAAGTACGCAGACTGGAAAGTGACTTGCCCTGGGCTGAACAGCTAATTGGTAGAACTGAGAGGAAGGACCAAGACTCCTGCCTCTTAGGCCAACCCAGGCCCCGTGGTATCCCAGGGCTTGACACAGCTGCAGTGCGAACAATGGCAGGAGGAGGACCACAGGGGACTTGAGGAGAGGTTTGGTGGGACAGACAGCACATTCCCTACACTTCAAAGAAAATGGGAGGCAGATACAGCACTCCTCAGTGTGGCGCCTGGAAGGAGGTAAATCCTGGGCAAAGTTTTATAGGAAAATGGCATTTGGGAAGTTGGAAGAGAGGAAGAGAAGGACATCATTCTAGATTGAAGCAAGAGAATGAAATCAGAAGAGTACAGTTGCTTCAGGGCTGCTAATAAGGCCCATCTGTCTGGAGCAGACAAGTATTTCAGAAGGACAAAGGAGAAGATTAATAGAATGGGGGCTCTATGAAAATGGGGGTGGAGGATCTGGGCAAAAGCTCAGTACAAACTGCTTAGGGCATTTTATGTGCCAGCCATCATGCTAGGTGCTGGGGAGATGCAGATAAGCGAGAAGTGACATCTTACTCTAGTGGTTTGGCCACTCTGGTCACCAGAATTTTGCTTCTAACAGCAGAATCCAATTTGTCAAGTCTATCCAGCCCAGAGGAGCTGGGATGGTGCGGTGAGTTATGTAATGGGCTGCTAGCCAGAAGGTCAGCAGTTCAATATCACCAGTTGCTCCACAGGAGAAAGATGAGGCTTTCTTCTCCTGTAAACATTTATGGTCTTGGAAATCCCCCAGGGCAGTTCCATGCTGTTTAACAGGGTCATATTGGTCAAAATAGACCCAACAGCAGTAGGAGATATAGCCAGGAAAGCTCTAAAGGGCAATAATGCAGCTCTGTCACATGGGGTCTCAGAGTCAGAAACGATGGCACACAACTCTATCTAGACATAAAAGTACCCAAGGGGAAGTTTAACTCAGAACTTTCTGAGTCTTTCAGCAGATGCCATAAAAATCGTTGAACCCGTACTCTGTTAAAATAACAGCTAGTTCCCCATCTATGCTTGGCGATACAGCTCACTGCCATCAAGTCAATGCTGACTCATAACAATCCCCTGTGGGTTCCCAAGTGTGTAACTCTTTATGTGAGTAGAAAGGCCAACCTCCCTCCCATGGAGCTGCTGGTGGTCTCAAACTGCTGACCATGAGGATCACAGCCCAGTGTGTTACCACTCCACCAGCAGCAGCCTCCAAATGACATTTACTAGTGCTAATGTCAGGCAGCAGGTTCTCCTTACCTCCGAGCAGAGAACCACTTTCAGCATGGGACAACCAGGGAACCGTTTTTTTGAACTGATCTGGCCCTGTCTCTGCTCTGGGACCTTGAGGCTCTAATCAAAGCTGAGAGGATGTGTTTATTCTTTGCTTCAGGAACCTTATTTCTAAGAATATTCCTGCCATTTTTTTTTAACTGCACATGCTTGCTCATCAGTTGATTTCCTCATCTCTGAGATCTTCTGTGAATTCTGGTGGTGGGTGTGCAAGGCTGAAGTCCAGCTGTGGTCTGTGTTCTGTCTTTTATTCTGGCAACTGGGGGCTTTCCAAAGATTATCATTACCCTGTCTTCTGCATTTGTGGGAAGAGTTTGTTTGTTTCTAACTTCTTCTTAGGGAAGAAAGCCTTCTTGTCTCGATGGAATGAAATTGGATACCATCTTGGCCTTCTGCAGTCCATTTAACACCCACCTGTGGATGCCATCATGGCCCTTGGTGGTCCCATTTAACATTCACCTATTCCCCCAAACACAGTGAGTGCTTGTGGCCCAGTGGTTGCACTGGACTTCAAGTTGTTTGTAAATACCAGGCACTCTAAGGAAGAAAGACTAGGCTTTTTTGTCTGTGAAGAGTTAGAGTCTCAGAAACTCACAGGGACAGTTCTACCCTGTCCTCCAGGGTCTCTGTGCATTGGAGTGAACTCATGGTAGTGAGCTTCTGAAATCTGAGATACCCAAAAGCATGCAGTTGATAGAAAAAGTAGAAGTCGGTGATTCGTTGGGCATGAGTCAGGAAGGAGAAAGGATTGAAACAACAGCAGAGCTCAAAGCATTTCTTCTGCTTGGTCCCCATGCCATGGGTATATAATTAGCCTGACTTTCCCCCTTTCTGGCAAAGCCAGCTCTCAGAAGCGTTGGCTGGGTATGCCAGGCTGGAGCCTGTCTGCCATATGCCACTGGCACACCCCTTGGAGAGCAAAGAGCATGGCTGACTTTGAGTTAGGACCAGAGCCCCCTCCTCAAGGAACCAGAGAGAATGTAGTGGATGATTGACAATGTGCTCTACTTTCAAGTTAGAAAACTACCCATGTACCACCAGAGCAATTCAATAAAGGAGATACTTATTTTTTAATATATTTCTACTCACCTCTCTTTTTATTATGGAAGCATTCAAGCACGCAACCAAATAACATGATGGCAAAATGAACTCTATAAGTCTAAACATATTCCATGTTTAGTTTATTCTTGGGAGTCTATCTTATGCATTTCTTATTATAGAATTAACACATAGAGGGATCCAGTATCCAAATAATAAATAACTATACATATATGTTGAAAGCATGCTTAAGTGTTTTAAAGAGAAGGGTAGTACATCCAGAAGGCTTGGAGAGAGTATTATCAACCGTAGTCACAAGCTATTCTTAGGAATAGCAACAATGATAATGAATATTTATGGGTCTTCACCTGTGCCAGGCACAGTGCGAGGGGCACATCTGCAGAAAGTGCCCACAAGGCTCCAATTACACACTTCTCCTATACATCCATGATTGGAGTAGAGCATTTGAACTGGTGGACCACACGTCAGACATTTAAATCCTACCGCCAGAGCGTACGTCTAAAAACAAGTACTACGTAACTTTTCCAACATTTAAAAATTTTGATATTTATAGGATATTCATGTTAAATAAATGCATATGACTTCAGGTAAATGATTGTGCTTATAGCAGCTGTTTTATTACCTATAAAGGAGAACGTTAAGATGTCTACAGTCTCTAATATTCTTTCTAGCCTAAGATTTTATGAGTCATTTCTATGAGGTTATAATTTGTGAAAAGCAAGGATCATATCCTACGTTATATGTATTATGTCTGCTTTTACAGCAGGAACATCACATGCACAGTCCACTGTTTCAGAAATCACTATCACATTTGTCAACATTTACTGGGGACTTCTGCTCCTTGTCACAATCTACTCGACGGCAGTGAGAGCTCAGTGGCAAATGTCAGCAAACAGCACCAAGATGGGCCTAGGTTTTCGAGATTTCACTCATGGCTATTTGGCAACCTCAGATCACACACAGACTTCCAGTGCCTGGTCACCCCAGTGTCCTTCTGTCACCCTGTCCCCTTGTTAGGAATCGCCTTGCTATCTGGGGGCGGGCACCTAGCTTAGCTGGCTGCAGAGAGCCTTGCAGCACTTCATGGGACAGGATGTAGGGTTCCTTTTAGGAAAGTGATGGGCACGTCACACATGGGTGGTCAGGCTCTAACATGCCTCAGAATTGTGGGCGTGCCTCTATTAAAAGGCATGTGGCAGGGCTTTCAGCCCAGGCCCTGAGATGTTCAAATCCTCCCTCACATTTTATATGAGACTTTTCAACCCTGTTAGAACTTGTCTTGTTTTTTTTTCTTTTCAAATGGTTTAAATGAATGAAAGGATAAAAAAAGAAACCTTAAAATGTATAGCAGTAATTGTAGCTCACTTCCTCTTGAACACCATATTTCCATTTTTCTATCAGCCACTGCATCGGAGAGGAGAAGCTTCAGGAACCAGGAACCCAAAAGTAAATCAAAGCGTTGCCTGGAAAGATTCTAGAACTTTCGGAGACTCAATTCTCATCTTCACTCCTTATTAGTCAAGTGACCCAGGACAAGCTTAGTTACCATTAAATTAAAATCAATACCTGTTTTATAGGATTGAACTCAGAGTGAGATGGATTAGCATCTGGTCAGCACTAACAGAAGGCCCCAGCAGAATGGAGACATTTGAATGGCTCAAAGTCTTCTTCCATCCCTGCAGGATTCCTATCTTTGATTGTTAAGGAATTAAATAAGTATTTTCCCCACATGTTATTTAGCCATTTTCATTGCCTGTTTAGATTTTCATCTGATGGGGTATTCTCGTTGTTACTTTGTAAAATTTGGGGTATACAGGCACTTGGTGGGTTATGAGCAGCTGACTTGCAGATAACCTATAGGCATGAACCAACCCCTGTACGTCTTTCCTTGGGTGCAAACCCAGAGACCGTTTACAGGAAGGGGACAAGTGACTTACAGCCAGATTTAGGAATAGAAGTTTGTCATAGGCCAGCTAGTGTCAGATGCCATCAAGGTGATTACAACCCAGAGAGACCCTCTGCACAATGGAATGAAGCTCTGCCCGGCCCGCACCATCCTCCCAATCGCTCCTGTGCTTGAGCCATTGTTGCAGCCACCGTGTCAGTCCATCTTCTCTAGAGTCTTCCTCTGTTTACCAAGCGTGTCCTTCTCCAGGGACGGGTCACTTCGGGTAAGATGTTTAAAGTAGGTCCTTCTTCCAAGGCAGATCTGGGTCCTCTGGGCAGCCCATGGCTCTTTCAGTCCTCTTCAACAGCCCCATCATTCAAACGTATTGAGTCTTCTTCGGTCGCTTTTATTCAATGCTGGTCATAATCCAGAGACTGCCTATATTACGGTCATCAGTCCATGATAGGCTGATAGAAAGAAATACAAGTAAGGCGGGACATTTTTTAAACATCTCATTTGACACCATTATTTCTTGGATTCTTCCAAATGAGGACAAAGAACAAGGAAATCAAATTTTAAACAAAAAGAATGCTTCAAGGAAGTTACATTTGGCAAAGATTCCTATAAGTATCAACTGTATAGCAGGGGCGAAAGACACACACACACACACACACACACACACACACACACACACAAAACATCCTTTTTAAAAAACATATGAACTTGTATTCCTTAGGCCAACAACAGGCTGTATGAATTCCTAAATGCCAACCACCTTTCTGGCATTGCAGTTCATTCCTGGCACAGTGAAAGCTTGATTGAGTTGGAGAATTGTGGGTGAGCAGTTCCCTTGCTTTTGTGTGCAAACTGCTGGCCAGCTCCCAAATCTACACACCAAGTACCACGATCTAGTAGGTATCCTCACCTGCCAGTTTAAGCCTCATTACGTTTATTTTTTATAGATAATTGTATTGGTTATATATCATAGGAAATGGAATTCATGTCACTGTATTGTACCCTTAAAATGTTCAAAATGGCACATTCTGTTAAATATATTTTACTGCAACAAAATTTTGTAAAGAAAGAGCATAATGTTAAAACTTAGCTGTACATTTTTGTTAATTAGAAAAACTGGCCATTTTTTAAAAGAAGCAAATGAAACTGTGGGAAGGGGAAACCTTTTTCTGTGTCCTCTCACTATTTATCTACTCCAAAGAATGCCCGACTAATATTTTTATACCTTTATTTGGTACCACAAGATTTACTTGAGAAAGAATAGGGGAAAGATGTCTATTAGCTCTTCAATCCGTAAAGGTATGAACAGATCTTAGCCTTTAGAAGAAGCACAAGGAGCCCTGATGGCAGAGCAGGTTAAGCCTTCGGATACTAAGCAAGAGGTCAGTGGTTCAAACCCACCAGACTCTCAGGGAGAAAGCTGGAGCATGTAAATCTTCATGTAAATCCATGAAGATTTACAGCCTTGGAAACCCTAAAGAGTCATTCTCCTCTGCCCTGTAGGCTTGTTATGGGTCGTCTACTTAGAATAGGCACCATCTGTGAGAGAGTCTCAGTAAGTTTGTGGGAGGCAAATGAAATAAAAATGAATGGAACTCGAGCACACATTTTTTTAAGTCCCTCACACTTGTGTATCATTTGGATGAAATATTAATGGTTTCTTCTTCCATGTATCCTTCTATTTCATAAAACTCTTTCAAGAGAAAACAAGAAGCCCATGTAAGAGAGTAGATATCTTCCTTTCAGTAAATCTTCTCAAGATTCATCCAGAGCCTGCCCTAATCCTGGCAGGATAAGAGAACGAGTCAAACACAGTACTCAGAAGATGTCAGTTCTGCACTGATGGCCTGGTGGGGCCTTAGGCATTTCTTGTAACAAACACCTTCCACATCTTAAAGCAGGTAGAGCCCGGGCCTGTCATGGCCACTCTGCAATCGCAATGTGGTTACAGCAGGTACAGGTACAAATTGAAGACCACAAAGGGAAGAAAATACAGACATCCTTGGAAAGGACCAACAGACAAAACTGAAGGATTCTTTAGAATAACAAGAAAGGAACCTGTGTTTACAAACAGAGGGAGGGGAGGCAGTTGGACTTATGGAATAAGAAGCAGAGCATGCTGTTGTTTAATCAGCCCTTTTTCTTTTATGCTTCCACTTCCCCAGAATTCAAAATGGCAGGTGGTCAGGCTACAAAGGCTTCCAGAAAGGTCAAAACAAAGACAACTTCTTACTGTGGAGTCAAGTTACACTTCCTCATAAGAGGAGCTCCTTGATCCCTGAGAGTCATGAACAGACAGGTGCAACTGCCATTCCACAAAGCTACCATCCTGAAGTACTTCAGAAGAGAAGCTCTTGACTGGCATGAACCATATCTAAATATATCCAGGAGAAGGGTGTCATCTCTCCTCTTGGCCCTCCCTGGAGATAAAGAATCGGAGTTCCTCTTAAGGAAGCATTGCTGCCAGTAGTATGATCCCATATGTTGTCAATTCTCTGATGGGAAAGAAGGATTGTAGCTAAGACACAGATGCCTGGATTTCTTGGATTTCTGGATTCAGGAAGCTCAATATTTGAATGACTTATGAGTATCAATGATACCAGTGCATTGAATCACTGTGAAGAATATAACATTGTCCTTTAATTTTATTTGTGCAAGATAGAAGGTTCGTCTTAGGAATCGGGTTTCCACATTAAGATGATAACTGTATTAACGTGTTATGCAGTCAATGTGAAGAAGCTAACGAGTTGACTTTTTTCATTGTGATGCAGAACTTGTAGCAAGGGACACATGGATTTGTACAGATTTATTTTCACTCTAGTGGAGAAAAAGCTTATAACCAAATGAATTTCTTTTTAATGAAGAAGAAGGGGGGCAGGAGGAAGAAGAGGTAAACAGAAGAGCGGTGGTGTAGTAGCATATGTAGGATGGGATATGTATATTTGAGAACAAGTAGTGTGGGGTAGCATTGGGAAGACCGGTGAAGGGAGAGATGTTGTTGAGAAGAACAGGCATATCTTCTAAGCATATGAACAAGCACCTTGAATGAGGCACTCTCAGGGGAGTGCGCAAGTTGAGTGCTGACAGTCCCAAGAATTAGAACACGCCTTCCCTTGATCGTCTGGGCAGAGGAGCTGAGATGTGCCAGCTGTGTCTTGATGCAAAGAATGGGAGTTGGGGGTGGAGGAAAGGGGAACTGATATCAAGGAGTTCAAGAAGGGAGAAAAGGTTTTGAAGCTGATTGTGGTAGCAACTGTACAATCCTGCTTGATAAGATTGAACTGTGGCATGGAATGATGCCTGGATTAGCTCCTAATAGAATGATTTGGGGATAGGAAAAAAAAAAAAAAGGATGGTAACAAAGGGCCCCATTCTCCTGATCTCAGCTGATAAGCAGGCCAAGGGAAGGTGATTATGCCTCTGGGGAGGACTTTGCCTAATGAATATGGACCAGGGCTTTGAATCTGTTGCTTCTAGTTCAATCTCCTGCTGAACTTTTGCATTACCTCCCCAGATACACTGAATCAGGATCTACATCTTGAAATCTGCATTTTAAATTTACTAAAATGCAGGTTCTGATTCAGTATGTCAGGGGTGGAAAGGCAAATTCTCAGGCTCTGACCAGAATGAACCAGTTTGAAGCGCCTAAATAGGACTAACACTCACTCAATGTTAATGAGCCCAAATACTGGAATCTTTTAAAACTATCTAGCTGTTTGTCTTCAAATTTGGTTTGAATTCCCTTTCACAATATGAGCTATGTTCCTGCCAATTTTAAAGTTTACAAGTCCAGCTGTTAGGGAGTTATGTAAGAGACACAGTGATCAAAGAGCCTCATGAGTGGAAAATGCATTTTTCCTCTGGGTTGCATAACTCCCAAATGGAACGGCAATGTAATCGAAACATGGCCTGCCCATTCCCCATGCCCAGACACCGCTACCACTCCAAGCACTGAAAAAAAATTAACCTTGGAGAAATAAGGTAAAGGATATGAAAAATGTTTTGGAATCAAATTTAGCATGCCCAAGTGTTTTGTGTTTTTGTAAAGAAAGTTGCAAGTAACTAAAATAGGTTAAGGGAGAAATTCACCCCCCTTAACTCTAGGATGCTTTCCCAATAAAAATAAACGTAGTAGTCCCCAATTTACAAGGTATTTGAGTTATTATGAATTGCATTTGTGACCTCTGTGGTCATTATGAGTCAGAATCAATTGGATGACAGTGAGAGTTGAATGGCTATATTTCTATATCTTAGCTTTATCATATGAGGATAATTCTAAAAGTATTGCAACTAGGGTTTTGGTGTATTCATGCATATGTGCCCTGCCCCCCCACCCCCAAATAAAGCCTGTTTAAACATGTCACTCTGATCAGTGAATGACTGCAGGTAAGTTCTCAAAGTAATATACTTGTCTATCACCTGGAAAAGAATCAATGTATAGGTCACGGTTAATATCACACTTTTAACAAAGCACAAGTGGACATCTTCCCAAATAATTGAAACATGGCCACAAGTTTACAGGAATGCTCCCTCACATAAAACAGCAACTTTCCATGGTTCAAGCATTTTATGGAAAAGCAGAATGACCTTAGAGATGAGCACATCAATCTTGATGAGGAAGGAAGTATAGCTGAAATCCAGGAACTGATGGAGGAGGATCACAGAATTAACATTGATGAAACAGATATGGAAGATGGGAATCTCATCTGGTTTGGTATCTTTGGTGTTAAATGATCATCTTGGCCTCAGTGAGCTTTCAGCTCAATGGGTGCTGAAAACATTGTGTAAGGATTACCCAGGTCAAAAAGCGGATCTTTCAATAACTTTTTAAAGCAATAGGCTAATGAAAATTATTTCATGGAATGAATCTTAAATGGGAAATTCTTATGTTTATCAATACAATCCAGACAGCAAGGCTCAAACAAAACTGTAATTGGGAAAAAATGACACAAAAAGTAGAACTTAAAATTTCACAGGGTAATTAAAGAAGACAAAGTAAAGTATTATAATGAAACATGCAAATATATGGAGTTGGGAACCCTAAAGGGAAGAATATGTTTAGCCAATCTCAAAGAGAAAGAAATGAAATGAACTAAAACAAGCCTTGAGTTTACATGATTGAAAGATTCTTTGGGCTAAATATTGAACACAGGAATGCACAGAATTGTCGCTGTTGTTGTTTGGTGCCTTGGGTCTGTTTTGACTCCTCGTGACCCTGTTCACAGCAGAAGGAACCACTGCCTGTCCTGTGCCATTTGTTCCGATGCTTGAGCTCATTGTTGCAACCACTGTGTCAACCCATCTCGCTGAGGGCTTTCATCTTTTTACACTGCCCATCTACCTTACCACGCAATATGTCTTTCTCTAGGGACTGGTCTCTCCTGAAAACATATTCAAAGTATGTAAGATTAAATCTCATCATCTTTTCCTCTAAGGAGCACTCTGGCTATACTTATTCCAAGACAGATTTTTTTTATCCTTTTGTCAGTCCATAGTATTTTCAACATTCTTCTCCAGCACCACAATTCAAATGCATTGATTCTTCTTTGGTCTTCCTTATTCCATGCCCACCTTTCACAGGCACATGAGGCAATTGAAAACAACATGTCTGGGGTCAGGTACACAAAATTACTGTACCATAAAGAATTGATTGATATCAGATATTTCAAGATGTAGCAAATAATCAAGAACCAATGGTATTTAAGGAAGAAATTCAACTTATATTTAAGGCATAAGTGAGAAGCAAGGCTCCAGAAACTGAGAATCCAACTGTTTCAACAAACACACACAGCACTGAAAGAATTCACTCGTTTATGGCAAAAGACTTGGAAGACAGCTACCTGGCCAACCACCTGGAAGAGATCCATATTTGTGCCCATTCCAAAGAAAACTGAGCCAACGGAATGAGCAAATTATAGGAAAATATGGTTGGTACTGCATGCAAGGAGAAATTTGCTGAAGATAATTCAAACACTGATACAATAATCAAGCTCTTCAACCAGAAGCTGCCAGAAAGTCAAGCAAGATTGACAAAAGGATGTGGTAAAGATATCATTGCCGATTTTAGATGCATCTTAACTGCTTAAATGAAAGCAGAGAAAACCAGAAAGGCATTTTATTTTATTGACTATTTAAATATAAACAGCATTTGACTGGGTAGATAATTATGAGCTATGGGTCACATTGTGAAGAACAGGAATTCCAAAACACTTCATTGTGCTCATGCAGAATTGTACATGGACCAAGAGGCAGTTATTCAAACACAAGGGAGTATTTCAAGTTTAAAATCAGGAAAATGTGTATCAGAGTTTATCATTTCACCCTACTTATTTAATCGCTATGCTAAGCACTTCATCTGAGGAGCTGGACTATATAAAGCAGCTCACAGCAGCAGGATTAAAGAAAGCGTTATTTACAATCTACAATATGTAAATGACACCATCTTGCTTGCTGAAAGTCAGGAAGATTTGAAGCACTTGCCGATATAAATCAAAGACTGCAGCCTTTAGAATGGATTGCAATCCAATATAAAAAAAACAAAAGTTCTCACAACTGGGCCATAGACGATGTCATGACAAATGGAGAAAATATTCAAGTTGTGTTTCTTGGATCCTGCAGCAGTTGGAAGCAGCATTTAAGAATTCAAATGATGTGCTCCACTAGATGGATCTGCTGCCCAGGACCTCTTTAATGCGTTAAAGAACAACGATGTCACACAGGGAATCCAGGACAGATGAACCCTTCAGGACCAATAATGAGAGTAGTGATACCATGAAGCTAAGGGGAAGTTGGGGAAGAAAGGGGGAACCAATCAAAATGATCTACATATAACCCCCTCCCTGGGGGATGGACAACAGAAAAGTAGGTGAAGCGAGACATTGGACAGTGTAAGACCTGACAAAATAATAATAATTTATAAATTATCAAGAGTTCGTGAGGAGGGCAGGTTGGGGAGGGGAGGGGAAAA
>NW_022111373.1:83400730-83402136 GCF_000313985.2 Echinops telfairi | reverse complement strand
AAAAGAACAATGATGTCACTTTAAGGATTTAGGTGTGCCTGATGCAAGCCATGATATTTTCAATAAATAAAAGCAGAAAAGAGCTGGTGTAGTTGAAGTAGTGTTGGAAAAGAATATTGAAAGCATCATGGATTGCCAGAAGAACAAATAAATCTGTCTTGGAAGAAGTACAGCCAGACGCTCCTTGGAAGTAAGGATGCATGCTGTCTGGAAAGACCAGTCCATAAAGAAGGTCATTATGCTCAGGAAAGTAGAGGGCCAGTGAAAAAGAGGAAGACAATTAAGGAGATGGATTGACACAATGGCTGCAACAATGGCTCAAACATTGTAATGATTGTGAGGCTGGTACAAGTCTGGTCAGTTTCCTGCTGTTGTAAATCAGTTCACTGTGAGTCAGAACCAACTTAATGGCACCTAACAGCAACGTATATATCTGATAGTTAGAGAGAGAGAGAGAGAGACTAGATAGTCAGAAAATAATGATGTTGTTTGGGATAATCTCAGGACCAATAAAGGTATTATCTTAACCCACTCCCATTTTTATCCATGGGTCCAATATTCAAAATACTAATACATCCACTCCTCATTATTGGCATGGTTAGACTCCAAAGGCATAATTGCTTAAGTGAAAATCAGTATTATTAAAAAATGGAGGATAGTTATACATCATTACATAACTGCCAGATTGTGTCATTACAGAATTGCCAAATGACGGAGAATCATGACCCAACCAAATTGACATATAACCTTAACAATCTCAGCCAGCATTGATCTCATCTTATCCTTCTGTGTTCATGGCTTCTAGATGCACATTGTTAGTGTACAAAATAATTGAACAGTAGATTGTTATTATTGTTATACACAGGGAATATTACATAATGAGATAGTCACTAAGTGAAGAGTAGGTATAATAAATTTAGAAAAAACAGTAGAAATAGCTTTCCAAAGTCAGGCAACAGAAGGTGGCGAGGATAGTAGTTTGTACAAGCTATTAGGAACAACTTCAAATACCATTAACCTGCTCTATCTATCTCTGACAATGTTAGCTACGAAATTGTTTTAAACTCTGCCTAGATATTCATGACTATGATAAGCCAGGGCCCAAATTACCCCATATTCCCTTAGGAATGGTCCAATCATCCACTGATAAATTACCATATCTAGGATCTATTTAGTCAGTGGACAGTATGATGCAGATTTAGAACACCTGACACAAGAAACTAGGGAGATTCATCTTTCATGGATAGATCAGATTCTAGTGGGAGGTCGGAGGAGGGAGAGAGAAATTCCAAAGAGCTGGCAAAGGGTGTTGAAAGGGGAGCATGAAACGATAAAAAATACCACTTTCCTCTGGTTCCTAAATGCTTCCTCCCCGCCCCTACTATCATGATACGAATTCTACCTTG
>NW_022111373.1:83398919-83400630 GCF_000313985.2 Echinops telfairi | reverse complement strand
ATGATGAGGGCAATGAATGTACAAATGTGCTTTACACAATTGATGTATGTGTGGATTGAGATAAGAGTTGTATGAGCCCCTAATAAAGCGATTAAAAAAAAAAAAAAGAAAGGCAGCATGATGGGAAGCCAGGCCAGACTTTAGTATCTCCTTTCTTCCTGTGGCGAGGTTCATGCTCACTGAATCCTTGGTATTCCCACTTCACACTTCAGGTAAGACGTCCATTTTCCTGGTCTTCACCATCTATCAGTCAGAGTAAAGGAATACTCATACACTCGATAGAATGTTAGATTAGATGACCACCAAATGTTTCCACAGCCAGACTTTATTTTATTATCCTTTATCATTGCTGGCTTTCTCTTTGGGGCCAACTCCACTCTATAGAAACAGCAGGTTATTCTGTTGTTTGACTTCCTTTTTAAAGCTGAAAAGGTCCTCCCAAATTTCCCTTTTTTATTTTACTATATATTATTGCTTTTTTTTTTTAAGGGCTCTTACAACTCTTGTTACAATCCATGCATCAATTGTATCCAACATATTAGTACATACCATATATACTCATGTATAAGCCGAGTTTTTCAGCACATTTTTTACCCAGTTTTTGTGGTAAAATTAGGTCCGTCAGCTGATATGCAGGTGGGCTTATACTCAAGTATATACGGTATATCCCCTCGTTCTTTTCTAGACATTTATTTCCATTGAGCCCTTGGGATCAGCTCCTCTTCTTTTTTTTCCATCCTCCTCATGCCGCACCCTCCCCAACCCTCGTGGGCCCTTGATAGATTATAGATCGTGAATTATTTTCAAATCTCACACCGACCACTATCTCCCTTCCCCTCTGGTTTCTGTTGTTCTTCCCCCTAGATGCGGGTGTGTGGTTATGTGCATTCATTGCGATCAGTGCCCCCCTCCCTCCTCACCTCTCCCCCACCTTCCTCCTTACCCTTTTCCTCTCTTTATTCCCATTTCTGTTCCTGGGTTCCATGTGTTGTAAGTTTTATCTCTTGCCTGTACTTATGTACCTGCTCCTGTTTAGTCCAGAGTGGGAAGTGGCACTGAGGTCATGATAGTGGGGGTGAGGAGGTCTCAAGGGATCAGAAGTATATTGTGTGATCCATTAGTGCTCTACTGCACCCTGATTGACTCAATTCCTCCATGCGAACGCTCTATGGGGGGATGTTACATTGTCCACAGATGGGCTTCAGGTCTCTGCTCCAACCCCCCTCCATTCTCACCAAGACATTTTTGTTTGTTTGTTTACTGTTTGTTGTGAATCTTCTGATGCCCATTGCCCGGTCTCAATGACACCTCACACTCACACCAGTTGGTGTGCTTCTTCCATGTGGGCTTGTTGCTTCACTGTTGGATAGTTACTTGTTTAACTTTAAAGCTTTAAGACCCCAGACACTTTATTTTAATAGGCGGGCACCATCCTCTGTCTTTACCACATCTGCTTCTGCACCCATTTTGTGAGTTTTATCACTGGGGGGGGGGCGTGGGAAGGGTATGTGTGAACATCACAGAATGCCAATTTGTTAGCACAAAGTGTTCTTGTATTGAGGGAAAGTATGAGCTGAGGCCCAAGGCCCATCTGCAGCCTCAGTGTATTGTCTTATAAATATATATAACAGGCCAATACCTCTATTGCTATGGATTAATGTATTTATATAAGTGCACACCTCAGTTAATCTCCCTATCCATGTCTTTGCTT
>NW_022111373.1:83397174-83398567 GCF_000313985.2 Echinops telfairi | reverse complement strand
CAGATTGCTTTCCACAGTGGCTGTACAAATCTACACAACCACCAGCAGTGGAGGAGGGTTCCTATTTCACCACAACCCCTCCAACACTTGTTGCTCTCTGATTTGCTGATTTGGGCTAGCCTCAGGGATGTTAGGTGGTATCTCATGGTTGTTTTGATTTGCATTTTTCTTATGGTTAATGAATGGGAACACTTTCTCATGCGTTTGTTGGCCATAGAGGTCTCCTCCCTAGTGAAATTTCTTTTCAGTTCTTTTGCTCATTTCCTTAGGAGGTTAACTGTTTACCTCATTTTGCAGGCCAGGAAGGTGTTATAGATTTTAGTAATAAGCCCTTTGTCTGATGTGTCATTACTAAAAATCCTCTCCCAGTCTGTGGGTTGCCTTGTTACCCTCTTGGTGAAGTCTTTTGTGGGGCACAGGTGTTTTATTCTTATTAAATCCCATTTGTTGATTTCCAGTTAGCTTGTGCGTGTACCCTTCCCTATTGCAGTGAGCCTCTGAATTCCCTGGGTCAATGATCTTAGGCTGATCCTGATTCCTTCCTTGATGGTCTGGATGGTATGGCCTCCTCCCCTTCCTTTAGCTCACTGAAGGCAAGTCTACAGCCTGTAGCCTGACTTTTACAACCCTTAACATTATAGCCTATTCCTTCATATTTGTTATCTGCTCCCTTGCTTGAGATCCTTTCCCCTATTTGGGGCATGTCCATCTTCTCACATCCAGATCAAACGCCTCTTTATGTAATTTATCCAGTCTTAATAGTATCTCAGTCATCTGAAATCCCTCAGGATATATGGCTTGTAAGGCGGCTTATGGGACGCAACACTTTTTACCTGCTGAACTATGGCTGCTTCCAAAATATCACGGAATTTGAAGGCGGCTCCTGCAGTGGGATGAGCATTGATAAACAGGCAGAGAGTAAACACTAAGGGCAAGTTTGACCATTTAGTGGCACAATGGTTTACAATCAGATAGAAGTGTGTACATTCCTCGGTGAGAGATATCAGAAATCTGGGATTGAGATAGTTTTAATCATATAGTTAACATTATAATTATATCATAATGCAAATAATGTTATTACATATAAATTATTTTCATAACAAAATTATAAAAAGTAAAATCTTAGCCTAGTTGACCCACATGGTGAGAAGAGGTGGTAGGAAAAGAAGTTAGACTTGACTTGGTTTTTGAAATTTAAATTTATAAAAATTTATTTATCATATATTCAATAAAATTTACATTGTTATTGAAGTTACATATTAATTCTTAGGACAAAACATTAACAAAAGTAGGGAAATATTTGGCGTAGTTAAAATTTTAAGATAGCAAAATAAAATATATTTTACTTCATGTCTGGGTTTCTCAATGTGCCTGCACAGAAGGTTATTTTTCT
>NW_022111373.1:83394647-83396298 GCF_000313985.2 Echinops telfairi | reverse complement strand
GTGGGTGAGTGCAGAGTGGAGACTCAAAGCCCATCTGTAGGCAACTGGACACCCCCTTACTGAAGGGTTGTGAGGAGGAGATGAGCCAATCAGGGTGCAAGGTAGCAATGATGAAACATAACTTTCCTCTAGTGCTTAAATGCTTCCTCCCCACCTCCCCCCCACTATCATGATCACAATTCTACCTTACAAAGCTGGCTAGACCAGAGAATGTACACTGGTACAGATAGCAACTGGAAACACGGGGAATTCAGGATGGATGACTCCTTCAGGACCAGTGGTGAGAGTGGCGATGCCTGGAGGGTGGAGGGAATGTGGGGTAGAAACGGGGAACTGATTATAAGAATCTACGTATAACCTCCTCCCTGGGGGATGGACAGCAGAGAAGAGGGTGGGGAGAGACGTTGGACAGTGCAACCTATGACAAAACAATAATAATTTATGAATTATGAAGGGTTCATGAGGGAGTGGGGAGTGGGGAGGGAGGGGGGAAAATGAGCAGATATTAAGGGCTAGAGTAGCAGGCAAATGTTTTGAGAATGATGAGGGCAACAAAGGTACATATGTGCCTGACACAATGGATGTATGTATGGATTGTGATGAGAATTGTACGAGCCCCCAATAAAATAATTTTAAAAAACCTATTAGGCGCACACATTGATATAAGTGGAGGTAGATATTTGTGTAAGTGGAGTCAAACCAGGAGGACTGTTATGACTACCTCCCTTCTGCAACTCTACCTGCAAAGCCTTGGGTACTGATTAAGGTAGGTAATGGGGACCCCACATATTTCTAATAATGGTCATCGTAAAGTCTTATTGAAATAGGTGCTTGGCTATATTTTAAACAGTTTTATTGGTATATAATTCACAAATCATGCAATTCAATAGTTAAATCATATTAAGGAGAATCATACAATCATCACCACGACCAATTTTAGTACACTTTCTTTCTCCTTGTACTCATTGTTACTAGCGCCCCCTTTCTCCCCAATCTCCCCTGCCATGCTCTGAATGAACCATAATTCAGTTGCTGTCTCTATAGACTTACCTATTCTGGATTTTGTATGCAGAACTGAATGAATCTTTGATTTATTGAGTGAGTGATGAAGAAGCAATAAGTGGCTTTAGGCTCCCATTGTAGAATTTACCTTTGGTAAGAAAGATGCATGCAAAATTGATGACCTCAATTAAATAGGATAAACATGACACCAAATCAATTATTGATGCCTCTTCCACTACAAATAAGACTGATTGCACAAGTCCACACATTCTAGACGTGTCTTTTGTTTGGATGGCCAACAAGGACATCTATGAAGTATTGTCATCTTCCCAATTTTCCAGAAGTTGGAAGATGGGCATGATGATAGATACCTGGTAAAGTTTCTGTGACTAGCAATGTGGAAGTTTGTCTGCTGCTGCCCCTCATCCAAGCTCCGTGTCTTGAGGCTGATTAGAGAATAGACACTTTCTAACCACCAGAGAGATGGAGTGAACTCAGATCATCAAGAATAGATAAGTAGCTTTCCCTGAAAGGGAACCTAGATCCCTTTCAAGAAATCATGACAGTCTATTGTCAAAGAATCCTACAAAAAATGGAAAAGTGTTTCAACATATCTGTGACACAAAAAATAGGCGCATTATCTTCAGAC
>NW_022111373.1:83374726-83393494 GCF_000313985.2 Echinops telfairi | reverse complement strand
CCTTTGTGTCCCTTCCCTCACTCTGTCTTTCCTTCTTCTTCTTTGTTCCTCTCTACACGCTTCTTCTTCATTTCCCCTTCATCTTTTTCAGCTCTCTTACTTTCTTTGTTGTTGTTTAAAATGATCTTCCAGGATTTGCTCCATCGTGAAGGTGGGCCTCTTTTCAAAGTGTTTGTTGTACAAAAGATCGCCTGGCAAATTCAGCGGGGAGAGGACATCTCCACTGGAGGACATTTGAAGATCGAAACAGGATTGGCTTACTTAAGGCTAATGAGTATTTCTTTTCTGTGATTCAAAAGCATTTGCTTTCTCCTGAGATGAGTACAACTTGCCTACTTTGCTTTTAAGCTCTGGGTGGCAACACTATTCTCAACATTTTACCAGTTTTTGGTAAAGTTGTTTATCAGTTCTTGATACTTTAAAGACTTACATGCAAACTCTATCAGTTGAGTTAGAGCTAGACTCCGCTCAGCACAGAGTCTGTAACCACACAGATTCTCCATTACGCTACAGCTCGTGCTGGTTCTTGTCTTACTCACTGAACTGTAGTTTCTGTGGCAATTTTCTGATTCATGTGCTATGTGCCTTTGGAGATTCTGCTTTTGAAATTCCCATCAAACAAAAACCAGGTTGATAGTGTCTAGTATACTCCTTTCTGGCTTTTTGTTTTATAACAAAGAGGTCAGCAGTCAGGTAGAGGGCTGATTTCCATGTTCTACTAGAACGTCAGCTTACTGAAGGTGGGAAACCTGTGCCAGCATCTTTGTTTCTAGTGCCCACCAGTTCCTCGTCGCACTGCCAGGCCAGCATTGGGCTGCTAATCACGATGTCAACTCGATGGCACGGCCAGCCAGGCCTTGGTTTGGCTCTCCATAGGGTTGCTAGGAGACTAAATTTGATGGCACCTAACAACAACAACAACAACAGTTCAGTGAATGAAGTGAGCGCCTGAGTCTTATGCCCTAGGTTAACGCAATCTTCATAGCTATCACCTTCTTCATTGGCCTCAAGAGATTATTTCCCCATGTATATAACTCATCACTAAATTAGTGCAATCCTGAGCTGGATAGGAGAGGATGTACGCCAACGACTTTCCTGACGGTCAAACTTGTGAAATCCAGGACGTGTGTAAGAAAAGTGGATTTGTGGTGTTTCTGTCAGAGAAAGAAATGCAAATGTATGTTTCAAAGAGTGGCAGAAAATGGTCAGACTTCATCCTTTAAGGCAGGACATTTGAGAGATGTAGGATGTAGTAAAGCGGGGCAGTCTGGTCGCACTCAGGCACACACAATTTTCACTGTGCTTCAGAGTGCCCTTGCACAAACTATCCGAACAAAACCTGTTTCAAAATGCTGCCAATTGCTGAAACTTGGTGATTCACATATGAAGGTTTGTTTTATTATTTTCTCCCCTTTTTGGTCTATTTGAAAATACCCAGTGCAACTCTATTTATTTTTTTGTCTGGCTGCACGAAATATTACAGTTAAGTTAGGAGAGCAACCATTTTAAAGGAAGTGGTTAGTATTAAGTATTCTACAGAAATCTTCTGGGTTAAAATCGCAAAAGAAGCTATTTATATTTCTTTCTTCCATATTAGAAAGTCAATTTACAAGTAATTTACTTAAAGAGTTTTGGGGAATACATGTTAACTTAAAACTGGCTGCCTTGGAGATAATATTTATTCCTTAACTCCTTGATAAGGAACCCTGGGAATGCACTGGTCAAAGCACTTGGTTGCTAACCCCAAGGTCCATGGCTTGAACCCACTGGCGGATCTACGGAAGTAAAATGGGGTAGGCTGCGTCTGTCATGATCTAGAGCCTGGGAGACGCTATGGGACAGCTCTACTCTGTCCTATAAGGTCTGGATGAGTCTAAATCAACTCAAGGGCAGTGGATCTGGTGTGGGTTTATGGAATGCGGTGCCTGCGAAACCATCCTACTACAAAGTGGCCTGTCCATTGAAGGCACAGAAGTTGTCCTGCTGATGCTTTCTGAAAGCTCCAACACATAGTAAGACGGGTGAGAAAATAAACTGGAAACTCTAAACATGTATGATGACTCCGGGGGTATGTTCCCATTTGGGTTGTTTGGTGGGCAAATACGTATAGCGAGCTTTTTCCACTTTGGTAATTGGAGAAATGCTGGCTATCATCCTTCAAATCGCTAATACCGATGGTTCTCAGATGGTCGACAGTGGGTTGCTGTTGCGAGTGCCTGCACTTAGACTTCTCTACTCGACAAGTGTGCTCACTGAGTAAAGGCATCCAGCGATTCCTTACCGAGGCGAAGAGGTCTACGGCACACAAACCGGGCAGCGATTCCCCTCCCCCCACTGGAGTATTTAGCCGCAGCTTTCTGGAGTTAAAAACATAAAAATGTAATAACGTAAATAAAGAAAGCAAACCTACGTTTGCACTCAGCTGCTACCGAAAGGTTGATGGTTTGAATCCACACAGCGGGTCCATTGGACAAAGATCTAATGATCCGCTTCTGTAACAACTGTAGCCACGTAAATCCTACGGAGGCGGGACTATTCTGTCCCATGGGGTCACTATGATTCAAAATTCGACCCTCCACACTTAACAACAGCAACAAACGATCTGCAAGCACTCGGTGTTTATGGTTTTAGAGGAAAGTGGCAATCGGGTCCATTACACTGGATGAGGACCTGGGCCTCACACTGCGTTCCCACTGAACATGTTTCTGAAGTTCTCTGGGGCCTGGGTTTCCCACTACGGGTGATGTGAGCACTCCTGCCAGGCATAATTGTAACCCACCAGGTTAGGGTTCCGAGGGTGGTGTCTCACGTTTCCACTTGGGATTTTCCCTCAAATATACCAAGATTGAAGAAGCTTGCTCAAACCCCTGGAGAAAAACAAAAACAAAAGGCTTATTTCTGCTTGCAATTTAGTGTCCTTGTTGTAAACGGCATGTCTGTGATTTCCGTGTGTGCTGCTTTGGGTTCTAAAGGTTTAAGGAGTTTCTGAAATTCAGTATATATGTATATACATACACACATATATCTTCATATACATAATAAACAGAGTCACTGTTTATGGGAACCCATCCAATTCATGGTGGCCCTGTAGTACAACATAGAATTGCCCCCCAGAGGTCTCCCAAGGCGGCCAATCTTTATGGACACAGCCTGCCTCATCTTTCTCCTGCGGATCCACTGGTGGTTTCAAAGCATTAATCTGTTGGTTATCAGCCAAGATTATTCAACCAGGGCTTCTGAGGATATTAATGCATATGCAAATGAAATGAGATTGTCTTAGAGCATGACTAATGATAGGACGGCTAAAATGACCTGCCCCTGCCATCTAAAATCCGGGTCCATAACAAACAACGCACACGAAGCGGCCACTGCCAGCCTTCGATTCCCTCCAGAATCAGACTAACAAGGGTCGTGGGCCAGTCATCCAGCCATGGCTCCGCTTCAGCCTGTACACATCTTACCTGATTTGAATGGGTTCAGTGAGGTTTCTGCAGAAGAGTTTCAAAACTGAGTAAATATTGAGCCGATCCTACTCTTCATGAGCCAACCCCAATTGATTTTGGTAAGCACAATCCTAGCACATTACGATGTTGCCAATGGACCATTACCATTCTGAGTTCCACCGACCCATTTCAAATGAATGTATATGTAATTAAAGCCAAGGCCTGACTAGCTGGGCACAGTCAGGATTTTTTTATTTGAACATTACATTTCTACATATCTCTGTGAAAAGCATATGCAGTCAACGAGTTTGAGATGATTCTAAAATGCCTCATTCAACCATAAGGCCTTGGGAGAATACAACTTTGATTACAAATTCCCTTGGCCATCCACTCTCGGCTTCCAGATCAAAAATAGCGGTATTCATTTCATCTGGCATGGGTTGAAAATTTAAATCAACACATCACCACGCACAGCTCCAGAAGATGTGGCTCAGGCAAGGATCCTAGTGGCGTCCCAGAGAAACAATTTTTATGGCACATAAAGTTTTTATTATGCATAAACTCCAAATTTATTTTTAATGTTTTCAAGGCTGTCAGTGGGAGGATTGCTGGTCTATAGCAAATTGTAGATTGTAAAAATCTTTCCACAATGAGGCAACATCTTTTCCCACAGGGATTGCAGGCCAGGTTCTCACAGCACTGTTCTTACCACTCTGGGTCACGGCCAGGTACCTTGGTGGTTAGACAAATACAGTGAGTGAAGGCGTCCTAAATGACAGTTCTGTCTGTGTCCTTTCCCAGCTCCCTCCCAGACACCAAACCATGGCTTCCTTGCCACTGGGCCAGTACCCATTCTTCCCTCCTGCCCCACTTTTCACACAACAACCAGCGTTCTCATTGCTCTTGGCCCCTGGCTTTCCCCAGGCTTCCAGAGCCTTGGAATGCATCTAGCAGGGAGCCTCTCATAACCCAAATTTCCTGTGCAGACTTCAAACACACACACACACACACACACACACACACACACACACACACACAGGACCAGCTCTCATGGAGCAAGAAAACAACACAGAGTCCACAGACTGCCTCCTCTAACTTGCAGCAACAACTTAACAAACCCTCTCTTGTTGCCTCTGGTGGAAGAAACACTTCTGGATCACTTCGTCTCTCCTCGAGCATTGAATCACCCTCCAAACCCCCAAAAATGTAGCCTAGATTCTTTGTAGCCAGTCTCTGCAGTGAGCGCCAGATAATTTCTGGACTAAAAGGTCACTTTCTGAAGGGATGAATGAAGCCTCTTCCGTGAAGCAGTCAGTTTGGTTCTCCTCCCACCTGCTTGAGCTCCGAGAGAGCTCCCGGTCTGATGCTCTACATATGTATGTGCGTACATGTACACACACACACACATTATATGCACTGAAAGCATCCCAAAACGAAGCCTTCACTTTCTTCTCAAGGAATGAAAAAAATTCTCCCAGGAAGTTAGATTGGAATTGAACCCCCAAAGAACAGGCTTAACCACACAAGTGCAGAAAGTTCTTCCTCTCTTCTGGCACAGATTTCGAGGAGAAAATATCGATTGCATCACAAATTAAGAGCTATGAAGCTGAGCGTCAACCATGCGGAGGAAAAACTGAGATCCATTTTGTCCAAACTGTGGTAACGCAGACCTTCAATTGACTAACTCCTCCTCCTGGACAGACATTCGTTCTCGACTGAGTTGATCCCGTCCAGGCTCGAGACCAGGGCAGTTTACTCATTAGTCTTTATGTACATTTTCTCTGTTTCCAACCTCTGTTCCAGGTGCACAGAATGGAAAGTGAATGAAACGGCAAGACTCTTCTTTGGACCCTAGAGCAAAGGCCCTTCCAGGTTCTTTATTTTGTTGTGAGAGGAAGTTCTAGACAAAGACACTGAAGATTCTTCCACGTCTAGACCTACCTCCTCTGTATCATGAAAAGCAGCCTCTTTCTCTAGAAATGAAACTCATATTTAGTAATAAGAATAAGAAACTACCCAAATCACAGTAAACACATGTTCCACTTCTGGTGCAACAGCAGCAAACGCCATTGGAATTCACTCAAGTATTCCTGAGAAAATGAATTTCCTTGAGCGGGGCCTCAAAATAACAGTGTTCAGCAAATCATCATGAGTCATACTTTCCACCAATAAAAGGTTCTTAAAAGTCATGTGTACAGTAATTGGACAAAGATCATACAGCGCTAGACAATTGGCTCTCAGATACCGAGAAGAACTGTAATAAAAGGAATATGTTTGAGCAAGCTTCTTAGCAATGTCCTGACCCATGCGTGGTAACCAACTGGCTGATGCTTTCAGAGAATGGGAGCACAGTGCCCTTGCTCAGGCGCAGAGAGAGCCTTGCGTGAATCTTCTTCAGTAGTCTGATTTGAAGAACCGTAATAAAAATCTGTGGTTCTGTCTATCGATATGTAACAAGTTCATGCCACCAGGGATTCAGATTTGGATTTTCATTAAGCAACCTTTCTTTTTTTTTTTTCTCAGCCAAGATTAATTTATTTTTAAAAACAAGTATCAGCTATCAATGCACTATTCTCAACTGGACAGTCTACCTGTGGTATAACTGGCAGGTAAAAACATCTCCTTACAACTTGCTGGTCCCAAGTTACCAAAAAAAATCCAACAACAAAATGCAAACAACCATTTCACAGAAAGGAAAGAAAGAATATGCAATCCGTTTAAGAAATACACTGACAAGCAAAAATACATGGGAAAAGAGGAACATGAATTGTTTTGACTTGATTAAAGGAATGGAGACTGGGCTACTGGGAAGAGATGCATCACGCAAGTCGGGTGTGAAGATTCTAGAGTAGGACTCTCTAGGACTGGAATCTCCCCTGCTTCCTGAATAAAAATGACACCTTGCAGGATTATATTTCATGGCTCAGACACCTACCTCACTTGGCTCTATTCCTTACCCACTCTAGCCTTGACTTAAATGAGTCAGAAAAACTTGGGATCATAGCATAAAAAGAAAAATAACCACATAGATGTTCCCCCTTTCAGTGGCTACCTCAGACCTGGGTTTGTTTCTAGAAAATTCCTGAAGAAAATGTATTATAAGCCTGTAGTTTTGCTAAATCAAGTCTCCCAGTTAACATTTAGAAAACACCCAGTTTGGGCTAAGAGCATTGTTGATGGTACCTAAAGAGGGGTAGCCAAACATAGTCTTATATCTCAAAACCAGTGTAAAAATCAATCTCTTGGTTGAGAGAAAAAAAGGGGAACCTAAAATCACAAGTACAGAATATTTAGGACCCCTGTCCTTCTGGATCCACACTTCCTTCAGGGTCTTCATCATTATAAATGTTCTCTGCCATCTGCCCCACTTGCATGATGTTATCTTCTGATACAGAACAAATCACCCAAGGTTCATTGGGATTTCAGGAGAAGTCAGATATCTTGGCAGTGTGACCACCATGAATAAACAACAACTCTGGTGGTCCATCTTCTGCATCTTCTGGGGATTGTTCCTCTCCAATTTTACTTAAGTCCCAGACATCCAGTCTACGATCAGTACCACTGGAAGTTAAAATGGTTTCATTGTGAGGCGACCACTGGACCTGGACTATTTCATCCTTATGTGATTCAAAGGAATGCAACTTGAGTTTCAGATTTCTTAGATCCCACAAAGCAACAGTCTTGTCAGCTGATCCTGTGGCAAGAATGAATTCACTATAGGGATTGAAAGAAAGGCAGTTCACTTCAGCAGTGTGAGCACAACTGAGTGGCTTGGATTGGAAGTATTGTTTGAACGAATATCCCAGATCATGAGCTTCGGATCATCAGCAACCGACCGAAACAGAGACTCATGAAGTAGATGCCAGGAGACACTTCAACTACTGCAGTATGTCCAGGAAAGATGGTTTTGCACCCCCCACTTTTCCTTCCTTTGGAGCAGCACTGATGTCCCGCAGGCAAAAGGTATGATCGTGTGAACCACTAAGCAAGTGCCCGCTGAGATTTGCGTTCCACATAAGTTCATACCCTTCCTTCTGATGTCCACGGAGATGCAAGTCTGGCTTACACTCTCCAGAAGGGTCTGGTTTAGAAGGGTGTTTCCCGTAGTCAAAAACAAGAACATCACTGGATGGAGTCTTGGTTGCAACGATGCAAGGGTTCCGGGGCATGTAACGGGCCCGGTTTACTTCTCCTTCATGGTTGATCTTGATTTCTATTTCAATCTTGCCACTGACAGAGCCCAAACCTCCAAATTCTCCTTTCTCACTGCTGCAGTGTGAGGCATCCAGGTGGTTTTGCTCATCCGATGCATGTGTGCCCAAGACAAGTCGATGAATGCTGAAATCTTTCCCTTCTGGTCTGGTTACATCTGGAAGCCGCTGTGCAGTTAGGCTGGGCCATTCCAGAGCATGGGTCATCACCAAATCGTAAAGAAAAGGGGTGTTCTTTGTCCATATTTTGTACTCCTCGTTGATCACGCGTTCTTCCACGGCGTCACCAAAGGCTGCTTCCTTGTCGGCCATGGCGGGCACTCAGACTGGCGCGCCAGGAAGGAGCTGTAAGGAGAGCGTTGAGGGAGGCGGGGAGGCTGCAGGTGCGCGCGGCCTCTATTGCTTCCTGCTGCACCTCGCAACCTTTCTTGTTTGTGAAATAGAAATACCCCTGGAAGACAGTACGAAACGAACACAGAACACTCCGTCAAAAGTGCAAATGAGTGACTTCCCTAGACAGAGAGAAAGTGAGCCAGAGGGCATCGAAATGATGAATGGCAAGGTGAGTATGCCCTGTATCAGAAAGGGGCTTGACGCAGCGAACATCAGGAGCACGCAGCCTCCTGAATGGCCAAACTTGAATGCTATGTAGAAATAGAGAATGTCTAACGGTCACTCAATTACACCACCTTGTATCTCGTGCACTTCTCATGTACCTTTCAGCAAAGACTTTAAAGTTTAAAAAGTTGAAATTATGTGTATATATGTGGGGCGGTGGGCGCTTGGTGGCATAGTGGTTATGCATTTGTCTGCAAAGCGAAAGGTCAGCAGTTTGAGTCCATCAGCCCCTCCGCAGGCGTCGGCCTTCTACTCCCGGAAAGAGTTACAGTCTCAGAAATTTAGAGACAGTTATACCCTGTCCTATACGGTCGCTATGGGTCACCACCAACTCGGTAGCAGTGAGTTTGTTTTGGTATACATATATAACATAAACATTGAATTTATATACATCAAACATATATAGTTGCTATAGGTATATATACATATGTAGTTAGTTTATATTAATTCCATCAAAGTGATTTCAAATCATGGTATGTGTGCATACTTATATCTATAAACACATCTATTTAAATACATGCCCTTTTCTGAATCTGGTCTGAAACAAGTGATATCATTGCTGACTTCAGAGGGACCTTGCCTCAAAGCACAGACTTACTTATATTATATATATTTGTGTTTTAGTGACTTTTGTGGATCATAATCAACTCTGGGTAACATTGAGAATGAGAATTCCAGAACACTTCATTGTGCTTATGTGAAAACTTTACATAAAGCAAGGGAATGTTGCATGGCTTAAAATCAGGAAAGGTATGCATCAGGGTTATAGTCTCTCTCACCATACTCATTCTATCTGTATGCTGAGCAAATCATCAGAGAAGCTGGGCTATACATCACATCATGTGCCATCAGGATTTGCAAAAGGCTTATCATATACCTGTGATATGTAGATGACCCACCCTTGCTTGCTGAAAGTGAGGAGACTTGAAGCACTTGCTGATAAAGATAAAAGATGGTAGTCTGTTATGGATTACAACTCAATATGAGGAGGACCCAAGTCCTCACAACTGTATCAGTAGGTAACATCATGATAAATGGAGAGAAGGGTGATGTTGTCAAGGATTGTGTCTTACTTGGATCCACAATCAATGCTCATGGAAGCAGCGGTCAAAAGACACATTGCAGGAGGTAAATATGCTGAACAAAATCTCCTTAGAGTATCGAAGAGCAGAGATTTACTTTGAGGACTGAGGTGCACCTGACCCAAGACGTGGTATTCTCCTTTGCATCAGATGCATGTGAAAGTTGAACACTGAATAAGGAAGACTGAGGAAGAATCGAGCATTTGAATTGTAGTATGGCCAAAGAATATTGAAAGCATCTCAGGTCTGCCTTGGAGGAAGTGCTTAAAATGGAAGATAGTGATGTGTCAAATAGTTTGGACATGTTGTCAGAAGAGTCCTGTTTTTGGAAAAGGATGTCATGCTTGGGAAAGTAGATGGCACCAAAAGAAGGACTGTTGAGAAGATGGATTGATATAGTGACTGCAGCGATGGGCTTAAACAAAACAGAACCCTGGTGAGGATGCTGCAAGCCCAGGCAGTGTTTCATGTCTGCTATACATAGGGCTTCTGTGGGTTGGAATTGACTCTGAGACACCTAATAGCAGCAATCAAGTATAATAATCACTGTAACTTAACCATTTACCATTAAGTTTTCATTAAGTTCACCTGACTAGCTTAACTAGGTAGAGTGGGTTTTCCAAGAAATTTTTCAGAGCTCCAAATTTTCTTTCTTTATTATGCACACAAGGACCCCTTGTTTGCTAGCTAAAAGCCTGCTGGCCACACCAGAGGAAAAAGATGAGTTTGTCTTCTCTTGGAATCTAGTCTTAGAAGCCTTATACAAGGTTGCTATGAGTTGGAATCGACTCAAAGACAGTGGCTTGGGTTTGATTTGGGAAATATCAGCAAGGTAGATATTGCCTAGTGTGCTTTTCTTCTTCAAAGATCATCATTTGAAATAAAAAAACAAAAGGTCAGCTGAAACATATTATAAGCTTTCATTGACTCAAACCAGAATAATCATTATAAAACTATATCTGAAATTTAAATTTTTATTAATAGGTTTGAATAAGCCATTGTATCCAGCCACGTAACCTCTGGCATTGTATTTCTAATCCCCAGTTTATGTGTGAGGTGATGCAGAAGACCGTGGACTATGCAAAAATGAGAGATCTGTAACACTCAGTCCACTCTATAAAAGGAAAGACTATAGAGCAAAAAACTCACTGCCATCAAGTCGATGCCGACTCATGGTGACCCTGTAGGACAGGGTCAAACCGAGTTTCTGAAACCATGACTAGTCACGGGAGCAGAAAGCCTTGTCTTGCTCCTATGGAGCAGCTGGTGGTTTTGAATTCCTGGCCTTGAGGTTAACAGTCCACTGTGTAACCATTATGCCATCAGAGCGCCTTAAAGGCTATAACATATATGCAATGTGAGATTTTTGTACTTGTCTTACAAACAACAGTCAACTGAATTTATAAGGACCCCTCACCTTGTGTTGTTCTATTTCATGGATGTTCATTCGAACTCTGCTTCTCATCTAGAGGATGACTCCCACGAGGACAGGGCCCCTCCGTGGACTGTGGCCCGCAGGAGTCTTGTCACAGCGGAAGGCAACGTGAACAGGTTCAGAAAGCCTATCAGCTGGTTGGTTCTTTTCTTTCATTTTGAGGATGACCCATTGCTGAGGACCTGGCTTCTGAGAGGAAATGCTAGTGACTGTTCATTGAAAACTTTCAGAGCTGTGAGAAAACTCCCTCCTGGATACTGAGGGCCAGGACACTATGGAACATGAGGTTGTGCAGCTGTCTGCCAACTGAGCCTCTTTCTTCTTCCGAGCCTTGATCTTTGCTAACTTAAAATCTGCCAGAAACTTCAGAGGCTCTGGGAGCAAACTGGCTCCTCCCCACAGTCCCACGAGGAGCATGCCCTCGTGGCCCAGAGCATAAACACAGACAGGGAAAGACCGATTAAATGGACCCATCACTCTCTCCTGGGAGTCTCTGACTGGTTCAGAATCCCGAGTAACTTTCCAGCCCAATGAAAGGCCTTCCACTAGGCTGAAGTATTTTAATGCATTTGCCTCAATAAACTCAGAATGCTCATTAAACAGGATGTGCATTAAATGAGATTTTAGACTCTAAGGGGAGTCACTGTGGGAAAAAAAATAAATGAAGGAGATAAAGGGGGTAGGAAAACATGGGGGTGGGTAGGAGAGAAAGAGAAGAGAAAGTGCCCCTTTCAATGTCCTAAGGCATAGATGTTCAAATACACCCACCATGTCCTGAACTCTGACTTTAGAGTGGGTGGGGAAGGGCATATGCATATTTGGGGAAATAATAGCTTTGTGGAAAGAAATAGTGCAAAATTCCATTGTGTTCACACTCCCTCTCTAATTTTTTGCTGCTTTTCTCATTCCTCTTCCCCAGGGCAGTGTACTTTTCTAATTACCAACCCCCCCACCCCCACCCCAATCCCCTTGCCACAATGGCTGTGAACTTCTAAGTAAGATGAACTTCGAACTAACCACTACATTCCCTTCTTAAAACTCTTATTTTAGAACTCATATTTTCTTTCAAAGTATTTTTAAGTAGGATAAGTTCTAATTTGACCCATTGTAATATTTAAGGTACCCCAATATTGTAGTTGAGGTTCTGCGGTGGCACAAATAGTTAAACCAAGTAAAATATCTACAAACCCAAACATTGGTGGTTTGATTTAACTATTAGGTGCCCTGCAGGCTTAGTGGCTACACATTGCTCTGCTAACCGCCAGGTCTGCAGTCAAAACCCCCCAGCCCCCCTGCAAGAGAAAGACAGGCCTTTCTACTCCGGTAAGGAGTTACAGTCGCCAAGACACAAAAGCATAGTTCTACTCTGCCCTACAGGGTCACTATGAGTTGGCATCGACTCAATGGCAGTACGTTTGAGGTTGGAGTTTGGTTAGCACCACAGAAGAAAGGATTGGCAATCTGCTTTTTGAAAAATTACAGTCAAGAAAAGCCTAACAGGCAGGGTTTTTGGTGGCACGCCACGCTGTCAGGAGTCAGAGGTAACTGGATAGCGATAGACTTGGTGCCTTAGTAATACTGTGTAGTTGGCGGCCCTGGGTGATGAAAATGATGAACTCCCTTTAAGCTAAAGACAAGGTTTGTTTCGACATTTGTTTGTCTGTTTTAAAATCACAAACTTTTATGATAGAGTAGCATTCATTCTCTCTACAAATTCATTTTAAAATGAATCTCCCCTTATGAATTAGGTGGGTGATCATGGGTTACATTTCAACCATTGTCTCTGCATGCAACAATTCAAATCACTCATTAAACTCTCCCCCACTTCATATTCTATAACGCATGCCCTTCTCTGTGCTCTGCTCTCCACTTTAGGGATGGCTGTCCACCCTTTCACCCCATTCAACAGCTGTCAACCTTCTCTTCTGCTACTCCCTCCTTCGAAAACATCCCAAATCTATTCCCTTCGGTAAGCAAGATCTGTCTTGGATTTTATCTTTATCATCATGGTCTCACACAATATGTGCTCGTTTGTGATCAACAAAATTCTCTAGCATAATGTTCTCCAGGACCATCCCTGTCATGTAGTGTGTCATGATTTGATCACTGTTTGTTAATTATGCGTGGTACTCCATTGTGTGCATGTACCAAGGGTTCTAGATCCATTCTTCAGCTAGTGGGCATTTGGGGGGTTTCCAACTTCTTACTACTTTGAACAGTGCTGCATTGAATATGACAGTACATATGATTTCATGTTATGGTTCTTACTTCGTTAGGGGATATACCAGATAGGGATATTCCTGACCCTTATGCAATTTCTTTTCTCAGTTTTTTGAGGTAGTACCATATTGTTTTCCATAAATGCTGTGCATATTTCCAGGCCCACCAAAAGTGTATGAGAGTTCTAATCTCTGCACTTTCTCCAGCATTTTCTAAATCATGGTAGGTTGTCATTATTGGTTTTGATTTGCATCTCCCAGGTGGCTAGTGATTATGTGCGTTTGTTTTTCATGTTTGTTACTCGATTGAGTGTCATTTTTGGTGAACCATCTGTTCATGTCTTTTGGCCACTTTTTAATTTCCTACTGAGGTATTACAGTTCTGTATAGATTTTTAGAGATTAGTCTCTTGCATGTTGGGTCATTGCTGATGATTTTTTCCCCAGCCCATGGATTCTATTTTTGTATTCTTTTGATGTCTGTCTTATTTTTAGTAGGCCAGAGTCATCTGTGTTGCCTTCTATTATGTGTGCATCCTTTGTTATGTTAGTAGTATGTTTATACTCTGCAATTGGGCCCTTAGATGTGTTTCTATTTTCTCACGAATGATCTTTTGGCTGTGAAATTTATATTTAGGCCCTTGGTCCATCTTGAGTTTGTTTTTTTGCATAGAAAGAGGTATGAGTCCTGTTTCAGTCTTCTGCAGATAGAGATCCAGTTTTAGCCACACCGTTTAAGGTTGTTAGGTCCCTTACAAAGGATTAGTTGTCTGTAGTGGAGGAATTTATTTCTGGCAGTTCTATTCTGTTCCACTGATCGATGTACCTATCATTACACCAGCACCAGGCTGTTTTGACTACTGTGGCTCTGAAGTAGGTTTTGAGAGGCCTCTTATTTTGTTCTTCTTAAGTAGTTCTATGCTCATCATGGGTCTTACTCTTCGCATTTGCATCTTCTCTTTCTTTTCTTTGTTAAGTTTCTCCATTTTGTTAAATCTTTGAAAGAACCAACTGCATGTCTTGTTGGTTTTTCTCTATTGCCTTTCTGGCTTCCAATTCATTTATTTCTGCACTGATCTTTATGATTTCTTTCTCCTAGTGATTGAATTCTACAGATATTTTTGAAAAATCCTTTTTCTCCAGCACTTCTAATAGTGGCTATTGTGATCATAGCAGTATGTGGTCTCTGGTTTGTCTAGTAGACAATATCTCAATGTCCTCATCGTTAAGGGGAAAAGAAGAAGGTTAACATAAATTGTACTCAGATCTTGTACTCAGGGAATTTAGGATCTATCAGAGGGTATATAAAAGGATGACAGGGGCAGAGAGCTGAAGGTTGAAAAGAGAAGTTAGAAAGAGAAACTGGGAGCTTTGAACACCATGCACAAAGGTGGGCTTTGTTCTGTTGGCAGTAAGGGACCACTGGAAGGTTTTGAGTGGAGAATGCACATGCCAAGAGCAGTGCTTCACAGAATTCCCTCTAGTACGAGAAACAGGGTTGATTAGATAGGAAAGGCAGCCTGGTTTGAAAGTAATCCTGAGGACCAGGACAAAACTGATAGTGATCTGAACCCAGGGCACAGCAACCAGGCATGCTTTACACCAGCCACACCCTTCCCTTCACCAAGGCAAGCTCTTTGTGGCACAGGAGCACATAGCTGGTTGGTTATTCAGAAAAAGACACAAAACTTCCCTTAACCTAAAATGCCCATCCCCTATATAATTCCGAGAAAGAAGTGTTTGTTGGCTGGAGTCACTGAAAACGCTAAGCCCACTGAGAAGTGAATGTGCTGCACAGATCCAGCGGCTACTGCTATAAAACGTCGGGAAACACCCAAGTCTTTGCTGAGTTCGCATGTAGAATAAAACATCCAAATACTTCTAGAAATTAGGCACTCTGATGAGCTACATAAATACCGATTAGCAGACCCAGCTTTGATCCCCTGCATCAGGAGTCAGCAAACAATCTGAAGAGGACTAAAAAAGTCAAGATTTTAGATTTTTATGGTCCATGTTGTCTCTGTTGCAACTATTCAACTCTGTCGCCATGGACAGAATGAACGCGGCTGTGGACCAATAAAACCTAAGCTGCCAAACAGGCAGTAAGCCAAATTTCACCTGCAGGTACAATCCCCACATCTGTCCTGTAAGAATCACTTTCACTGTCATTGTTGTTCGCTTCGTTTGCTTTGCATTATCCCTTTAAACAAAAGAAAGGTGATATTTCAGAGAAGCTGCTCTTTCCTTTTGATCCCTGGCTTCCTTTCTATGAAGCTGAGAGTTAGCATTTTACTTCATTTTGAGCAATAAGCCAGGGCAGTGGGAAGTCGTCAAGCTTTCCACTGGAAGGGGATCTACTGCTGCTCACTGCCTTGGAGTTGACTTCAACACCTAACAACCGCATAGGACAGAGCATAACTCCGCCTCGTGGGAAATCTTTACAGAAGCCAGCTGCCTGCTGTTTCTCCAGCGGGATGGCTGGTGGGTCCCAGCCACCAACGTTTCCGTTAGCATCCCAATGTTTAACCCCCTGCAATGCCAGGGTTCTTTGGAAGGGAGAGTAGAGTTCTACAAATCAAGGCCCTCTTCCTGCCTGGCATAAAGAAGCCCTGGGGCGTAGTGGTTATGAATTGGCCTGATAATCTCAAGGTCTGCGGTTCTAAACAACCAGCTACTCTGAAGGATAAAGATAAGGCTTTCAACTCCTGTAAAGAGTCACAGTTTCCGTCACTCATAAGGTTAGTTTTACCCTGTCCTATAGGGGCTTTCTGAGTCAGCATCAACTCAATGTCCTTGAGTTTTTTTGACATGAGAATCTGACATTAAAGCAGGTGTTATAGACTGAATTGTGTTACCCTATGAGGTACTTACATGTGGGGTTAATTGAAGGGTGGAGGGATAAATGGATCAGTGAGCCTCACCTTTCTAGTGCTTGGGTCTCTTGTTTTGGGATGGTCGGACCAGGGTGCAGCTGCATTAGCCAGTTCCCTACTTCAGCGGGCAAGCCTCACTTCCTGCAAGACATCCCCAAGGAGAAGCCACACAGACCTACCCTGATGCAGCCCTGGGTGCTAGAGCAGCTGTGTGGAGACCCCTGCCAGCACGGAGATCCTTACATGTTCACTGATTCGGCTTTCCTCCTGCAGTCAGTGTCATAGTGTGTGTTTTTTTAGATGGAGGAGGACTTTGTGGATTGGTGTTGGACATATATGGGTTAATGGTCTAATGTTGAACTTGTGGGTTTGGGCGGCACTAGGTTGGGATGTTTTCTTGATGTGCACTTAACCTTTATATAAAACTCTCTCTTTTACATGAGTTTCTGTGGATTTGTTTTTCTAAAGTACCCAGACTAACACATTATGGTACCTTGGGAGTGGGGTACTGGAGAAACAAATCATGAGATGGAGAGCAGATGTTTTTTTGACCTCTCTCTCGTGGTAGTATTTCTTCTTTGTCTAGCCAGAGGTCAGATAAAGTCACACTGTTTACTTGGTGGTTTTCTGGGGAAAGTATGAAAATAGAAAACTTGTAAGCCCACTTGCTTTCAGCCATTAAAATGTGGTCTTTAGATGGGTTTAGGTCATGCCTGTAAAGAAATCTTTGAAAAGATATGCTTCACCAGTGTTATGGAGTACTCAAGAACCAATAGTCTTTGCCAGAAGCTGGAAAAAATCCGGAACCATGAAAAAGACTCCCCTCTAGGACTGAGTGTTAAAGGGAGCCTGAGAGCAGGCTAAAATGCTTTCTAGGTGACCACCTGGATCTACTTGTTGAGTGGAAGGGGGAGAAATGTAGCAATAAAGAGACAGGTTAAGTTTGGCCACTGACACCTGTGGCCTTGGTTTACAGGAAAAAGAGAAGAAGACGAGAGCAGGTTGACTGGTCTAAGGTCCATGACCTAGCCTGAGGGGGCTAGGCTTGTTGAGTTGGTGAGAGCCCATGGTCTAAGGCAAGGCGACCAATGGGCACCCTGTGGAGGCTGAGTGAGGCAGCCCACACTTAGTTGACCAGAACCCGACCAGCTGGAGATTGTTGAGCCTGTGAACTGGTGTACATGTTGCCAACTTTATGGATGTCCTGTCTGGATTTGACTTTGCTTGTGGATGCAGACTTCACAAGGTTCCGACTGGAATGAAAATTCTTCATGTCGGAAAATATGATTGTCTCCTCAGAGCACTGGCTTGATGTAAGTGGGAAGTATAGAAATTGGATACCCAAAATTGGGGGGATAAAGGCATGAAGTGGTTGGCTTACAAATTTTCATACACGAGGGAACATATTAACAGGATTATGGGATTAAGGTGTAGGTGTTACTTAATTGCAATTGTGAGGCTAAAGAAGTAATTACACGTGCCAAGTTGGCAAGGGGTGGATTGAGGTAGTTAGTTTATTGTGCCAACCTGGCCAATAAACACATGTGGGTTTAAGTGGAGGGCAGAGGGCTCAGTGAGCCTCATCTTTCGAGTTCTTGGTTCTCTTGCTTTCTGATGGTCATACCAGGGTGCAGCTGCCTTAGACAGTTCCTTGTTTCAGTTGGCAAAGCTAACTTCCTAAAAGCCACCCCCAAGGAGAAACAGCATGGACCTACCCCGATGCAGCCCTGGGTGCTGGAGCAGCCGTGTGGAGACCCCTGCCAGCACTGAGATGCTTACACATTCACTGACTCAGCTTTCCTCCTGCAGTCAGCGTCATAGTGTGTGTTTTGTGAGATAAAGGAGGACTTTGTGGATTGGTGTTAGATATATGGGTTAATGGGTTAATGTTGGACTTGTGGACTTGGGCAGCACTGGGTTAGGATGTTTTCTTGATGTGCACTTAACCTTTAGATAAAACTCTCTCTTATACATGATTTTCTGTGGATTTGTTTCTCTAAAGTACCCAGACTAACACACCCCTGCACTAGGTATTGGAATCCTAAACCATATACCTGGGCATGTGGTTTTTGTTTTGTCTTGTTCTCATTTTTAGAAAAGGACTTCCTTTGTTACACGATGAGAAGCCTTTAATGTGTTGTTATGGTGATGCAGCAGTTAGGTTGTGTGTTCAATGGTTCAGTGGTTCAGCTAGTCGAACTCACCCGCTGCTCCATAAGAGAACACCGAGGCAGTCCACTTCTGAAGACTTCCACTTTGCAAGTTTTCCACTTTGAAAACTCAAAGGAGCAACACTCCTCTGCCTGTAAGCTTGCTCAGAGTGGATATTGATGCCGAGGCAATGTGTCCTGTGAAAGAGGCGACACCAGTGTAGAGTTTTATCCTAACCCTAATCATTTCTGAGTCATAAAAAGAGTAGATTAGGCATAGATGGGGCACTTACTGGAGGAAACATATGTGTCAAACCTCGAACCAAGGAACACTCCAAGCCCTCTCAAGGCCAAGGCCCTGATTGGAACTTGAGCTGCCAGAACTGTAAGAAACTAAATCTCAGTGATGAAAGCCATCTAACTGGGAGACTGAAGTTCGAGCAGCAGGAAGAGACCAAGGCACCTGGACCATGACTTGCTCAAGGTCACACAACCGTTGGGAGAGGCGCAGGAACACGCCGTTCGGACTTTTTTCCTCTTTATGCAACCACGCTCCTATGTGGTTCTCTTTTCCTTTGTTTCGCAACTTCATTTTGAAAAACTAAAACAGCAGAATGATTTCTCTTCACAAAGTTTCAAAGAAGCAGATCCTGAAAGCTGCCCAAACCAGTTAGCAAATCACTGAGTCTGAGAGCCTTGCTCAAAGAGTCTCTGTTTGCCAAGCAGACCCACGTAGGC
>NW_022111373.1:83372558-83374511 GCF_000313985.2 Echinops telfairi | reverse complement strand
CCTCGGCATCGTGCTGTTCAGGAGTGTCTACTTCTCTCTTCTGCAAGCATCAGAATTAATGTGTCTATGTACTTAATAGTTCATATTTTAGACAGAATTTCCCAGGCTTTACTGAGCCTTTAGATTTGTGATGGAGATGCTGATAGCTTATGTGGGGCAGCTATCAGCCTTATTAACATCTGTTAGAATAGGATGAATAATACCAAATGCTGGAGAAGTGCAAAAAGTAGAAGTGTTTCCAATGATACCATGTCATTTCTTCTACCTCCACCTTCTCTCCAGGACTTCTGCTCTGGAGATGATCTAGGGGACTATCAGTAGGAGGGCCATATACAATCTCAAATTAAATGTTCAAGATGGAACATTTAGTCCTGCGCTGAGTATTTTCCGTGAATGAAATACATAAAAATAAAAAGTGCACAATGTCCATGACTAAGTCACTGGACAATGACCCCTGGGGACAGGTCAGACCCATTTTGTTTGTTCCCACGATGTCTTTCCACTTAGCATTGTGTTCACGTGGCATCATTGTGTGTTAATATCCCACAATATTTGTGTGGACCTTCTGTTCCATTGCACTACTCGATTGTACAGTCTTTGTCAGTCAGCGCCATCCTCTCCTTTTGTTTTACTTTATCATTTTCCCTCCCTCTACCAGAACTACCTTTGCACTCAAACTAAATTACCACTGACACAGGGTCCATTCAAACCAGTAGGTTATTTTCTGAACTAGCGTGAGATGGGTCCAAAGACTGATGAACTCAGGACGAATCCTGGATCTCTGCCAGAGGACACTGTGTCCTCTGTCGCAGCTATTGCACTAAGTGACTGTGTGGATGACTTCATTTAATCCAACTACAAAACTACCAGGTAGTCATTTAATTAACTTAATTTTACAAAGTAGAATGTCAGGCTCAGATGAGCTAAACAAATTACCACCCCCAAGTCCCCAAAATTAATATGTGGGAATACCAACAATTCCAATCCCTTCTGGTAGGCAACAGAGCTCACATTTTAACCACCATTTGAACCCCTCCAGTGTGCCAAATGACACCACACTATTTTGTCTTCATTATAAATCAAATCATAGTACTTTTATGATCTGAACCTTTCAATGACTTTTTATGCTTATAAGACTTCATTCAAGAATTGTTTCCTTCACGTAATATACTAACGCTTGAGCACTACTAGCTCCCTCTCTCTGACCTTTTCCCACCCATTCCTCTTTGGACTTTTTCCGTATGCACCACACTGCTTTCTTGTAATAGGAAAGGCTATCTGATTCCACTGTCCATTCTGCTTTCAATACCCAGAGAGCCTTCCCTTCCATTTTTCTCATTACCATTTAACTCAAAGTCAAGGTATATCTGCTTAAAGACTGACAAGCTTCTCTCCAGACCCTGAAACTCCTTTCTTTCAGCCCCCACACTACCCTATGCAGACTTTTGAAACAGGCACTTGAGGACATCATTGCATGTCTTGGTCTGCAAGACTAGTAAGGTTCACAAGTGCTTTCGTGTCTAGTGGAAGCACATTTGTGGATAATTGTTGTGGAATTCAATCTGAGTCATGTCAACCTCATTTATATACAGTATAATTGTTCCATGAGGTTTTCTAATGGACTTTCAAGAAACAGATTTCAAGGCCTGTCTTTTGAGGATTGTCTGGATATGTTTGGACTACCAACTGTTTGGGGGAGCAGGTGTACTCTTCACCATTTATTTCACTCAATAACTCAGTGACTTAATAACCGATACAGGTAAATCCAACCCCGATTCACAAGGGCCCTTGGTAGGGTTTCTGAGACTAACTTTTTCCAGACGTGGACAGCCTCAACTTTCTCCCATGGAGTGGCTGGTGTGTTTGAACCATGAATTTTAGCAACCCAATGCCCAACACACAGCTCCACTAACTGGCCAAGTTATTTATGGATTGGCAACTTTCTTTTTCTGT
>NW_022111373.1:83361502-83371888 GCF_000313985.2 Echinops telfairi | reverse complement strand
CACACACACACACACACCCATAGGCCAAACACTTGAATAGATACTTTACAAAAACTGCACACAAAACCAAAATTCACTGCCACCGAGTCCATTCTGCCGGACCCTATAGGACAGAGTAGGACTGTCCCTCTGTATTTGTGAGACTGCACACCTTTGCAAAGCTTTCTCCTTCAGATTAGCTAGCTGGTGGATTGAAACCACTACCCTCGAAGCTAGCAGCTCAATGCATAACCCACTCTGCCTGCAGGGCTTCTGAACATACTGTCCACATGAAAAACACTCAGCATGAAAACCATTCAGCAGCGTTAGTTACAAGGGAAATACAAACTAAAACCACAATCAGATGCCACCAGAATCAAAAGTCTGACCGAACCCAGTGTTGGTGAGAACGTGGAGCAATCAGAACTCTTATCCTTTCCTGGTGACATGCTATCAACATTCAGAAAAGACTTGACAGTTTCATAGAAAGTGAAATTAATACATACTGTGCAACCAAGCAATTCCACTCCCAAGTATTTTCCTAAGATACATGTGTGTATACCTACATATATAATATACATATTGATTTATTTAAGAACTCACTGCCATCAAGCCCATTCTGACATATAGGTGACCCTATAGGATAAGGTAGAACTGTGGGTTTCAAAGACTGTACCTTTTTATGGGAGTAGAAAACCTCCTCATTCTCCCTTGGAGCAGCTGGCGATTTTGAACTTGTAAACTTGTAGTTAGCAGCCCAATGAGGAACCACTACACCACTAGGCTCCTTAGTTAAATGTGTACAAGGTTTATTTTTAAAATGGCTTTTGCAAAAATGTCCACCAGAAGCTGGAAAGAACAAAAATGCCCATTGTATTCGTTTTCTATTGCTGTGCAAGTGAATAATCACACACGTAGTGACTTAAAGCAACACAAATAGACAGTCTTAGATTGCGTGTCCTAGAGGTCTCATACTGGGCCAATATCCAGGTGTCGGTGGATGCCCTCCTTTCAGAAGCCATTTGTTTGCTGTTTCAAGTCTCCACAGGCGAGTGCACTCCATGATTCAGTCGTGCATCTCTCTGAGCAGCCACTAGTCACCTGGATGTCTGTCAGAGGAGACAGTATGTCTCTCTTCCACATTTTAGACCCATGTGATTATCTTGGGTTCCACACAGATAATGCAGAATAATCTACTTTAAATTCAGCAGATTCGTAATTTAATTCTATTTAAAACCTCAACCCCTCTTTGCTATATGCTGCAAAAGACATATTTAAAATATTAAAGAGTAAAGGTGTCACTCTGAGGACTGGTGGCTGTAGCAGTTCGACTTCATGTCAACTTGATGGTATCTATGTAGAGGGAGGGGTGGGTGTTCAACCTCTCCAATGGGTCACAGTCTGCTGATGCCTGCTGTGGGGTGTGGCCTTTTGAAGAGACATTGAAAATTTCTCTCCCTCTCCCCTTTTTTCCCGGAGCCCCAGTGGTGTAGTGGTTACACATTAGGTTGCAAGCCTCTTGGTCGGCAGTTCAAGATCACCACTAACAACTCCACAGGAGAAGGACTGAGCTTTCTACCCTGATAAACTGTTACCCTCTCAGAAACCCACAGGGGTCGCTATTAGTCAGTATTGGCTTGATAGCAGTGAATTTGCCCCTTTTCATCTTCCTGGTTGCTTGGATTATGTGTCTGCCTTTGGAGTTAGCAGCACACACAGTCTACGGACCCTAGGAGCTGTGGTGCCCTACCGTGTTCCCGTGACCTTGGATCCACCTTCCTGCTTCCTCTACCAGCAACTGCATGAGTGTAAAGTGGCCTCAGGTTAGCATCAGACCCATGGACTTGAGTCGCATTGGGCTGGGCCACTTTTTTATACAAAATTCTTTCAAGAGATCAAGTCTTTTCTTAGACATAAATGAGTGAGATAATTAAGGTTTATTGTGCCAACTTGGCTGATAAACACATAAGGGATTAATTGAAGGGTGGAGAAATAAATGGTTCGGTGAACCTTGCCTTTCTGGTTCTGGGGTCACTTGCTTTCTAATGGTCGGACCAGGGTGCAGCTGACTTAACCAGTTCCCTGCTTCAGCTGGCAAGGCTCACTTCCTGCGAGACATCCCTGAGGATGGCCCTACCCCGATGCAGCCCTGGGTGCTGGAGCAGCCTTGTGGAGACCCCTGTCAGGGCTGATTTCGCTTTCCACCTGTAGTTGGTGTCATTTGTGTGTGTTTTGTGAGATGGAGGAGGACTTTGTGGATTGGTGTTGGACATATGGGCTAATGTTGGACTTATGGGCTTGGACAGCACTGAGTTGGGATACTTTCTTAATGTATACTTACCCTTTGTATAAAACTCTCTCTTATATACATATGAGTTTCTGTGGATTTGTTTCTCTAGTATGCCCAGACTAACACAATGACTGTTGCTGGTTTTCTGTCTCTAGGTCTCCAGAAAACTCAGAGTAACACAGTACCCTTGACCCAAACCATGGCATTTTCAACCTCCACATATGCATGTGATCGTTAGACAATGAATAAGGAAGGCCACAGAAGAACAGATATATTTAAATTATGGTGGAGCAAGGGATATTGAAAGTATCACGGACTGCCAAAAGACCAAACAGATCTGTCTTAGAGAGAAGACAGGCTGAAAGCACCATAGAAGCTATGATGGCAAGACTTCCTCTTGTGTTCTCTGAACATGTTCTCAGAAGAGACCAGTCCTTGGAAAATTTCATCAGGCTTGGGGAATTGGAGGGCAGGGCATAAAAGGAATCCCATCAAGGAGATGGACTGACACAGTGGCTGCAACAATGGACGTAAACATAATGCTAATAGTGCAGGACCAGACAGTGTTTTGTTCTTTGTACATGGGGCTCTTAGGGGTTGGAGCTGACTGGACGGTACCTAATGATCACAACAATGTCACGTAGTATCGTTATAGTGCTCACGAACTCATGGAGGCCATCATTCTGCCTACCACATCTACCATCAGGAAAATGAAGAGCGAAATGGCATACAGTCACACAAACACTTGACTGTTAAGAAGGCCACACCTCCGCGGGAGCATCTTCAAAGCTGTGACCCTAGTCAGCGGTTGCCCTTCAGCCTGGTCTTCTCACAACTGCTTGGCTACTCACAGCAGATCCCACCATGTAGTTGATTACATCATGCTAGTTCACATCAAATGTCAAACTGCTGAAAATCCTGGTCCAGCCAAGTTGACACAAAACCTAACTATCTCAGTGAGTAGTCGCTTAATTGACATAATATTGCATTGGTAGCATTTTCTCACATTAAATAGCCTTTTCATAGGACATTTTTAATATGAGGGGCCTTCAAGGATTTCATGAGAAAAAAAAATCCACAATCTTTTTAATTCCAGTTTGCACAAACTTTTTGAAGTTCTCTCATATTTACAAGTGAGTTCATTTTTGTTATTAAAAATTATATTTGATTAAATCCTTGAATAAATGTTTCGTAGATGTGTGTCCTAGCTCTGCCACTTACTAACTGTGTGACTTTGGGTGAATTGCTTAATCACTCTGAGCTTCTAATTTCTCCTTTGGAAATAGGAATAATCAAACCGATTTCATAGTTTAATTGTAAGAATTAAGCAACATAATGGATGAAAAGCACTCTACGCACTATCTCACAACAAATATATATTCAGCTTACTTAATGGAAAAATGGGAAATATACTATTTGTGACTTGTCACTGAGTCATACAAGTGAGATACATCTAAATTGGCATTAATAATGAGAGCTCAGTAAAAATATTTTCAATGACTGAAAGAACTATCAAAGTAGGTCCTTCAGTAAAAAATAAATCTAAGCCAAGAAAGATAAAACGAAACAATTCAAGAAAAATGTAGTGCTCCATAGGGTAATTAGAAATATTGGTAGGAATAAGTAGAATTAAGTATAAAATATACTAACAATGATATGTGTTTATGTGATTTGAGGATAAAAGCAAGATAAAATATTAACATTAAACTCATTTAATCAACTGGATATCAATTAACTTCTTATGTAATTTTTTATGCTTGTCTTAATTTGATATCTGTTTTGGTTTATAGTTTTCTAATATATATTTTACCAAAAGAATGAACAGGCCTGCCTTGGAAGAAATATAGTCAAAATGCTCCTTAGAATCAAGGATGGCAACATATCTTTCTCACATACTTTGGACATGTTATCAGGAGAGACAAGGCCCTGGAAAGGGCATCATTGTTGACAAAGCGATTTTTAAAAAAGGCTCTTGACAAGAGGGGTTGGCACATGGCTGCAACAATGGGTTCAACCATCCCCACAATTGGGAGGATGGTGCAGGACCCAGTGATGGTGCATTCTGTTGTTCACAACTTCTCCACGGGCCAGAAAGAACTCTACACTACCTAACCACGACAACAAACAATATACATATTAAGACTAAAAGGATGCTCTGACTTCATATCTGACTAAGATAGAATAACAGATACCACATTTACCCTCAACTGGAAATACGGTTCAAATAGCTGAAACAACCGCTCTCATGCAATGAAGATACTGAGCCCTGAGACAATTAAAGAGGAGCTTACAATTAACCCAGTCACTGAAATCCGACTCAGCGCATGCCTGTAGAAGATAACTACACAGAGGGAGAATGCTGGAAATACAGAGAGGGTTCTCAGTCAGTTGAGTGTGGATCAACACACACACATATGAGGTTTATCCAAGGCCTGGGAAAGAGCTACACAAAAGAACTCTAAGGAACAGTTACCAGGGCTTACCAGGACTGGAATAAAGCTTGTTCCCAAGAGTCAGCATGGGGAACCTCATCATTTATAAGGCATAACTAGTTACTAAGAAATGTCTCACCTTACCTGCACAGGAGGGAAGCAACCCAAGAGTAAATGCAATTCTGCTTCTACCTGTTATTTTTAGATGCCCTCCGCTCAAGTTGAACCCATAGCCACCCTATGTGCAGCAGAAGAAAATGCTGTCAGGGCCGCATCTTCCTCACAATCACTCCTAGGTTTGAGCTCCTGGCCGAGCCTCGGTGTCCATTTAGGGTATTCTTCCTCGTTTGAGCTTGCCTTCCACTTACCAGGCACGGTCTCCTTCTCGGGGGCCTGGGGCACCTGGATGGCCTGTTCAAAGCCCAGGCAGCTGAGTCTCGGCCTCCTCTCTACTCGGGAATATGCTCGCTGCACTTGTTCCGGGAAAGATTTGTTTGTTTGTTCTGGAAACCCATGATATATTTAATATTCATCACCAACTCCAGAGCAAATCTTAATTAAAACCAAACCCCAAGGAATACTGCTTCCAAGTAACTTGATCATGTCTCAGAACAAAAATTCAAAAATGGTTATCATTCAACAAAGTAAAATTTATAATGTCTAGATTATCAGATTAAAAGAGCACTTGTATAATAATATAATATCAATAAACATTAAGGCAAAATCCCTTTCATAAAATTAAGAAAAAAAATTAAGAATAAATTTAAAAATCAGAAAGTTGAAATATTATTGAAAAAGCAAAAATAGACAGAACTATAAGAAAAACAAAATTCATAATGGGAGATGTTTAAAATATTTTACTCAGAAACATCATACATAAATTGGCTTGACTTTGTGGACATATGCAAACCCACACGGCCTCATTAGAGTGTTGAACAGCAAGGATGTTACTTTGAGGACTAAAGTAGGCCTGACCTAAGCCATGGTCTTTTCCATTGCTTCATATGCATGTGGAAGTTGGATATTGAAAAATTATTATTAACAACCTGTGATGTACAGATAACACAACTTTGCTTGCTGAAAAGAGAATTAGACTTGAAATGCTTGCTGATGAAGATCAAGAATTGTAGCTTTTAGTATGGATTACAACTCAATGAAAGGAAGAGCAAGATCCTCCCAACTGGACCAACAGGTAACATGATTATAAAAGGAGAAAAGCTTGTAGCTGTCAAGGATTTTGTCTTGCTTGGATCCACAATTAGTGTTCCCGGAAGCAGCAGACAAGAAAAGATCAAAAGATGTCTTGCATTAGGTAAATCTGCTGCACCGAATTGGAAAGGAAGGATGTTATTTTGAGGACTAAGGTGCATTTGACCCAAGCCATGTGTTTTCCATTGCCTCATATGCATGTGAAAGTTGGACACTGAAGAAAGAAAACTGAAGAAGAATCAATACATCTAAATTGTAGTGCTGAAGAATATTAACAGTACCACGGACTGCTAAAAGAACAAACGGATCAGTCTTGGAAGAATTAAGTACGGTCAGCATGCACCTTAGAGGCAAGGATGGCAAGATTTCCTCTTACATACTTTGGGCACGTGGTCAGGAGAGACGAGTCCTTGGAGAAGGACATTATGTTTGGCAAAGGAGAGGGGCAGTGAAGGAAGAGAATGTCTTCAAGGGGAGGGGCTGACACAACGGCTGCAACAATGGTCTCAAGAATAGGAACATTTTGGAGAATGGTGCAGGACGTGGCCATGCGCTTTGCTTTGTTGTCAGATTACTATGCATCAGAATCAGGTCGATAGCACCTAATGAAAACATGAGGAACCCGAAACATTATCATTAAAGACTCTATGTTCCTTTTAAACACAATAAAATATTTATGGAAATTCCAAGCAGAAACCGTATGACATGCGTGCATCAGGTTTAAAATTCTTACTCCCATTGGGAACCTTTCCAAGGTAGTCTGCCGAAGAGGTTTCATGTGAGATGAAGGGACATCTAAGATGCTCTGACCTGCTAAGTGACAGGTACATCAGCAAAGCCATCCTAGACCATCTGCACAGCTGAACCACCAGCTGACGGCAGCCATACGAATGACCCCAGGCAAAACTTACAAGAACCACCCGACTGAGTCCAACCACATCGCTGACCTGCAGAAATCTTGAGACAAGTATATGGCTGCTTTAATCCTGTAAATTACAGGATGCCTGGTTATGCAGTGAAGGTAACTGATGCTGTTCACCCAATACAACCATGTTAAAATTCAGTTACAAGAAGATAACAACAAGCTTTCTTAATAACCAAAGGACCAAAGCAAGAACCGCATTGGACTGTATGGAGCACTAGAACAGCCTAGTGGTTGTGTATTGAGTTGCTAACCATGAGGTCAGACGTTTGAAACCACCAGCCACTCAGATGCAGACTGGCAAGGCTTTCTACTCCGGTAAGAAGGGACAATCTTGAAAACCCACAGGGCAGTTCTGTCCCATCCTCTAGGGGCAGTATGGGTTGAGTCAACTCAATGACTGAGAGGTGGGGTTGCGTTGTTGTTGTTGTTGTTTCAGTTTATTAAGAATACGTGTGCAAAACCAGGTAACCCAGATTCAGATTGAGCGCTACACTTGTGAGCTATGTGGCCTCATGTAAGTGTTTTACAACCTCTGCTTTTTAATCATGCCCCCATACAATGGGAATGCTAATAGTTGTAGTGCAGCAAAAATGATCCAACAGAGCTAAAACACTAGGCTAAACTCTCCATAATGGTAGGTATCATTGTTGTTATTTCTAATTAAATGAAGAGAATACTGCATTAAAAATGTATGTTTATAGTTAGAGTTACATTAGAAGAAAGTTTATATATCTCAGTACATGTAAAATTTGTGTACAATATTAATATGGATGATAGCATCTTTTAACTCCATAAGTCTGACAAAACCACATATATATATATATATTTTTTAAATCATTTTATTAGGGGCTCATACAACTCTTATCACAATCCATACACACATCAATTGCGTAACACGCATTTGTACATTCATTGCCCTCATCATTCTCAAAACATTATCTTTCCACCTAAACCCCCGGCATTGGGTCCTAATTTTTCCCCTCCCTCCCCGCTGCCCCCTCCCTCATGAGCCCTTGATAGTTTATAAATGGTTATTTTGTCATATCTTGCCCTGTCCAACATCTCCCTTCACCCATATATTTTTAAAAAGCATTTTTAAATGGTGATGTTAAAGACAAGATCTGAATCTTATAATATATAAAATGAAAAAAGTAAAGTGGATCAACTGAACCTAAAACTTGTTTTTTTTTTTAATGTGAATATAAATCTTTCATAAGATTCATAAGAAAAAAGATAGTAAATACATAGGTAAGAAATATTAGGGGGAAAAACAGGGCTTTACAAACAGAGAATTGAAACAATATTAGAAATTAAATGGTAAAGATTTAAAAACATAAGAACTAGTATAAAACGATCAGTTGCAGGTTTAGTTGAGTAGTTTTCTAGGGAGATTAATATAAAACCATCAAAAAAATAAAAAATAAACATTAATCTACCCCAAAATAGTGGGTCCATACAAGGTCATAGATAAATTTTGCCATGCCAAAAAAACAACAACAAACCAACAAACAACAACCCTTCTTAAACAACTATTCCAGAAAATAAAACTAAAAGAAAATTCTTCAATGTCTTTCATGAAGCTAGGTTGTCTTTGATAGTCAAACATGAAAAGGACAATATAAGCAAAGTAAGAAACAATCATACTCATAAACTTCATAAACTCAGATATGTAACTATGAATGTGAATTTAGGAGCCGTGGTGGGCTGTCAGCTAGAGGTTGGGCTGTTATCCAAAAGGTCAGTGGTTCAAACCCGCCAGCCACTACCTGGGAGAAAGATGGGGCTATCCACTCCTGTAAAGATTGATAGTCTCAGAAACTCTAAATCGGTCATTACAAGTTGGACTCGACTTGGTGGCAGTGGGCTGTTGTTGGTGTAAAATGAATTTAGAAATGTAAACCAAAAAGGAAGGATAGGATGCCAAGGAGAGAAATAAGAAGAAAACATTTCATGTAATTTACCATGAGTATTTAATTTATTAAAAGGAAAATCTTAACATTGAAATGACAAATCCCTAAAAGTTCCATTCACATATCATATAGGTTTACAATTAAAATCTAAAGATAAAATTCCTTACAGCAAATTAGAACTAGAAAAGAACTTACCTTAATTTTAAATACACAATCTACAGCATAACAGAGACTGCTTTCAATGAAACACACTCACATAAACCAAATCAAAACAGAAAACATCAACTCATTACTATCTAGTCAATTCTGACTCATAGTGAGCCAGCCAATAAGACAGACTAGACTCCCCTCTGTGAGCCATGCTATAGGAAAGAGTGGAACTCTCCCATCAGGTTTCAAGACACAGACCTTTCTGGAAGCACACGACCACCCCGTTTTCCCTCGGAGAAGCTGCTGGGCTCAGAAGGCCTGTCTTTCAGTGAGCCGCTAAGTGTCTTCATCACTGCACCGTGGGGCCTCCTTCCGGTAACTTCACCTTATCCATTTTACCCACATTATTAAATTGATGTACTTCTCAAAATTCTACTTTTAATAAGGCTTTAAATGTTGCTGCTGATATAAATATGACAACTCTGAGCTTCAAAGATCAGAATGATTTTTGAAGAAGAGGAGAAGGACCTGTGTTCCAGATGCCGGCATTTAGTATAAAATGCCTCTGTTGTTAGGCGCCATGGATCTTATGGCCATCCTACATGCAACGCAACAAAACACAGCCTGCCCACAGTCGTTGTCACCATCGTTGCTGTGGTTGAGCCCATGGGTGCAGCAGTATCCACTCCTTTCCTGGGTGATCTTCCTCTTTCTGCCTTACCAGAAAAGGACCTTCGGCCTTCCCCAGTGGGTTAGGTTGGGCTCTCTAGAGATCAGCAACCAGTGGCGCTGCTCTGGGAGCATAGCTAGAGAAAGAGGTTCCTGCCAAGGACTGCCTCACGCCTTCGGAGAAGTATGTGAGTTCAGTCCAGTTCAATTGCTCTGACTCATGAAGCTGGGGAAGGAGAGGAGGTGGACATAAAAAAAAAAAAGGATGACAAAGTAGGAGGGCCACAGGCTGGCAGCTGCAGAGGTAAATGAGTCTGAGATCAACTGAAGCAGCAGTTCTCAACCTGTGGGATGCAACCCCTTTGGGGGTCAAACGACCCATTCACAGGGATTGCCTAAAACCATCGGAAAGTACATAAATAGTTCACGTTATATAATTACATATTGTTTTGTGATTAATCATTATGCTTGAATTATGTTTAATTGTGTTCAGTATGTAACAATAAAAATGTATCCTGCATATCAGATATTTACATTACGATTCATAACAGCAGCAAAATTAAAGTTCTGAAGTAGCAATGAAAATAATTTTATGGTTGGGGGTCAACACAGCATGAGGAACTGTATTAAAGGGTCACGGAATTAGGAAGGTTGAGAACCACTGAACTAAATGCACTGAACTAAAACCACTGAACTAAATCCTGGGGTAACAGGCAATACAACAGGAAGTCAATAAAGCAGATCAAGATCCAGCTCCAGCAGAGGGCAAAGGACAAAAAGAGAGTTCTACTCTGTAAGCTCCCTCTCTTATACAAAAGGCCA
>NW_022111373.1:83358178-83359187 GCF_000313985.2 Echinops telfairi | reverse complement strand
CCATGTGGTTTTCAAGAATTTAAATCGCAATGGAAATGGACTGCCATCTCTTTCTCCCACAGATTGACTGGTGGGTTGAAACCACCGATCTTTCAATTAGCAACTGAGTATTTTAACTACCACATCACCATGGCACCTTAAAGTCAGACAGTGGCAGGTTTAACAGGGATTTGAGAATATGAAAAGTCACCAACTATACTTGGAATACCTGCCTTGAAGAGGAACTTGTGAATATATTATAAAGATGAATCGTTTATTTTTGAAATATGATGTTGGTAAAGAATATCGAAGGTACCAGAGACTCTGTCTTCCCCTACAAAAGAACAACAAAATATGCCTTTGAAGATGCGCAGCCAAAATCCTCCTGAGAAGTGAGGATAGCAATTCTTTGTGCCGTGTGTTTTGGACACGCTACCAGAAGTCCCTGGGAAATGCCATCATGCTTGGCTTGGCAGCAGTATAATATCCATGAAGGGAGGAAGGTCTTCAGGGAGATGACGGACACAGGGGCTGCAAGAACGGGCTCAGACAGCAGCAAGCAGGAGGCTGGTAGAGGACTCGGTGAAGTTCATTCTATTGAACGTAGGCAGCGGACTCAATGGCATCTATGATGGCCCCTCACAAGAGCAAACGTTAAGCCTTTCCACAAGGGTTTCCTAGAAATGTCACCGCTAAGTATATATTTTAGAGAATGAAACATGCACACAATTACTTATAGCAACATTATTTTTATCATTTAAGAATGAAAATAACCACAGGTAAATAACTAAATATGTAAAACAAACAGTGATTCCATGATATTTGGAGACACTTAAAATGAATAAATTAGGCCTATAACATGGATTGCTAACATGGGGGGGGTCTCAAAATTTAAAAATTGAAGTGCAAAAATCAAGTTGCAGAATAATATAAACACTTTGATTCAATTTATGTAAAATTTACAAACAGAAAACAGAATTTTAGTGGATTGTTAGTGGAGCCATCTATAAATAGTTAAAACTAAAAACCA
>NW_022111373.1:83355292-83357812 GCF_000313985.2 Echinops telfairi | reverse complement strand
ATTAATATATGTTATTTTCTATCTGTTTCAATAAAAATGAATTTTAAAAAATTAATACATGAACATGACCGTCTAGAAAATCTCATCAAGATGTGTGTGTGTGTGCATGCGTGCGTTAATGACTGCAAAAAAAGTGGGGTGTGTTCTGAATGCCCGCTGCTGGAATTCAGCAGTCAATATGCATCTTATATTCATGGTATAGAAAAAGTATAGCCAGCCTTCTGGACTAGGCCTGACTGTGCATTTTCTTGAAGGATCCCTGATGCATAGCCCTGAAGCTGTGGGCTGCTAACCAAAAGATCAGCTGTTCAAAACTACCAGCTGCTCTGCCACTATTTGTTTTTTGTTTTTAATTTGTTTTGTTTTGTTTTGTTTTGTGTTTTTAGTACATTTCATTGGCAAGCAAATTGAAGTGGCGATGAACTATTAATCAAAATAAGGGACTTAGATCATATGATATCCACTTTAGCGTTCTTTCTAGATAGTGTACAATTCTCAAAATGAAAATCAGAGGAATAGCCTTCGGGTTTTTGCTCACATTGAGTAGTAATCCATGCTGAAGGCCTTGGTCCTTGATTGGCATCAACAAATGCTTCACGTCCTCCCCACTTTCTGCAGGCAAGGCTGTGATAGCTGAAGATCACAGGTTGCTAATAAGCCTTCCTCCAATCCTGATGCCAAACTCTTCTTCATATCAGTTAGATTCTCTGATGATTTGCTCAGCATACTCATTGACTAAGTATGGTGAGAGGATACAACTTGGATGCACACCTTGCTGGATTTTAAAACTTCCAGTGTTTCCTTGTTCTGCTCACACAACTTCCTCTTGGTCCATGTACAAGTCCCACATAAGTATAATGAAGGGTTCTGGAATTCCCATTCTTCTCAATGTTATCCACAGTTTGTTATGATTCACGCAGCTTAATGTCTATGAATAATCAATAAAATACAAGTAAACATCTTTCTGACTTTCTCTTCTTTCAGCCATGATCCATCAGATGTCAGCAATGATAGCCATCATTCCATGTCTCCTCCTTCTTATAGCAATAGTTTTTGTGGGACACTGGCTTGCTTTTGTCCGGAACCTGCATCTGGCTCACTGACACCCAGTTCTCTGGGATGGAACCAATGCCCTGCCATAGTTTCTGCTGAGCCTAAGGGCTACCAACCACCTGCCATCCAAGTTACCATCTGACTTACTAACCTTGGATCCATTTTCCTCCCCAGTCACATGCCTGATTTACTGACCTCAAATTCATCTGCCTCTATAGCCTGTGGTCTCCCTGCTGTTCTTCGGTTCAGAAACCCCTAAAGCTGTTCGAGTTGGGAGAGGCCTCACATCTGACCCATAGACTTAAAACATGGTTGGACTCACCTGCTGCTGCAACTATGGGAGCCATTTGCTTGAGATAAGTCTCTCTCTCTCTCTCTCTCACTCTCTCTCTCTCTTTCTTTGCTGTCTTTCATTGTTGTTGACAGATGGCATGCACAGAAGAACAAAATATTGCCCAGTATATATCACTGTGGAGATGGTAGATAGATAGATAGATAGATAGATAGATAGATAGATAGATAGATAGATAGATAGATAGATAGATAAACAAACAAAACTGGCTTTGCTTCTCTGGAGAGCCTAGCCTTACACAATCACATGGTGCTACTATAACACAAATACCATATTTATATGGTTTTAACAATAAAAACTCACTTCTATTGATTCTGACACATAGTAAGCCTATAGGGCAGGGGAGAAAAGCCCTTGTGAGTTTCTAAGACGGTAACTCTTTACAAAAACAGAAAGCCTTGTCTTTCTCCCAAACAGCTGGTTTTAAGAGGACAGAGATTTATATTCTTATAACTCTGGAACCTAAAATGTCTAAATCAGGATTTCAGCCTTACTGATTCCTATCGGATTAGTGTTCTCTGATTCCTTAGCACTCCTTGGCTTGTAGAGCATCCTTACGTGGTACTTGTCTTCCTCCATGTATGTGTCTGTCTTCCATCTTTATAATGTTCAGGGTTATATTTAAAGCCTACTGTATTCAGGAATGACCTAACTAACATAAAGAGAAATAAATCTATTTCCAAACAGGATTATACCCACAGGTATTGTGGGGAGAATTCCAACACATAATATGGGAGACACAGTTAAATCTATAGCAGTCTGTTTCCCTGATAATTTTCGGTTGGCTCATATGAACTGGTCCCATTTTTATGCATATGAAGTATCAGTGCCAACGATTTCATAGGGCTCAGCCTTAGTAAGTCTTGTAAAGGCACTGAACGGGGTGGACTCTTCTAGTCGGCTGTGCAGGGACATAAAGTGACCATGTCAGTTGTCAGCAAGTGAGCTTTCTTGCTTCCGGGTTTCCTTCATTGGCAAATGGAGAGATGACCCACGCTGCTCTCCTTCAAGCAGAATTTTAAAATTTTAATTAGAATGTTATTGTTGATGTTGTTAAGGGCCATAGAGTGGGTTCCAACCCATAGCGACTCTATGCACAACAGCAAGAAACACTG
>NW_022111373.1:83353238-83354441 GCF_000313985.2 Echinops telfairi | reverse complement strand
GGTCAGTGAGTCACTGCCACACTCCAGGGCAGGGAAGTCACCCCGTCTTGGTAGAAAAGATGGTGAGTCCATCAAGAACAGGAAGACATTAAGAGACAAAGGAAACCGGGTACCATTCAGTCTAGTCTGACTGACGGCGACACCGTGTGCATCAGTGAGTAGAATGGTGCTCCACAGAATTTCCAATGCCAGATTTGGGGGGAAGGATTCCACTAGGCCTATCTTCTGAGGTGACTCTGGGTGGGCTTCAACTTCCAAACTTCCCAAAGCATAAAACATTTACACCACTCAGAGGCTCCAGGTAGAGAGGAAGACTGAAGTAATGCAAACCCTGAGTCTATGTTGCATAGGCTCACACATACATACCCTTGCCACAATCTGTCCTCAATGCAGGGCGATTAACCTACTGCTACCAAGTCAGTTCTGAATCGTAGACTCAGACAATCCTACAGAAAAGAATAAAACTGTTTCTCAGGGTTTCTGAGACTTTAAGTCTTTACATGAGCTGACAGTCTCATCTTTCTCCCACAGAGCAGCTGGTGGGTTTGAACCATAGATCTTGTGTTCAACCCACAGCATACCAGGCAAATTAAAGACATTCCCAGGTCAAACAAGGAAGCCATTGAGCAGATTGCAATTGAATGGGAGCAACAGAATTCCTGATCTGTGTTCCAACACCTATAGAGCCAATCCCAGTTTCCCAAGTTAGTACCAGTCTCCCTCTCCTTAAGCTCTCCCTCCTCCTCCAGACACCCCAAACCCTGCCTCTCTACTCTCCTATTTTAAAGTCTGCCTCTGACACCCTGGGACTTTATATTGAATTGGATTCCTTCCTTGTTCCTTTTAGTTTTGCCACTGTCCCAGACCTTCTAAAAGCAGTCTGCCTCTCTTGCAAATCCGTTCCCTCATTCAAATACACAGAATGAGTATCTACTGACCACATTGTGGGGCTAATATGCCAGCCACCATGCTAACCTCTGAGGATACAATACTCTAGAGACCAAAGCCCTACCCCATAGTCTATTATCACAATATAAACTTCTGTTTCTATTGCAATCTGTTCAATCTCAGCTCAGCACTATTATCCACACTATTTATTAAGCAATTTCATGGTCTGGTTTTGGTTTATTTTTCTATGGCATTGTTATTCAACGCTTTATAGCTGCCTGCCTTATCTCTCCAAATAAACTAAACACTCCTTGG
>NW_022111373.1:83350065-83351817 GCF_000313985.2 Echinops telfairi | reverse complement strand
ACCATCTTCTGGGAGAGTTGCTGGCTGCTTATTTCACCTGGGTGAGCTGAAATTCATAGTCAGATTTGCATCACCAATATCCTCCTTACAACCCATAGTCCAAATCCCCATTCCCATTTTGAATGCAGTACTGTTGCTTATGAATAGAGCAGGACTAACAAGTTTAAGGTATATTCCCCTTTTCCTTTTTCATGCATGTCCCAGCACAAGTTGAAGCTGAAAAATCAGTCTCCCAATGGCAATGTGTGGAATGTGCCACAAGGCTCCTTCTGATATAAGACCCAAAGTGACAGAACACTTCTATCCATGTATTCCCTCTCTCTGCTTAATAAAAACGATTGCTTTCTTCTGGATTAAAAAAGAATGAGAATAACAATGGACCTGAATCTAGAAACAGGTAGTCGTCCTAGTCCACTGGTTCTAGTTAGATGTGTTACTTAGTGTGAAAGGAGAAAGGCCCCACACAGAGCACCATCTGTACTGTTAACACGAGGCGAGTTAACACCTGTACAACAAAAAGAAATGTTGTACATTTGTTGTACAAATGTAGCTTGCCCTGAGTCAAACCATGTTCTGTTGTGGTCAATATTTTCTTTTGGGGGAGTAATGGCCAGGCCTTTCTTCTGTCTGTCAGAATTTAAAGTTCCGCTTGAAATACATCCACCATTGAGGATTACGAGGTCCTAAGTACACTACTCAATGTTACCAGTGATCCTTGAACATTTTGAGGGTGGTGGTGGTGGTGGTGATAAGGGTGCAACCTTTTAAGCCATCAGAAATCCTCATATAAATTACACGTGGTCCTCAAACAACATGAATTTGAACTGCACAACACCCACTTAAGCCTTAGTGGGTTTTTCCTCCATCTGGTGAGTATTTTAAGGGGATATTTGGCAATAGCAGTAGTATAAGTAAAACACACAGACACCAAGCATAAATGGAAGCAATAATTGAAATCCATGTTATGCAATGGACAAGGGTAGTTTTCATTTTATTTCATTGAGCTTTCTGTGTATATCTGCTCTGAAATGCCAAAGATGCTTAAGAAAGGCTACTGTTTATACCCAATGGGCCATCCAGTAAGTGAGGAAATCAATGAATAATTATGGAACCCTGGCAACACAGCTGTTACATGTTGGGCTGCTAACTTCAGGGTCATCAGTTCAATACCACCAGCAGCTCTGCGGGAGAAAGACTAGGCTTTCTACTATAAAGAGTTACAGTCTCAGAAACCCACAGTGAGAGGCTAACCCCGTCCTTCATCGGTTAGGAGCACTTGATGGCAGTGAATTTGGTTTCTTCTTTTTTTTTTAATTTATTTTTTTGTTTATTCTTTTTAATTTTTAGTAGTTTTCTTGCTATAATATCATACATTTAAATATCATACATTTCCATAGTTAAATCTCTTTTTTTAAAAGAATTGTATATGCAATGGCACAATCAGTTCTCATGCTCCCTCCCTGCTCCTCTTCCTGTTCCTACTGAACTCTCTAGAAATTAAGTGCAATCCAAATAGAAGAGGGAGCAGGCATCCTTGTCTTGTTCCTGATTTTTTTAATAAATCATTTTATTGGGGGACTGAGATAGTTTATTGTGCCAGCCTGGCCGATAAACATAAGTGGGACTAATTGAAGGGCAGAGAGATAAATGGCTCAGTGAGGCTCGCCTTTCTTGTCTCTTGCTCTTTGATCATCGGGCCAATGTGTGGCTGCCTTGCTTGTTCTGTGCCTCAATTTACAGGCTATACTACCT
>NW_022111373.1:83336310-83345780 GCF_000313985.2 Echinops telfairi | reverse complement strand
GAGTAGGTGGGAGCTTCATGTCCAAGGGCATTTCAGAGAAGAGGCAATGTTAGAAGGCAAGTCACTAGGTGGAGAAGGCTGTACCTGGGACAGCTTTGATAGGGAGAAGGTGAAGGGAGTGAAGTAAATGATATATTTTATATTGGTGCTATTAATCTATTACCATGAAATGGCCTGCATGTATTCCCAAATCCCCTGACGTTGCAAGTGCATGTGCATGTGTTTCTTTGGAAGGGGATTCTCACTTCAGTAGATTCACAAGAGTTCTGATTTATAAGCAGATGATGAAACATTATGTTACATCATATAAACAACCCCTGATTCCACTCATCAACATGGGATCATCATCCGGACTAGCCACAGGTAGCCCAATGACTACTTCATCAAGATTTGGATAATTACAAAAGTTTGACTTCAATTATGCTGAGGAAAATAATCTCCTTCAGTAGTTTAGCCGAGCCAAATATTTTTTTTAACCCTCTAGGTGAAGGTGGTCAGGATTAATAATCCTGGTTATCACTTCTCTGGGAATTGCTTCTTCCATCTTTAAAATGAGAATGAATGAACTTCAGAAGAGAAAAAAAGTCTGGTGATGTCTTGCTGTTGTTGTGAGGTGGCATTGAGTCGGCTCTGACCCATCGCAACCCTCTGCACAACAAACAGAACACTGCACAGTCTGGCGCCATCTTCACCATCATTCCTATGCCTGAGCACCTGAGCCCATTGTTGCAGCCACTGTGTCAGTCCACCTCATTGAGGGCTTTCCTCTTTTTCACCGCCCCTCCACTGTCCCAAACATGATTCCTTCTCCGGGGGCTGGTCTCGCATGACAAGCCCAAAGTATGTAAGATGAAGTTTGCCCTCCTTGCCTCTAAGGAGCACTCCGGCCTTACTTCTTCCAATAGAGATCACTTTGTCCTTTGAGCAGTCCTTAGTACTTTCAATATTCTTCTCCAGCACCATCATTCAAAAGCATGGATTCTTCTACACTCTTCTGTATTCAATGTCCAACTTTCACACACATATGAGGCAGTGGGAATAACATGGCTTGGGTCAGGTGCACCTTAGTCCTCCAAGTCACATCCTTGCTCTTCAATACTCTAAAAAGGTCTTGTGCAGCAGGTTTACGGAAAGCAATATGTCTTTTGATCTCTTGACCGCTGCTTCTGTGAGCATTGATTGTGAAGACAACTAAGACAAAATCCTTGACAACTTCAACCTTCTCCTTCTTTATCATGATGTTACCTATTGGTCCAATTGCAAGGATGGTGGTCTTCCTTACATTGAGTTATAATCCATACTGAAGGATCCAATCCTTGATCTTCATTAGCAAGTGCTTCAATTCCTCCTCACTTTCTGCAAACAAGCTTGTGTCATCTGCATACCACAGCTTGTTAATAAGCCATTACTCCAATCCTGATGCACCCTCTTCTTCATATAATCCAATTTCTCTTCTATTACCCTCGTTTTGCACGATGAGACCCCAATTTAAAATGTAGGTCACCCTTTTTTTCACATTGTCTCCTGCAGTGTGGTGAAGTGAAATTATTTGGTATAACTCTTCTATCCATATTGTTTAACTCCCACCAAATGACTGGGTAGGAACATGTGAATATGGTGTAGAAGTCTCTAACTCAGGGATTGGCCAATTTTTCCAAACACTTGGTTATAAGAATGGATCACCTCTGAAACAGAGAATTCCCTGACCATCAAGAAAGAAGAGCCATCTTTGAAGCACATGTGAGATGCCTGTATGAAGTGGTGGAGGTACCAATAAAACAGGAGACAGAGCAGAAGAGCCACACTGTGACCCGTAGGCAGAACAGAAGCACAGTATGAGACCATGAGGCAGAGCTGTAGACTTCTTGACCCACAGAACAAGGCTGAAGACAATGGTCCACTTGGCTAAAAGTCCCAGGGTCACAGAGAGACATGCATGCCCACATGGATGAGAAGAGGCATTAAGGACAAAGAACTGTATCCTTAACATCTTTTAACCTAGTAAATTGGGGTTTCTCTAATGGGGTTATTTATTAGAGAAATCCCATAATCATGAGTGTGTGTGAGTTGGATGTGGCCATGGCAATGATTATTGGACCCAGCAGAAACATTGGTGTCCAAATATAGAAAGAAGAAGAAAGAGTGGAGGCATGCATGGTAATTGGCCTTGGGCTTGAGTGGAGTTAGTTTCTCCTATTTTGGGTATCCAGAGGAGGTCAGATGTGGCCCCACACCATCTGCACAGATAAAATTACCAAAGTGCCACACAAACTCCACTGGAGAGCAGACCCAAGGGGGAAGGGAACCTTTGATTTTCTGATCCTCTGTTAATAAGGGTCTCCTTAAACAAATTAGGTTAGTTGCATTGACATTTTCCGGGATTGATGGGCTAAATGTGACCTTAGCAAGTTAAAAGAGTTAGGAGGGATTCCAAAGTATCATATTCAAATGTATGCACACAAGTGACCCACCACCACCAAAACAACAAAATCTTATCCATTTGAATTTGTGATCATTGGGTTGAGATATATATACAAGAGGGTACCCACCCCCCCCCAAAATGGAAAAAAGCTACATGGAGATGATTGATGATAAACCTCTTTTGGGACGTCCATCAGCTTTCCAATCAATGAAAATGTCGACAAAATTAGTGCACTTGTGCTTGAAGACTGACGATGGGCCATTGAAGAGATGGGGAAGTCATCTGGATCATCTTGGAGCTCAGTTCGGTGAATTTTAGCAGACGATTTTGGAATGAGAAGGATCGCTGCGAAATGGATGCCTCAGGTTCTGACTGACCGGGAGAAAAGAGCGTTGAGTGGAAACATGTCATGCTTTGAAAGAACATCTCCAAAGTGACCCAGACTTTTTATTCCAAGGTCATTACAAGTGATGAGACGTGGTGCTATTCTTACTACCCCAAAAGCAAACCAATCAAGCCAGTGGAAGACGTCATTGCACCTCTCCCAAAAAGAGCTGGTCAAGTGAAATCAAAGACCAAGACAATGCTCATTTGTATTTTTTTATGTGAGGGGGATTAGGAATTTGTTCCAACAGGTCAGACTGTTAATTAAGCTTTCTATTTAGAGGTCTGAAAAGATTGTGTAACAGTATACAACAAAAAAGGCCTGATTTGTGGCAGACAGAGGACTGGTTTTGTTGCCATGACAATGCACCTGCTCACACAGCCATCTCAGTGCGCCAGTTTGGGGCAAAAATCAGCACACTTCTCTTGCCCCCCACCCCCAACCCTGCACCATACTCACCTGACCTCCCTCCATGTGACTTCTTTTTGTTTTCGTGAATGGAGAAGAACATGAAAGGACAGCAATTTAATGATGCAGAAGAGGTGAAGAAAAAAGGGAGGGAGGTGCTGTCAGCCGTCAAAACAGATGAGTTTGGAAAATGTTTTCAAGAACGGAATCGCAGATTTGACACATGTTTTAAGTGTATTGGAGAGTACTTTGAAGTTGATAAGGTTGTTGTTGGTAAAAAAAATTTTTAATACATAGCTTTGAAAAAATATTCTGATTTTGTTGGGTGCCTCCTCATAGTCAACATAGTTTAGCCAACCATGAACATGTCTAATTCACTAATGCTAAAACTTAAAATAGTGACATAGTTTCTCTGAGAGAGAAAGCTGAGGCTGCTCCCAGAAGCACATACACTTTCAGAAAGCATCTGGAGCAAGTCTGTTCTGCTCAATAGTCTGGATGAGTCAGGGTTGACATCGTGACAGTGGACTGGGTTTGATAGGCTTGTTGATCTAGAATCAACAGACTTGCTTTTGAGAGTGAAATGAAATGATGTAGAGTCACCTCATAGTCTACCTCCTAGATAAAATGATTGAGCATTTCTATGTTTGCCTCATAGTCCAAGGGTAAATCATCTTTATCTCATATTCCAATGGTATAAAGTCTTCCTTTAAAAAATTGTGATAAGCGCCTATGATCGCTCCCTGTCCTTGCAGAAAGTCTATCAAGATTGCCCTTTTAGAAACTCGAAGGTAGTTGTCATAATTGTCTGAGCCGACGTTCTGACTTCAATTCAACTAGTCCATCGAGAAGCCACTGTTTTGATTGGCCCTTACTCTCTGGATTATCCTATTGGTCAAACCATGACACATCCTGGTCATAAATCATTCCTCAAAATTGTCTTCATGAAAATGGCTCATAAACAAATGTGGTGTATCAAAAGATATAGCATCTGTACTCTTGAAGGCTTGAAGTTAAACATGCAGCCATCATGCAGAGAAGCAAATAAGCCCACATGGAATAAACACACCAGCTTGTGTGATCATGAGATGTCGACAGGAACAGGTATCAGGTATCAAAAGATCCAAAACAAAGAACTATACTGATGTGAATGACGGGGGTTGGAGTGGATACCCAAAACCCATGTGTAGACAATTGGATCTACCCCCTCCCTCCCAACACACACATAGAAGGGTTATAAGGAAGGGATGACTCAACCAAGGTGCAGTATAGCATCCACAAAACACACATCATTCCTCTAGTTCCTGAAAGCTTCCTCTCCCCCACTACCATGACCCAGTTCTACTTTACAAATCTGTCCAAACAGGAGAACACACATTGGTACAGATAAGAGCTCTCAACACTGGAATTCAGGACAGATAAACCCCTCAGAAACAGTAGTAGGAGTAGCGATATCATGAAGGTAGGGGGGTGGTCAGGGAGGGGGAAGGGGGAGAAATGGGAACCCATCACAAGGTTGGATATATAGTCTCCCCAATCTTAAGGGGATGAATAACAGAAATGTGGGTGAAGGGAGCCATTGGACAGGCATATATTTCATATATGATATAATAATAACAATATATAATTGATCAAGGATTCACAAGGGTGGGAGGGTGAGGGGAGGGAGGGGAAAACAGGAGCTGATACTAAGGGCTCAAGTAGAAAATGTTTTAGAAGTGAATATAGCAACAGATGTACAAATATGCATGATAAAATTGATGTATGTAATGTCATAAGAGTTTTAAGAACCCCCAATAAAATGATTTTTTTAATTGTCTTCATTAAATTTAATCTTGCTTAAATGACAGATGGCACAATCAGCTCTTTGAACTAGCTAGTGATGTTCACTCAACACTTTTGGCACTCATCATGCCAAAAATTTGCTGAGACCAAGATGTTCATTTGAAATTGAAAATGCTGAACTATGTGTGATTCCAACTTCTACAATCTTCTTCCATGAGTGTCTAGACTTCAGTCATAGATCTTTTATTCATTAAGGTCGATTGTATTCTTCCTTTTGGTTCAGTTTTTAGAGCTTCCTGAAAACTCTTGATTCATCTAAAACTATCATGTTCTTTGGGGTGTGTGTTCGTCTGGGTACTTTAGAGACACAAATCCACAGAAACTCATGTATAAGAGAGAGTTTTATATAAAGGTTAAGCGTGCATCAAGAAAACATCCCAACCCAGTGCTGCCCAATCCCACAAGTCCAACATTAACCCAATAACCCATATTCCAACACCAATCCACAAAGTCCTCCTCCATCTCACAAAACACACACAATGATGCCGACTGCAGGAGGAAAGCCCAGTCAGTGAATGTGTAAGCATCTCAGTACTGGCAGGGGTCTCCATATGGCTGCTCCAGCACCCAGGGCTGCATCGGGGTAGGTCCATGCAGCTTCTCCTCAGGGATGTCTTGCAGGAAGTCAGCCTTGCAAGCTGAAGCAGGGAACTACTAAGGCAGCTGTTCTCTGGTGCGACCATCAGAAAGCAAGAGACTCGAGAACTAGAAAGGCAGGGCTCACTGAGCCATTTATTCCTCCGCCCTTCATTTAACCCCACATGTGTTTATCGGCCAGGTTGGCACAATAAACTAACTACCTCAGGGTGACATTCCCATAAGTTGGTTACAAAGCTTCAACTATTTGGAAAAATGTCCCTTGAGTTTTGCCAAAAATTTGATATTATCACTTTCCTCAAAATCCTTTCTCCCACAAACCCCTCTGATGGCACAAAAAGCATTCTTTTTTTGAAGAAGAAACCAAGGGTATTTCTGAAGGAACTGTTCTGTAATCATCCACTGATCAACATGTTTAGATACATCGTTTAAAATAAATGTTTGTGTATGAACTGAAACCCTAATAGTAATACTTTTTCATTAACCTTCATATAAATATTATGGAACTTAACAAAGGTCAAGAATCATACATAATTAACCAATGATGATGTCATAAAAGCAAGAAAACACAGATAGAAGACTCAATAATGTTTGCATCCAGTCTAAAACCGAAACTATTTATTTACACATAAAGTAGATTAACTGGATAATCAACAATACCCCCTTCCCAAGTTTTTAATTGAGGCAATGATTCATTTGGAAGGAATTAGACTTTTCACTAAATTTAGGAGGGAAATGAGACACCGTGTAAATTATGGCAGATGAAACTGATCTTAATCTTTTCTTCCAATGTCCTCGAGGGTTAAATCCAGCTCACATGGTTAAGCCTGTCATTGAGAAGGTAAACTTTTAGAGCATCTTATGAATTCCTCCATGTCTGAGGGTAAACCTCTGACATCGTTTATTTACAGTGGCTTGAAATTTGACACAAAAGGTTTGCATACTCGATAATATTATTTTTGAAGGTAGGAATTGTCTTTGTTTTAAAATAGTACTCCTATTTTTTTTTAGAAAAAGCATCAGATGGTGTTATTTCTATATATTGCACTGTAATTTGAGAAGATCAAGTCTCAAATTCTCAGACGCTGTAAGGAGAGACTAAGAATGTTACAGAAATGATAAGCTTGGTCTCCTGGAAAGGTAATTTGCCCGTCCTACTTTCCAGCACATTTTATGAGTGTATTGTTTGGTTACCGCCCCTTGATATGAGAATCAAATAAACTACCTAGCTCACAAAGACTAAGAATAGTAAATGAAAAGAAAATCTGACATATTTAAAATTGAGAATTAATTGGTACATTAAAAACTTACTGCCCTCGAGCAGATGCAGAGTCATGGTGACCTGATAAGACAAGGTAGAATTGCCCCCTGTGAGTTTCCAAGACTGTGGAAAACCCCATCTTTCTACCTAGGAGCAGTTACTGGTTTTGAACTGCAGACCTTATAGTTAGCAGCCCGACATGTTACTACTACACATTTTGAGGAATTAATTTGCATTTGTCTTGGTTTGCTTTTTCAAATAGTTTTATTGGCACATAATTCGCATATCATAAAATTGAACAGTTCAATCATTCATTCACATCAAGGGGAGTTGTACAATCACCACCATTTGTATCTTAGAGTCTCCAACTCCCTAGTCCCCCCTCCACCACCACTCATGCATTTGTTTATATTGCATAGGATATATACTGCAGAGAAGTATGACATGGTAAGCTGGTTCAAAGGGTGATTATTCAAAATTGGCAAAATGAACATTTCTCTTATGCACAAAATATTTCAGAACTTTCAGAACAAAAGCTATACAGTACGAAAACTGTGACAGAGATGGCAAGAGATACATGGGTATTTTGGAAAGTCAACTCATGGAAGACACCAGTTTCTTATTTTTATCCTGATGAGGCAGAATCCTTTATAGGGGCTTCACGTTGCTCAGGCTCAGACGTGATTAAACACCATACCCTTTAAAACATGTTACTCTTCCAGAATGAGGAATATATAAATAACCCCAGTCCCAGCTACCACTCCTCAGCCTGGAATTTTAACCCAGTGCCTTCTGGGCTGCTGTCTGCTGTTGAACAGACTCTACATAAGAGCAATACAACGCTGCCTGGCTGAGCAGCCTGGGAATCTGGGCGGGACAGAGGTAGGGTAGCATATGACGGCTGCAGAGAGGAGCAGTCAGCAAGGTGGAGCCAATATGTTCCTACTACTGATTTACGCTTATGAACATGGCAAAATATATACACATGTCAAGAGACACTTGCTGTTTCAACCATGTTTACTTGTAAATTTTAGTGAAGTTAATTCACCATGTTGGGCAACCATCACCACTATCCATTTCCAAACTTTTCCCATCACCCTTAGAATGAACTTAACTGACAACAATAACTCATTGTCTTTGAGTCAACTCCAAGTCATAGTGATCACATAATGTTGTTGCTAGATGCCATCAAGGCAGTTCCCACCCATCATGAGCCTCTGCACCACGGAACAAAACACCGCCCAGCTCTGTGCCACCCTCTAAACTCGTCGTGTGCTTGAACCCTTGTTGCCACCACTGTGTCAGTTCATCTCATGGGAGGTCTTCCTTTTTCATTGCCCTCTACTTTAGCGAGCACGATGTCCTTCCCCAGCGACTGGTCTCTCCCGAGAACACGTACAAGGATGGCAAGGCAAAAGCCCACCGCCTTTGTTCTAAGGAGCACTCTGGCTGTACTTCTGGCAAGACAGACTGCTTTTGTCCTTTGAAAGTCCACAGTCCTGCATCAATGTTTCCTTGGTCTTCCTTATTCAGTATCCAACTTTCACCTGCACATGAGGCAATTGACAATATCGTGGCTTGTGTCAGGCACAACCTAATGCTTTTCAAAACCTTCAAGATGTCATGTGAAGCAGATTTACCCAATGCAATGCATCTTTTGATCTCTTGACTGCAGCTTCCATGAGCACTGATTGTGGATCTAAGCAAAGCAAAATCCTTCACAATTTCCATCTTTTCCCTATTAATCGTGATGTGAGATGATACAATCTTGTACAACCCTCCTGATTGTAAACCATGCGGTATGTGCTTGTTCTGTTAGCCCAACTTACTCTTGATCCAGGGATAGATTCCACATGCGTACGATGAAGTGTTCTGGAATTCCCATTCTTGATGGACCACATAGCGCCCCCTAAATAGTACTTTGTCCTTTCCTCCTCCCACCAGCTTCTTATAACCAGTCATACATTTTGAGCTCTATGCATGTGTCCATTATATATCTTACATGTAAGTGGGATCATACCATTTTGTTATTTTGTGACTGGTTTTTCTCATCCAGCATGTTTTGAACTTCATCCACATGGTGGCATATATCACCACTTCCTTTCTATTCATGGCTGAATAATATTACATTGTATAGCTTCTCCGTGTTTTGTTTCTCCATTTGAGAGACATTTGGGTTGTTTCCACAGGGAATTGTGTCGCAATGAGCATTGCTTCATGAACAAGTATGCACTGTCGCATGGGGCCTCTATGAGTCCGAATTAACCCAACGGCACCCCACAGCAACAGCAAGTAACAACATTAAGTATGTCTTTGTGAATGAGGGGGCATGCAGAGTGGGGACCCAATGCGCATCTGGGGGCAACTGGACAGCCCCTTACAAAAGGGTCACGGGGAGGAGTCAGTCAGGGTGCAATGTAGCAATGATGAAACATACAACTTTACTCTGGTTCTTAAATGCTTTCTCCCCACCCCACCCCCTACTCCCTACTATCATGATCCCAATTCTACCTTAAAAATCCAGCTAGACCAGAGGATGTACACTGGTACAG
>NW_022111373.1:83316636-83334242 GCF_000313985.2 Echinops telfairi | reverse complement strand
CTATATCTTTTGATAGCCGGGCACCATCAGCTTTCTTCACCACATTTGCTTATTCACCCGCTTTGTCTTCAGCGGTTGGATACACATTTTTTTTATGAAGTCTACTTTATCTATTTTGTCTTTTGTTGTTTGTGTTTCTGTTTTAACAGATTTTGTCAGATGTCTTTTCTGCACTTATTGAACATGTGGTTATTTTTCTATATGTGATTACTGTGGTATATTAATTTGTGGCATGATTTTGAACCACCTCAGCATATCTATAATAAATAATAATTAATCATGAAGTATGATCATTTTAATATGCTATTAAAGTCAGCTGGCTATTATTTTATTGAAGATTTTCATGTCATAAGTCATATTGGTATATAATTTTTAATCCTCTGTCTGTTTTTCATATCAGAGTAATACAACCTCCTAGAATGACTTAGAAAGTGTCCCCTCCTCTTTTTGGAAGAGTTTTGGAAAAATCAGTATCCATCTGTCTGTTAGTATTTGGTACAATTCCTCAGAGAAGCCATGTGGCCCAGGACTTTTACTTTAGGTGAAGCGATAGCTATAAGATAGATGATAGATGATAGATAGATAGATAGATAGATAGATAGATAGATAGATGATAGATAGATAGATAGATAGATAGATAAACTGAGTAGTTCATATGCTATGGGGCCCTGAAGTGTGGCAGGTACCTGATTCAGGTGTTCTAGCCCAGACCTGCCCCTGTACTGTTGCTTCACGCTACATCAGTCAGATTGTTCAGTCATCTTACCCTTAATCTCACAGCCCTTGAGTTGATTGAAACCCATGGAGACCCTATGGGGTGGAGCAGAAGTGTTCCATCAGCTTTCTGAAGCTGTAAATGTTTATATAAGCAAACTGCCTCACCTCTCTTCCATAGAAAAATGGACCGACGGACAAGTTTGAACTGAAGACTTTGAAGTTAGTAACCTAATGTTTAACCTGTTGTGCTACCAGGGCTTCCTGCGACATTTACAATACCACCCCAAACCACTCTCCTGCTGCTTCTCACCCTGGGAAGATCCTGCTCCTTCCTGTCTCTCTTCCAAGCACTTGCTTCTTTAAAACCCTATTCAAGTGTCACTTATTTCCAAAACAATTTTGCTGAAAATTATGGAGCAATATCTTTAAAACCATAGATCTCAAACTAGCAACCTCAGAATAAAACTCAATTTTGGAAACGTCCTCCCCGACAGGAACACAGAATAAAATCTTTGGTGGTGAGAACAACAACAAGAAAACTTAGCTAACTCCCAGATGATTCCAACACTTCCCATTGTCTGAGAACCTCTTTACAGCCCCAGCACTCATTCTTCCTTCTACTGTCATGAAACAGATACTGTCAGTCAACAGCCTTACAATATCGCAGTGGTTGTCTCTCAGTGGTTCTCACCCTGTGGTGTGAACCAAAGGCTCTTCGAGTACGAATGGTGGGTAGGACTGTTTGGAGGACCCAGGCGATTCTGACTTACATGAGAACCTGAGAATCATTGTCCATCATTCCTATTTTCTGAGTATGGCTTTGGTCTGCAATTGAATTGTAAGTCTTGGTAGGACAAAAAACACATATGCCCTTCTGGACCTTTTACCTCCATGGAAGTTTGGCTGAACCTTGATTTTTCTGCATATTGGTGAATGAACATTTGTCTTATACACAAAATTTTATAGAACTATTGGTAAGAAGAGCATAAGAATGGGTTCGACATGACAGATACTCGGCACACAGAAATGGTTACAGTGGCAGGCTTGCTGCTGAGGGTTGAGATGGTGATGGTATGCATTTGGTTCACTATATGTTTTACACTCCTGGGATGCATGTTGACCAACAGCATTTCTCTACCCGCCAAGTAATTCTAGCGCCCTTTGATTCAGAAGTAGTTTATAAAAACCTTCACAATCTACTGTACTGTATCTCAGAGAATATGAAATCACTAGGAGCTAGAGCTAAGGTGTGCTCATGGAAAGTGAACATTGCTGAAGGAAGAGTCAACTGCTGCTTCTCTGACTTTTTTTGTTGTACGAATCTTCTTTCTCTCTGTGATATGACAGATAATTTCCTTTCAACTTGAAGATATATAAAAAATGTTAGGGGCATTGGGGTGGGGTCAAACCTGTCAATCAAGAAACAGTCAGATGACTCCTTGATAGTATGAGTGTGCGACACTGGAAACCTCCCTCTCTACTCTCCCTTTCCTGCTTGCTGGCCATTCTGAGAGCTGCTGGAGCCCTGCCATGTTTCCCCTGACCGTGGCTACACATGACTCTGCACCCTGACATCTTCCTGCATTCTGCATCATTGCACGTGTTGCATGAGTCTGAAGAGGGCCTTAGGGTCTAGTATCAGCCTTAAGGACTTGAATTGGACTGAGCCAGATGTTTTCTTGATATATAATTACTTCTTGATATAAAGCACTTTCTTTCATATATATGAGTGTCACTGGATTTGTTTCTCTAGTCAACCATGGCTAACACTCTGTGGCAGTTACCTAATCTGTCAACTTGCGAAAGGGTGGAGACTAGCCTATCAATCAGGTCACAGCTGTATGACCTCATTTGGAGGCTTAAAGGAGATAAATAGCTCACTGGAGGCCAGATACACTCTCTGCTTTGTATTCCTGATAACAAGACACATGGAGCTATGCTAGAGCCTTGGAGCTGGAGGATCCACGTGGAGACCCACGCCAGCACTGAGATGCTTACACCTCCACTGATCCACATGAATTCCAACCCACACCCTCTCCAAACACACATCAAGAGGAAAGCCTTTTTTAATGTATTTACTCCATTTGAACTCAAGATTTCAGAATCCCTTCACCTCGCACTCTTTCCAGAGATGCTTCCCGGTGTCCTTTTTCCCAATTAAAGAGACAGCATTTTACAAAATTCCAGCCCTCAAGTTTCAGGAACATCTTTAATCTTAGTTATTCCTTGTGCCAGTAGTAAACTGGTTACCATGTCTTATATAGGGCAGACTTTAAGGCTATATGATCTGCATGGTCAACTAGGGATCCATGCTTCAAAGAACCACATAATGGATGGAATACTCTGTCATTTTCTTGAAATTCTTAGAAGTTGTTTAACAAGAGACACGACATTTTCATTTTACACTAGCCCTCACCACAATTTCTGTAGAAGGCCCTCCTCTAAGCTTCCTGCCTGGCTATACCTGCCAGATTGGTTCTGTTCCCTGTGTCCTGTATCCATTGTAATCTAGCCACAGACTTTGTCATTTAAAATCTGGACAACAACATTACTACGTTCCCTTCTTCTAAGGTCCCATTCTTGCAACCTACTCAGTCTCCCAATGAGTTTCCCTGAAACAACTGATCAACGTAACGTGATTGAAAATATAATAGGGGACATGGGCAGTAGGCTTGTAACTCTGGCCCCCCTTTGTGTCAAACAGCTGACAATTTTCATTGAAATTTTAAATGCATGTTTGTTATAATCCAGCAATTGCCTCTCTAGGAGTCTATCCTAAAGGGGTAAGTTGCTTAAGGCTCTAAATACAACATGTTCACTGAAGTTGTACAATTGCAAAATAACTAAAATAGAAGCTAAATACATTTTTATAGCTAGACAGCTAGTTAAATATAGATAAACATGCTCAGGACATTTCTAGAGATATATATAGAAAACTTAGGAAAGTTGTTACCTCTGAGGAAAGGAACAGGAAGGAGGACTGTGGTTGGATGAGGAATTCATTTTCATTTTATATCCTTGAGAATAGTTTGAATTCTGATTTTTTTTATCACATGTATGACTTTTTCAAAATCGAAATTTAAAAATGCATTAGAGCTTGCTTGAAACGGCTATAGGATTAAACTGGCACACCAAATATAGCAAATCCTAATCTATGACACCTATAACTGTTACCCTTATGGAAAAAAGATCTATGCATACATAATCAAATTAAAGATATTAAAAAATAATTTTATTGGCATATACTTCACATATAAAATTTGATCAGTCAATTTATTAAAAAGATTTGTGTAATCATCACCATAATTAATTTCAGAGCATTTTCTTCTCATATTCATTGTTGTTGGCTCTCTTTCCCCCTATTCACCCCTGCCATATCCCCAGGCAATTATCAATCTAGTTACTGTGTATATAAATCTACCTATCTTTGATTTCATATATTAAAAATCATATAAAGTACAAACAGGAAGCAAACAAACAAAACCAACAAAAATGACAAGGCAAAACATAGAAAACACTCAATTGAAAAAAAAGCAGAAACTCTTAATAACTGAAACAACTTTGTGATATGGTGATAGTAAGTGGCACTTGGCGCTCACTGGGTGTTTCTTCTTTGGTGAAGAGCTATTAAGTTTCTCCTGATTGGTTTGCCACCGCAACATAAGGAGGGGGCCCCACACATAAGATGTCAAAACAAGACAGTAAGAAGAACAAAGATATAATAAATCAGGTGTGCATCAGTCACATAGCAGGTCACCTCATAATTTACAGAAGATGAGGCCACCCAGGGCTACAACATTGGATTTAATAGGGGTCGGGTAGAGGGAACCCATTTGTGCCCTTCAGTCCCCATCCTGCTCAGTGTTGAGCTGAGCCATCCAGGCATGACCAGTGTGATAGCTCATGTGAGACAGTTTGGGATAGGTCATTCAGAGCTCTAACTAGCCCTAACTTTAAAATTGGCCACAAAGGAGATTAAATAATAAGGTATTACATTGTAACCTAACTACATTTGTGAGTTTGTTGATTGTGCCAGCCTGGCCGATAATCACATGTGGAGCTAATTGAAAGGCGGAGGGATAAATGGGTGGTGAGCCTCGCCTTTCTTGTTCTCGGGTCGCTTGTTTTGTGATGGTTGCATCGGGTGCAGCTGCCTTAGCAGTTCCCTGCTTCAGCTTGCAAGATTGACTTCCTACCAGACATCCCCAAGGAGAAGCCACATGGACCTATCCCGATGCAGCCCTGGGTGCTGGAGCAGCCGTGTGGAGACCCCTGCTAGTGCTGAGATGCTTATTCATTTACTGACTCAGCTTTCCTCCTGCAGTTGGCATCATTGCCTCTGTTTTGTGAGGTGGAGGACTTTGTGGACTGGTGTTGGGTTAATGGGTTAATGTTGGACTTGTGGGCTTGGGGGGCTTGGGAAGCATGGGTTGGGATGTTTTCATGATGCACATTTTCTTTACATAAAACTCTCTGTTATACATGAGTCACTGTGGTTCTGTTTCTCCAAAGTACCCAGACTAAAACAATTTGCCATAATTAACTTTACAACACTACGTCTGATAGCAAGCATGATAGGTAGGTTTATTGTGCTAACCTGGTCAACAGGAACATGTAGGATTAATAAAGCCGCACTTTAATTGGAGGGCAAAGAGATAAATGGCTCGGCAAGGTCAGCGTCTCTCTCTCTCTCTTGCTCTCTGGTGATTGGACCAGCGTGTGGCTGCTTTAGCTAGTTTTCAGCCTTAAATTGTGAGCTACACTACCTGTGGGACAGCCAACTGATGAATCCTGTCACTAGAGCTTAAGGTTCCTTTAAGACCTGATTCACCACACTGTTGGTGTATACATCGCTTGAGCTTGAGGCTGGTGAATTCTGTCATCTTGCATTGTTTGAGTTCTATATCCCATCTGGGCCTGCTTTGCTAAGTTTCTTAGCTGCTGACTGTTGCTGACCCACCCTGCTGTTTGCTGCTAGTGGCTGGACTGCCTGCATTGCCCTTGGAAAGACTCAGCTGTCTTTCCACTCTCTGCTGTTAAGGACAATGAGCTACTTCTCCCTAAAGGCTTGTGACCATTAGTCTGGTCCCTGTAGGTGGGGCTTACACCCTACTGATAATGGTTTCTATGGAGATCCAGAGAACAGGTCAAATCTGCTCAGTGACATCCAAAGTTAGGCTGCCATCCTGTATCTAGGATCCGCTCTTCTTATCACATGTATATCCACAATACCTCCCCTTTCTATTGCGTGTATATCCCTAGATAATCCCCCTCTCATTGCTGTATTACCTATAGTACAACCCCTTCCTGTGACGTATGTCTTTACCTATAATTAGGGGCCTTGCATGCCCCCATCAAAGAGAATGAATGATCAACAGTCGAACTGCATAAACTTTATACACATATATAAGCCTGGGTTAGCAATAAAGATCCCTCTTGGCCTCTCATTGATTTCCCCCTCTCCTCTTCCATCCTTACTCCCCTGTTCCCTTTCCCCTTGCTCTCCTTCCCCTCCCCCTATCTCCACATGGACCACCAAGCGGGGCTGAGGTGAGCATGTTGCCATGAAATATTTCTGACTCCATTATTTCATTCTCTCTTTTATCTCTTACACTGTCTATGACTTTATTATAATCTTTATATATTTCAACCATACAATTGCATCTATCAAACCCGTGATTAGTGGTGGGGGGCTGGCATTTCCCCCAAAATAGAAAGGGAAAAAAATCAAAAGAAAACAATGGTAGTGAAAATTAAATTTACCTAGCAGAGAAAGACATTCTAATACCCGTGTTACATACATTTTGTAAAACCCAAACCAGACTCAATGCAATCTCATCCATTTGACTCATGACGGCCCTCGAGGACTGGCTAGAAGTGCCCCTGAGACTAACTCTCTACAGGAGTATTAGGTTTCATCTTTCTCCCACAGAGCAGCTGGTGGTTTGGAACTGTTGACCTTGTGGTTAGAAGCCCAACATTCTGCCACTGTGTCACCAGGCCTCCTGTGTAAAGAACTCATAAATCAATAAGTAATGGGCAAAGGACTTGAACAGGTACGTCACACAGAAGATCTCTAAATGGTCAGAAAAAGAAGAAAGTGTTCTCATTTTTATAAATCATCATAAAATACAAATGTGCACTGTAATGAGATAGATAACACTAGGCACTCGCTGAATGAAAAGACTGTAATGAGATTAATAATGTCAAGGATACAAGAAAGCTGGAGATTTTATACGTTTGATTTCAATGTAAATTGGAAACTATTTGGATTTGGCGGTATCTACTGAAGTTACATAAATACACAAAACCTAATACCCTGAAATCGCACTGTAGCACTTAACAAAATGCACATGTTCATCAAGGGATACATACCAGAATATTTATAACAACTCTATTCACAATAGTCCCCGGCCAGAAATTACTTAAATGCCCATCAATAGTACAATAGGGATCTACATTGTGTACATCCACACTATGGAACACTCTAGACCAACGACAATGAATGATCTGCAGTCGAACTGCATAAACTTTATACATGTGAAAGAAATCAGGCTCGAGACAGTAGAAACTGTCTGATTCCACTTACTTAAAAGGTAAAACAAAAGTCAAACCCCATCTACTGTCAGAAGACTGCAGAGTGGTTATCGAGAAGGGGGAGGAGTGACGGGAAGGAAGTTTGGAGGAGGAGAGGGATTTTCTGGAGAGGACAGTGATTATTTGTTCCTTATTTTGGAAACTGATCACATGGCTAGTTTCAGTGTGTGACAATTCAAGCTGTACACTTAGCATACGTGCATGTCTCTGTACAGACTGAAACCAAACTGGTTGCTGTCAAGTTGATTCTGGTCTCATGGTCACCCAACAAGTCCATGTTCCAAAACAGACCTTTGCTCCCTAGTGTTCTCAATGTTGTAATCTTTTGGAAGCAGATCAGTCTTCCTTCCAAGGCACCTCTGAGTGAGTTTGGACTGCCAAACTTTCTGTTAGTAGAAGACCACCTAACCACTTGTATCACCCAGGAACTCCCAGTGCATATTACTGTAAAAATAAAAAAATAAAAATTTTAACCAATACCTTTTTAAGACCCTAAGTTCTGATTAAAAAAAACCCAGCAACATACAAATCATGTATGACTTTACACATGATGTTCCCACGTAACACACACACACACACACACACACACCACGCTCTTAGAGAGCTTTAAGCTTAATAAGCTTAGCAGAAATGTTTGAAAGCTTACCATTGAGAATCCTTGTGTCTCCTGTGCGGACTTGCCCTCTCTCTTCATTTTATTCGGTCACACATTTGGGGTTTAGGTGTCTCAGCACATTTCTCTTCTCCCAGAGGCGGAAATCAAGGAAGGTTTAGATACCTCAGATGCAATTCTGCAAATAGCTCTCCATCATCCCCCATGTGCACCTCAAAGCCAGACCTTTTGACTTGTCTTATTTTTAGGCATCCATGTACCATGTTGTTGACTGTTTAGAATGCAGCAATTCCGCCCACCTCCTCTTGTGCCTCTGCCAAGCCTGTGCATTGGGGAATTTACATTTTCAACTGTCCCAGAAGGCTTAAAACGATGTAAGGAATGAGCTGATGTGGAAGTGAAACCACAGAACTTGTGTTTTCCAGGGACCACTTAAACACTAATGTACTTAACTCTTTAATTGCCAACTCAACAATCTTCTAGATTCTCTCCATGCAAATTGGATCTCTACTGCAGTTTTGGTTAGCATCACTCTCTTTTGTTAAACTGATTTATGAACATATCATCCACATCCCATAACTTTGCCCATTGAAAGGGCACAATGAAATGGCTTCTGATAGGCAAGGATAAGTCAAAAAGTATTGCTATTGGGATTCTAGTTTATGCTTGCATGGGTTCACTTCAAATTAAATGTGTATATATATGTCTGCAATCAATGGTTGACTGAATACAAATACTCTCAGTAATACACTTGTCTTAGTTTTGTTAGGTTGCCTTAAACAAAAAAATTATGCCTTTCATATCATGGGAAAAGGTGATTGTGTAGTCAGTGCTAATATCAAATTTTTAATAAAAATCAAGTGACATCTTCCCAAATCATTGAAGCTTTGTAACAAGTTTTACCAGAATGCTGCTTTATATAAAACAATAACTTTTAAACAGAGCAGGCATTTTAAGGAAGGTCAAGAAGACCTCCCAAAACAAGTCAAAAGAAGGAAGATCACCAACCTGAATGAACTAAAAATGGTGATTGCAACCCATAAATTGGTAGAAGAGCATAGAATTGCTCTCGGTACAATAGCTACTCAAGTTGGGATCTCCCATGGCTCTTAATTTGCAATATTTAGTGAACATCATGACCTCAGCAAGTTCTTGGTTCCATCTGACAAAAGTTGTAAGGAAACATGAGCCAGCTTAAATCTCTTTTAAGCAATAGCTTAGCTGATAAAGATTTAATGGACCAAGTCATAATTAGGGACAAGTCTTGAGTTTATCAGGAGAAGCCAAATATCAAGAGTCCAATTAAGACAGTGGTTTCCCAGACGATCTGCTCGGTCAGTTAACTCACGGTTCTGGTGACCGATTTTTGAGAGTTTTTTTCAAAGTACACAGAATGATCATGAGGGCTTATCCTGAAGAAGTTTTAAGAAAATTAAAAACTAAATTGATAAGAAACAGACCGGGAAGTTTGCACCAAGGTGTTTTGTTTTGTTTTTCCAAACAAAGTAAACAACAATGCACCTGCTTCTTCTTCCAGCCCAGTAGGGAATGTACTTGTGCTACAACGTCTTGGGGAAGCCTGCCACATCAACCCTACAGCCCTAATCTTGTGCCTTCTGGCTTTGTTTGTTCCTAAAACTCAAAGATCGCTTCAACGGAATATGAGTTGAGTCCCGTGAGCATGCCCAAACTGCCATATTGATAGGATGTAAGCCCAAGCACACATCATTGTTTGGGGAAGGGTCAGAGAGATGGCAACATGGCCTTAAGAAAGATATATACCTAGATGGAGGGTATGTTGAGAACCAGTACCTTCACATTTTGATGTGTTTGGTTAAGAAAGGATTCTATAATGTTGACAATATCTTTTGGCTGACCCTCATTTGTGCAGGTGTGCCACCATCAACATGTTCAATTTCAGAACAAATGTTTAAAGTCCCAATGCTTCAGTTATCATGTCTCGATTCCCCCAACTTTCTAGTCTGCTTGCTTTCTCTGTGGATTTCCCGGTTCTGGCAAACCCAGTCAGAGAGCGGGAGCAATGAATGCTGGTCAAAGTATCGATAGAGTCATCTTCCAGTGAGACCAGCAAGTGCTTGAACCCATCCTTTAGTGAGTTCCTGAGTTCCAGAGTAGAAAAGTGTAGTAGACAGACCCAGCAACTGACAAAGCCCTCACATTGTACCCCTCACATGCAGAACAAGGGCTGTTATCCAGGAAAGAGAACAAGGGTGCTGTTCTCTCGCCTGCTTATTAAATCTGTATTCTGAGCAGATGTTTTGAGAAAAGAAACGAGCAGTCAGAATACTCCTTAGAAGCAAGGATGGTAAGACTTCATCTCAAGTGGAATGCTCCAAGAGAGACCAGCCCCTAAATAAGGATAACAAGCTTGGTAAAGTAGAAGGGCAGCTACAAGAAGAAGACCCATCCTCGCCCCAAACCCTCCCCCCTGCCCACCCACACACACAAGATTGAGTTGACACAGTAGCTGCAACAATGAACTCAAACATGCATCACTTATGAAAAGGCACAGAACAGGGCAGTGACTCATGCTGTCACACAGAGGGTAACCAGGGGTCAGATGGCACCTAACAGCAGCAGTATGGTAAGAAAAGACTCATGGAAGCCATTAGAATTACCTCTAAGGAAATAGTAAACCAAACGCAGTCCCACATTTGTGGAAGGATTGCAGAAATGAATGCCTCCATCAAGGAGTTGAAGGTGGTGATTCCCGCAATATCCCCATTGAACTCAGAGATTTTGGCTTGTGCAAAAAACAGATGGATTGTGGAGAATGGCATGGGATTATCATAAACTTAACCAGATGGTGGTTCCAATTGCAACTGTTGTCCCAGGTGGGATTTCATTTCTTGAGCAAATGTATACATTTTCTGGTACCTTATCACACTAGTCAATGCATTCTCAATCCTGATTTCAAAGGATCATCAGAAACAGTTTATCTTCAGTGGAGAAGGCCAAAAATACACCTTTACCATCTCCCCTCAACTCCCCAGCACTATGTCATAATTTAGTTTACAGGGAACTTGATTGCCTTTCCTTCCAAAAAATGTTACAGTGGTTTATTACTTTGATTATAGTATCCTATTTGGACATGTAAAAAGGGGATAAAGGGTATCAATGACTCTAAGCTTTTGAAGTCATGTTTTGAAGCTGCAATAGTTAATTTGTCTACAAGGCAATATTGAAGAAATAAGCTAATACAACATTTGGGGCTCTGTGCTATCCAGTTCCTGGATTGTTATCACATGACCAAAAACCAAACCAATGGCCAGAGAGTCGATTCCAAGTCAGGGTAACCCAATAAATGTAAGAGTAGAACTATTCCATAGGGTTTTTGATGGCTGGTGGTTTGGAAATAGATTGCCATCCTTTTCTTCCAATGGGTAGACTCTAACTTCCAACCTTAAATTACCAGTGGTGCATGTTAACCATTTGCATCACCTATGGACTCTATAAACCAATCAACCAGGCAACCAAAAAACAGACCATTACCATCGAGTCATAGTTATAGTGACCTTAGAGGGCAGAATCGAGCTGCTCCTGTGGGTTTCTGAGACTGGGAACTGTTCATGGGAGTAGAAAACCTTGTGTTTGTCCTGCAGTTGCAACTCATAGGGACCCTACAGATGTTTCCTAAGCTTTGTAAATCATTACAGGAGCAGATAGCTCATTTTTTGCCCACAGAGTGGCAGGTGAGTTTGAACCACCCACCTTGCAGTTAGCTTACCCAACAGCACCAATCCATCTTTCTTTCAGCTGCATAATAATTGATGTCCAAATGACCATGGCTTTGTCCCTTTTGAGTTTAAGGAAATTCTCACTGGGTAACCACTTCAATGATCACTGTGTCAGAGTAATTGTCTCTTCAATAACTGTTATTGCAACAGCTGTTGGTGGCTCTTCCACACTGTAATGATAATAGTGTTTTAGTTCCTGATCTCTATCATGACTATTCAAACTTCATTTAAATGCTTCTTAGTGAAATCTCATGTCATTTATTTTTCTCTCCTCTCAGGAATGTTTTTTTTCCCACCCCATTTGGTGGAATTATTATTTATAGGTAAGCTTAGAGATGAAGTTGGACTGTGGCTACACAATTTCCTCTGTTTAAAAGCTTCATAATGAGGCATACTGGAAAAATTGTGGAGCTGGTGAATATTTTGTAGGCCAATAAATATCTTGTGGACACCCTGACTTGCATTTTAGCTTTCTTCCAAGGCTGGTGCCTGCCTGCAAGGGAAGAATCAGATCTTCTTTTAAGTAACCGAAGAAAGCCACTCGCTAATAGAAGGAATGCATATTTAAATTTAGGATAGCTGAACTTGGCTGCAATAGGCACATTCTTGTTCTGCTTTAAGCTTGGCAGGCCACCTTAATACGTGTACTCAGTCTGTAAATGAGAGAACTCTTTTATTTTCCTTTGCATGGATCTTAAAAAGCTCAAGAATATAATTTTCATTTGAGATTTTAATAAACTATACAAAGATCATCTGAAGAGCTGAGCTTTACCTAGCCTGGCAAATCAGTAAGGAGAATACCTTTGCAGCGTGTTTGGGACTCACTGCCATGGTATTGCACTGTCTGGACAACCAGTCACTTTCTTTATACTGAGGCACATTTACAGCGAAACCCTCATGGAAAATTGTTTTATTCTAAACTCCCTGTCTAATCTATATGTTTGAAGACATATAGACCCACAGTATAAATGTGGTATACGTTTCAGCCCCTAGCTCGCGATCTAAAAATATCACATGGATTGGGCTTACATTTACTTTCTGACTCCTGAGACCATGCAATGGGTGGACTGATTACCGGTCATTCCTTCTGTTCATCTCCACATACCCAAGGACATTCACAGTGCGTTGTCCTCACATACCAGCAGGAAGTTTTATTAAGGCAGAGAAGTCAGCTGAGTGGTTATGCCAATTCTTTTTTAGGCTCCAAAGGGGTAATCTTGACAGATTTTCTTGGAGGACATAGAATTATCAGGTGGGAGAGGGGAGGTTTATTATGAAGAAATTTAAAGAAAAATGGAAATGGCATTGGTGAGAAAAAGGCAGGAAAGTTGCCCCCAAGGATTTTTGTTGCCATCTCAACAATGCGCTGGCACATTCTTTCAGCATGGAAGGGCTGTAGTATAGTAATTATTCTTATATATAATTATGATACATAATGGGAAACCTTAACCACAGCTCCCTTACAGCCTGATCTTGCTCCTCCATAATTCTTTTTGTTCACAAAACTCCAAGAAACATAATTTGGGTCTCTCATGAATGCTCAAATTGCCATAGTGTAAATCAAAGAGCTCAGAATTCTGAGCTCTTTGATTTACACTATGGCAGATGGAAACTTTGCCTTCAGAGTGTATGGACCTAGATGGAGGCTCTGCTGGGAAACAAAAACTTCACATTTTCATATTTCTGTTTAAGAAAGATTACTAGATTTTGTGGAAAACCTTTTTTAACTTCTCTTGTAGAAGGATTGCTGGGGTAAGTACAATAAAGGAAATTTATCCTTCTTAAACAAAATAGGGCACTTTTTGGCAATGCAAATTCATAGGTCCACCTACACTAAATTAGAATATTCTAAGGCATCCTCCTGGGCCCTGAGAAGGGTCTCTACTGTCACTTCCAGTCTGTGGGAAAAGTTAGATTCATCCAGGAGAGTCCCTTGCCCTCCTCTATTCTGAGCAGGGGAAATGAATGTAAGGACTAATCAAAATTATGGTTGTTGAGTAGACTTTGTATCAGAGAGCGGCCGCCTCAGCCGGGACAGCCAACTCCCCTGAAGTTTGCTGTGCTCTGAACCTTCTCAGTGGGTGGTTAAAACCAGGAATCATGTTAAAGAGCAGAAATCAAGAGGTGTTAAAGATCATTTATTACTGAATGCAAGGGATCCATTAGATTCTCTTCCTAATATCACAAGGTGAACGCTTCCTTCTTTCCCCATTAAATAACAGGGTTTCCAGAAGAGAAAGCTAAATAGCTTATATTGTTAGGTGGGCCTCTAATTGTGTGTGTGTGTGTGTGTGTGTGTGTGTGTGTGTGTGTGTGAGAGAGAGAGAGAGACAGAGAGAGAGACAGAGAGAGAGAGATTGCAACTGCAGAGCTTCTTTAAGGGAGGATAGGCTTTTAGCACTATTCACAATAGCCTTAAGGTGGAAACAACCCAAGTGTCCATGGAGAGAGGAGTGGATAAACAAATTGTGTCCGTCTCCAAGACGGATTTGCACTCAGTCATGAGGAGGAGTGAAGTCCTGGCATATGTTGCAACAGGGATGAACCTTGAAAGCATTATGGGGAATGAAGTAAGTCAAGCACATAAGGACAAAATGATAAGATCTAACATCACAAAAGATCTAGAACAGGTGATTGTACAAAGATAGTGGCTACCAGGGTTGGGGAGGAGGGGAGAGAAGCAGGTGTGGCTTAGAAAACATGCTCATGGTGATGAAAAGTTGGACCAGAGATATTTGTGATGGCAACATTATTCATGCAATTAGTGTCACTAAACTTCACGGGGGGAAGGGGGAAGCTAAACTGGAAAATGTGTTCTATGAGTAAATATTTTTACAACAAGAAAAATGAATATATGGCTTATGCAGATATTGTTAACATGTGGGGAAAAGTGGGAAATTTTGCTTGCATTAGAATGACTTAACTATATTTAGAACTCAATTTCAGTGATCGAATACATAAGCTATTAAAATTATTTTTTTAAGAATACTAAAGTGTCCACACATATCAGTAATTTTTAGATATATAAACAAAAGGACAGAGGGGAAGAAGGCAGCTTGTTTTCCTGGAATCACTTGGGTCAGTGAGAAGATCAATTATAAGCCAAACTGAATGGATAAGCAGGGACCAAGTACTTTGGGGGGAAACAGAATTAAAAGAGAACAGAATCCCCCACACATATTTTGAAGCCTCCTTGCGTGTGTATGTAATTGACATATGAACAAACACCAATGGTATCTGTAATTTCATAGATAATTGGCCCTAGAGGAAACCTGAGCCAATGCCCATCTGTTTTCCTGGTGAGAAAAGTGAGCACTGGGCAAGGAAACGATGTCCCCAAATTTCACAGCAAGTTAAGGAAGTGCCAGCTTAGCATGGGCTAGTCCTTTGTTCGATATTAAAGGTAAATGCTATAACCTCACTTACACAGGTTTGCTCCAATAACCTTTTTTCCCCATGAAGTGTTAAATTAAACACTATGCCATTTTATTTTCATTAGGGAAAAAATGGCTGAATTCAAAACAACTGTATCAACTGTTTATTAAACAGATGCCTCGAAAGAAACTTAAGCAAAGTGGATTCAAGGGGACCTCGAGAATAGAGCAAATCAAAGTCCTGGAACATGGGTTGAAGTTCCAGGTAATTTGCCTCTGCCCAGCTGATGTGAGAGACCTACGGAAAACTGAGAAATCTATGGAAAACAGAGATGGAGAGTTCACGTTAGAATGACGAAGCCCATTGGTTTAACACAATTGGAAGGACAGTGAGCGAGGGAAATGCTCACAAATACACTCTATGGAAACAACCCGAAACAAGGGAGAGCTATCCCATGTCCAAGGATCCATGTCCTGCTCCCAAGGGCTCTGGGTTGGGACTAAGCATAAAAAGTACTGAGACACCCCCCCCCCTCAGAGGAGCCCATCTGGAAAGGGGGCACTTCTGGCAGCTGTAGTTAAAAGGAAGAAGCGGGTGCCCACAGAGGATTCTCCGCGGAAAGAGTGGTGGTGTAAGCACAGAGCGGTGCCTGCAAGGCCAGCTCCAGTCTCTGCAGGTTCATTGGTCCAGGCTAGGGAAACACAGAGTGCCCGTGGCAGTGGTGATGAAGATCTGGAATCTCCAGACAGAACCTAGAAGCAAACATTCTGCAAAGCCTACATCTAAGCCCACACAGTGAAGAGCAGGCCCTCCCTATCAGATCTCAGTCCTGAAACCCTCCTCCCTATCTCATCATCAAAACCTTACCTGCTCCTTCAGGTCCCATACAAATCCAAATTCCTCTAGGAAAATAAACCCAATTCCTCTCTAGAGGCATGGCCCAAGGACAACCTCCCTACCTCTCCACTGGTTTGTGAAGGGGGCCTTGTCTCATTCATCTTTGCGCCTTGACCCATAGGCTTACGGTTTGCTTTCAGTGTTTACGTGTAAGAAATTACTTATTGAATTGGATATGGGGGTGATTAAAAGCTTAAACCATTAAGCCTAAGAACTCCTGCGATCACTGTCTGGACTCCTAGGGAAATAGATATTAATTCAAACTCACATATCCTGAGCAGAGCACTGAACTAGAAGCTCTCTTTCTCACAAGGCCCTCATCCATGAGCACCTTCCTAAGTGAATCCTTCTGATGGGTGTATTTGCACCACCCACCCCTCTGGCATGGGTTTTGTGTTGTTCTTCAACTCTCACATATCTTCATTCTGATACAGCATGAACATTGAGAATGAAGACTCTGATATTAAATCAATTCACATTCTGATCCTAAAGCTGTCCTTGATTAATCTTATTCCATTGGACTTCACAATCTCTCCTAAGTCTTAGCTTTCAAATCTGTACAATTGGAACAGCAATAATAATACAGCCATAGGAATGTTGTGACAATACAAAGAGTCAAGTGTAAGGTGCCCAACATAAATATCGGTACATAGTAATTGTTAGTTTTTATTTTTACTATTGGTAAATCATGAAGAGATTCCTTGTTTGGGGATATTTTTTTTTAGTTTAAGAAGTGGATCCCTTTGAAGATTTCATTTAAACTCTTAATATTCTACACCCACCAAAAATAATGCACATACACAACTTTTCGCATATAATTTTAAAGGAACCATGGAAGCCCCGAAGCCCTCCCCTTCCTTCAGCCTTAGTGGCCCCAGCCTAGCATGTGTCTTAGCTTCTAACAAGATTAATATGATTTCTTAGGGCTGAAATCATACTTTCTAAATCTCTCTACTCCTCCAAAGCACCTATAAACTGTGTTTTGTGCTTGAAAAATGCTCCATAAATATTTGAAGGCTTGTTCATGCCAAATTTTAACTTGCCATGGAATGCTGGAATTAGGCTCTAAAATGTGGATGTAATTTTCGTTATTAATAGAGGAAAAATGGACTTTGCGTTCCTGCTCCAGGGGATTGATGTTAGCATTACTTCTGCGCAGAGCATGAGTTTTCCGTTCCAAATGGGACTCTCAGTCTCCAGAGTTCTGTGGCCGTGTCCAAGGAAGGACAGGCAGGTCTGTAAGCCATGCCACACTAAGTAGGAAGAGAGTGTGTTCTCGGTCATTGCCTGAAGCACAAGTTCTTCAGGCTGTTCTGACAACCAGATGTCACCGCAGCCTATTGCAGCTGTTCAGATCTGATCAAATTTGCAGCTTCTCAGTCTATCCTAAGCTCAGCTTTCCCTAGCCCCTGAGCAGTACAAATAGTTAATGCCCTAGTGAGCAATCAAACGATCTGACGTTCGAGTCCACCCAGGGGTACTTCCAGAGAAAGACCTGGTGATCTACTCTTGAAACATACCAACCACTCAAAATCCCCAGAGCACATTCGGCTCTGACACCCATGGGTCACCATGAGTCAGAGCTACTCCATGGGAATTGGTGCTGGTGGCCTTTGCTACATGGGCTAGATACTGAGCCAAAATATGTG
>NW_022111373.1:83312402-83316444 GCF_000313985.2 Echinops telfairi | reverse complement strand
GATCTGGCTCTGTTCCTTTCACCTCTGCCTACCTGCTATCAATAGTCAGGGCTCAGATGGGGGTGGGGGGGGAGGTCTGGATACTGGCAGGATGTTGCCTCTCTTTTTCTGTTGGGCAGACATTTGCTTCCACCTTTCAGGAAGTCCCCTGTTCGTGATGCACTCGTGTAGAGAGCAAATGAAAAATAATAGCTGCAAAAAATAATAGAACACGTCAAGTCTCTTTTCACAGGGCCCTACAGTATGAAAGCTTAGACCTAAAAGATTTTGTTTATATTCCCCTTTCTTTCCAACAACATACGTGACATTTCCAAAGAGTTTCTTTTCCCAGAGCCTTGTGGTTCTTCAAAGGAAACCACTCTGGCACCCAGCATGCAGGAATGCCAAGCGGGCTGGTGAGCAAGCTTGAACTTGTTTAAAACTCCGCTCAGAGCCTTAGACGGGGCTCTGTGGGGAATGACGAGCAGGTTTGGCTGATTCGGGTGTTCTGGCCTGCACGGTCTTCTTGCCGAGAGGAGACAGAAGTACGGAGGCTGCTTTAGGGGCTTGCACCATTGCAAGCCCAAGGTCACTGCTAATCTTTCAGCACAGACTGTCTGCACTGACCAGAATAAACAGAAGTGAATATAAGACAAGCCTCCATGGGAAATCTGCCATGGGGTGTGCATGTGTACATGCAGGCACGGTGCAGACCCATGCACACACATTTTTATGAACTAAGCATATGGTGTCTATGAAAACATACGTGTTTTCTTTGAAAGTTTCTTAAAGCCCACTCCTGCAAATAACCTGATTCCTAGCGTGTTCTATCCTCGCTCTCCAAGTTCTAGCTTAGCTCTTTAGTGCTTTTGTCAGAGTGGATACCTGAGGAGCCTCTCGGGGTACACGTTTCTTGGGGAGCAGCAGCAGTATGCCAGCCCAGTGACATTGCCTGCGTCTTTCTTCCCGTGATCCCTGGTCCACCCTTGGTACCTGCATGAGAAGCGGGGCTTTCTCTCGTGTGTTCCTTTCCCCTGACTCCGACCAACTTCGGAGGCCTGCCCAGTCACTGGTAAGTTAAACTTTCGGCCTTTTTACACTGCCCCACCCTTCAGTAATCTTACTAATGAATAACTTATCTTTGGAGACTGAGATTAGAAGATCCAATCAGGAACAACTTATATTTAGAACAAAGCTTTGGCTTGGACAGGAAACTCAGGAGTGAATTAGATCTAATGGCAAATTTGGGCCAAAGTCTAGGGCTCCTGTTGGGGCAAAACATGTGGGTGTAGGTGGTAGATTCGGAGTCTGCTAGTAGAGAAACTAAACCTTGTGTCTGGCTCCCATTGGGAGAGTTGGACTTCCCACTTGACATTCCCTCCATAACTGCAGCAAGCAACCTGAAGCTTGGCTGGAAGTCAGTAAGACTTGGCAGACTTAGCAATCAAGATATCTCTTTTATTTCCCCCTGGTTCAGTGTCTCCAAGTTTCTAAAAATGAAGTTTCCCTTTTTCAAGCCATGGTAATTACATTTTCTTTGCAGACAGCGGATGGGCAAAGTATACCCTACAATGGGTTCTGATCCATCTTGGTTTAGGGTGCCCTTACCACCATCCTTCTCTGCCTAGTAGATAGACACTGTGTGGTGTCTGCAGTAGGGTTGGATGTGGCCTTCACAGGAGCAGAACTCAGGCACCCACAACCCTGCTACCTGCCTGGGGACACAAATAATCAAACAACATGGCCACCCATCGCTTCCCTAACTATCCATTTCAAGGCAGGAAGGTCGCTGGTGGTCTAGACATAGAGCTCATGCCTATCATGTGGGAGATCCAGGTGCGAGTCCTAGCCCCATCATTACCATCACCACCATCACCACCTCACCGCCAGCACCAGAATTATAAGCATAAGCTTATCGCCTCCACCTCTCCCAACCAAACTTTCAGTGACCAGTCTTTTCCTAAACTCTAGAGGGGAGGCTAAGTCATTCTAATTACTCCTCTGGCAATAGCGTCATGGGTTTAGCTTTCTGTCCACTACCTCTTAGGAAGTTACTAGGGCTACAAGGTGCCGCTGCCTGATGGCTAGCGGGGAAGAGGAAATGGAAAGCGAGAAGAATAAAAAAGGAAGTGAAGGAGAGAAAGAATTAAAAACGAGTACATGAATGAGCTGAGGTACAATGATCCTCCAGAGGAGAGTCACCTACTGGCATGAGAGTAGCCTGGCAGCACACGCTCTGGGTTGTTGTGCCTGCACTTGATGTGGTGCACATGGCATCGTCTGATCCAGGGAGCTGAAACTACTCTGTGTATGGTCACAGTATCTCTCCATTTCTTCTTTTATCAACAAGTTCCTCTACAGAACTCCATGTGACTTATTTGTAAGTGTCTCTGTTTTTCTGCAAGGGAAAATAAAGGCAATTTTCAAAACCTAGCGTCAGTCTATCAGTTTCACAAAACACTGTTTAAAGATTGTAATTTCATTTCCCTGGGACACGCCCACACCCCACCACATCCCCACCATGGTTCATGGAGTAAATTCTAACTTTGTATCTAAGGTGCAGTCTTCCTTCTCAAATGCTGCTCGGACAGAAATCCGGCAAACGGATGGCTTTAGCAAACACAAGTTTCGTTGAGGAGGCAAGATATTTGAAGTCCGAGTGCTAGCTCCAGGGGAAGGGTTTCCTTCTGGGTCTTCTCTGGAGAAGCTCCTTGTCTTCCTGTCCCTGGAGATCAACATGGGTCTCAGCATCGTCCTTCCCCTGAGCCCAGGACGGAAAAGAAATGGACTCAAGATACAGCCTAACCCTACAGATTGCATCCCTCTTTATTAGCATAACTCTCTCTAATCCTGACTCATTCACCTTTGTGGTCCTCACCTAATCTGGTGTCAATTTAAGGATTAAGAGTGTAGGGGGGAGTCTAGGCTGTCAATCTGGAGATAGCCAATGAGACTTCTGTGTGGGCCTGGCCTTCTTCTGGGAAATCTGGTACTTCGTCCTTAGAGGCAGAAGACACCTCTCTCTCTCTCTCTGCTACTACCTGGGAGACATTGCAGAAGACAAGCCACATGGACACAACCAGACCTCAAAAGCGGGAGAAGCCACAGAGAGATCCCTGCCAGCACTGAGATGCTTACAACACCACTGAACCCAGAGACTTTCCACCCACTGGTCTGTGATCTTCTGTATTCAGCATCATTGCATGTGTTTCGTGAGTCTGAGGAGGACTTTATATTGGAAATATGGGCTAATATCGGATTTAAGGGCTTAATCTGGACTGGGCTGGGATGTTTTCTCCATGTTCAATTGCTCTTGTGTATGAACCTCTTTCTTATACACATGTGTGTCCAAGGATTTGTTTCTCTAGTCTACCCAGACTGACACAACATCATAGAGGGAAACATTAACAACACATGGGAAATGATATCAGCTGGTAAAATGGAGGATAATTACATAATACTGAAAAGCAAGGCCTAGCCAAGTTGACACCTATTTTGAAGGGACACGAGTCAACCTGTAACAGAGGCCAAGTTTATATTGCTGATCTTCTCGTGATACTATAAACGGTCTCTGGGCTCAAGGCTTAATGAGAAGAACTTTGATTTTTATGTCCTTCATTAGGGGAGTTTACCCCCTTCAGAGGGGAGTTGAAGAACTGGATAGATATAGAGAAAAACAGAAAGCAGAAAGCATTTTCACTGTGAATTTCCTCTCACTCATTTTAAGACTTCTGTTTTCCTTCTCGCTGGGCAACATTCTCTTCTTTTTCATACCACCATCCCAGTCTACGTCCTTACCAGAGGCCCCCCCCCCTTTTTTTTTTTGCAGACCAATGTTAAAGGCAGCTGTCACTGAGTCGCTCTGACCGAAATCAGCTGGGGTGGCAGGGTTCTTACTGTCGTCTTTCCCAGAAGTTGATTGGCTGGCGTTTTTTTCAGAGGTACCTCTAGGTGGGCACCAACCTCTAATTTTTCGGTTAGTGGTTGATGCTTTAACAATTTATGCCACCCAGGGATTCCATATTGGTGCTAAGTGATTTAATAAACTTTACAACCTTCTTTT
>NW_022111373.1:83302930-83311230 GCF_000313985.2 Echinops telfairi | reverse complement strand
AACAGTCTGACCTCCCCCCACAAATATTGTGTTTCATTGGTGCTATACTGCGCCCTGGTTGACTCTTCCTTTCCCAGTGACCGAGCTGTGAGGGGACGTCCCATTGTCTACAGATGGGCTTTAGGTCTGTGGTCCAACCACCCTTGTTCTCAACAATATGGTTTGTTTGTTTGTTTGTTATGGGTCTTCTGATGCCTGTTACACAGCCCTGACAACACCTCATGATCACACAGACTGGTGTGTTTCCATGTGGGCTTGCTGCTCCTCTGCTAGATGACCATTTGTTTAACTTCAAGCCTTTAAGACCCCAGATGCTATTAAAAGATAGGCTGGCACCATCTGCTTTCTTCACCACATTTGCTTATGCACCCATTTTGTCTTCAGCAGTTGTGCCTGGAGGGTGAACATTCCAGAATGCCAGGTTAGAAGAAAGTGTTCTTGCATTGAGGGAAGGTATGATCCGAGGTCCGAAGTTCATCCACCACCTCAGTGTATTGCCGTATAAATATATGTACACAGGCCATTACCTCTATTTTTATGAATTAATATATTTACATAAGTGTGCAACTATGCTTATACTTCTATCCATAGCTTTGCTTCCTAGACAGTTCCTCTGTTTCCTTTTACTTTCCTCCTGCCCCAACATCATGCTTACCCTACTTCCATCTATGCATGCAAAACAGTAGCTGAAATCAGCAAACCATGGTTTTCCTTAGACTATGGATGGCAGCTTCCTAAAAGTGGGGGGAGGGAGGAGTCCAAAGGCATCTCTAAGGCATAGGGACCTCTGTGTGAGTAACTGTATTGAAAGTCAGTCAGGCTGTCATACTTCTCTAGTTCACCCCCACCCTTTGCCTGCCATCCACTGATTCACTGAAAGGAGTGGTTGCATGGTGAGATCATGTTAAATTGCCTAGTTGGAATCACCACTCCTTACTCATCACAAGTAGTTCCTGTTGCTTTTGGCTATTGCAGAAGTGGCCTCAACTCATGACCACCCTACGGACAAGAGAGAAACGTTGTCCAGATCCTGCATCAGATCCATGACAGGTTGTAGCCTGGGCCTTTGTGACCCATAGGATATTCATTGGCTAAAATCATCACCAGCCCTTTCTTCTGAGACGATCCTTGTCTGGAAGTTATCCCTGAAACTTGTGTAGCTTCATAACAACACACAAGTCTGTACTGAACGGACAGGGGGTAGATGCACATCAGGTACAGTGGTCAGGAATTGAATCCCGATCAGTTGCATGGCAGGCAAGAATTCTATTACTGAACTACTACCACCACCACCCTACCCCATCATAATTTAACCCTGTGTACTTTTGGATAAGTTGTCTAAATGTTCTAAAACTTACATTCAGCTTTTCTAACTTGCAATAAAATATATTAATGCATGTATGTAGATACACAAGATGTTTGTCTTCATATAAGACACACCCATGCTTAATTAATGTTAAGTATTATTATTTGCTTAACAAATATTTACTGAGTGTCAACTCTGACATGAATCCCGTGTTTTGTGGCACAGAAGAGAGCACCATGCAGCAACTTCTCTCATGGGTTTGAAGTCTAAAAGGTGAGGGTTGCTGAGAATCACTAAATGTTAATGGGAGAGGCCGTTTTGAAGTTTTCCATAGAACACATGGAAGGATACGACAGAACATGAGAGTTGGATGGACTAGAATGTTCAAAGTAATAAAGGCTCAAAAAGAAATGATGGTTTCTGGAGACGAGTTTGTAAAGACACGGTACAATTTGAGCTTTGAGTGGTTAGGGCCAACATATCTTATCATGTCTTATCAAGAAACAAAGAATCATTGGATTTTACTACATAAGAAAACAATAGTATTTCAATCTAGGAGAAGAAAGGCAAAGTTATTGTTGAGCCTATACAACTCATAACCATCACAAACTGTGACAGCATGAGATAGTTAAAGTTAACTGTGCCAACCTGGCCAATAAACACATGTGGGGCTAATTGAAGGGCGGAGAGATAAATGGCTCGGTGAGTCTTGCCTTTCTAGTTCCTGGGTCTCTTGCTTTCTGATGGTCGGACCAGGGTACAGCTGCCTTAGCCAGTTCCCTGCTTCAGCTGGCAAGGCTGACTTCCTGCAAGACATCCCCAAGGAGAAGCCACATGGAGCTACCCTGATGCAGCCTGGGTGCTGGAGCAGCCGTGTGGAGACCCCTCCCAGGGCTGCGATGCTTACACATTCACTGATTTGGCTTTCCTCCTGCAGTCAGCATCATTTTTTGTGTGTGGGATGGAGGAGGACTTTGTGGATTGGTGTCAGATTTATGGGTTGATTTTAGATTTGTGGACTTGGGCAGCACTGGATTGTATGTTTTCTTGATGCACACTTACCCTTTCTATAAAACTCTCTCTTATACATATGGGTTTCTGTAGATTTGTTTCTCTAATATACCCAGACTCACACACACCATAAATGTGCCCACAGGGTTTCAGTGGCTGATTTTTTAAATTCGATCATGAGGTCTTTCCTCTGAGGTGCTTCTGGGTGAACCTGAACCACAGCCTTTCAGTTAGCAGCCAATGTATTAAACTCTTTGCACCACTCAGGGAATCAAAAAATACGATTCTTTTTCCTATCTCATCTGAGACTTGCTCCCAAACCTTTTGTCTCCCTACTAAACAACTCATAAGCAAGGATTATGTCTTTTCATAAATGACTTTTTAGAGCCTATCTGTCTACCAGAAAAATAAGAATCATTAAATAAATATTTGTTAAATGCTCAATGAGAAAAGGAATTAATTGCATAGATAGGTAGAAAGTTCAGGAATTGATGCCCACCTTCATGCATCACAAGAGGGAGAGAGGGTAGGTTCTATAATGACTCCCTGGGTTTCTGAAGTGGTGAACTTGGACCTAGTAGACTTAGAGGAACTGGGAGACATACAGAAAAAAATTGTGCCACAAAGGGGGGTTGGGAGTAGGGATCCGGCACACCATGTGGAAATGGAGTTGGATTTTTGGAACTTTAAAGCTGAACTTTAAGGAGCTAACTAATACGACCCTTCTAGCCATAATTTCTTCTGTGATGTATTGTAATTCTGAGCCCTATGCCTGTGGCTATAATCCAGTTTTGGACAACAATGTCTGCTATACTAATGGAAAAGATTAAGGTGGGGTGAAGTGCTGACCCTAGTACAGAAGGAGAACCAAGCCACGCCCTTTGTTCCCTTGGAGGCATCTTTAGACTTGACTTTACTAGAGGGTGCTGCAACCACTTTTTAAATTATTTTCGGCAACATTTTACTCGCGTGCAATATTAATTAATTATATTGTTGGATAATTTCTGCGTTCTACTGATCGCCTTTCTTTGTAATAGGCACAAACATGAGTTTCTTCCTCATTCCTAGATCAACAGACTACATCACAAGAAATGGAGTAAAGATTGAAGTTGGGAAGGACTTCATTTTCCTTGGCTCCACAGCCAAATCTCATGGAAGCAGTCAAGAGGTCAAACATTATACTGCATTGTACAAACGTGGTGCAGAAGATCTCTTTAGAATATTGAGAGGCATTCTTTTAAGGATTAAGTTGACCTTGCCTAAGCTACCGTAATTTTCATCACCTCATATGAATGTGACCTTTGGACAAAAGCCAAGGAAGACTGCAGAAGAATCCATGCATTGAATCACCGTGTTGGCAAAGAATATTGAATGTATAGTAGGCTGCCAGAAGAAGGAAGAAATCTTTCTTCAAAGAAGTACAGCTAGCTGGACATCCCCTTTACAGAAGGGTCGCAGGGAGGGGACTAGCCAGTCAGGGTGCAGTGTAGCAACAATGAAACATACAACTTTCCTCTAGTTCTTTAATGCCTCCTACCTCCCACTATCATGATCCCAATTCTACCACACAAATCTGACTAGACCCGAGGATGTACACTGGTACAGATAGCAACTGGAAACACAGGGAATCCAGGACAGAGGATCCTTTCAGGACCAGTGCTGAGAGTGGTGATTCCGGGAGGGTGGAGGGAAGGAGGGGTAGAAAGGGGGAACTGATTACAAGGATCTACATATAACTGCCTCCCTGGGGGATGGACAACAGAAAAGTGGGTGAAGGGAGACATGGGACAGTGTAAGATATGACAAAATACTAATCTATAAATTATCAAGGGTTCATGAGGGAGCAGGGAACAGGGAGGGAGGGAACAAAATGAGAAGCTGATACCAAGGGCTCAAAGAGAAAGCAAATGTTTTGAGAATGATGAGGGCAACAAATGTACAAATGTGCTTAACACAATGGATGGATGGATGATCCCCCAATAACATGATTTTTTTTAAAGAAGTACAGCCAGACAGTTCCACAGAAGCGAGAATGAGAGACTTTGTCTTGTGTCCATTAGGCACGCTATCAGGAGAGACCAGTTCCTGGAAAAGGACATCATGTTTGGCAGAGCAAAGAGAGCCAGAAAGAGGAAGACCTTTGGTGAGAGGGACTGACCCAGTGGTGCAACGATGGGCTCAAACATAACACTTGTGAGAGTGGCCAGCACCGGGCTGTGTTTTGTTCTGTTGTCCACAGGATTACTGAGTCGAACCACCTTGACAGCACCTACAAATAACGACATAAAAGATGGTACCGTTTTCTGGAACGCCAGTAGCTGGGGAAGCTACCCAGACTCCAAGCAAGAATTGCGTCAGAGGCAGCAAGGGTTGAGGACTAAGCAGTGGTAAAGCTATGGAGACATGGAGCCAGTAGACACGGACCATTTGATGGGTATTGGCCACTTGGTGTGGGGGTGGCGGGAAGGTTCCCTGGTCTCATTTCATGCTTCAGGTGGTCAGACAAAAGCCAGTTAGCATGGAGTTGATTCCAACTCATGGCCTCCTCATGTGCTGCAGAATAGGAGTGTGCTCCAGAGTTTCCATGGCTGATCATTTTGTAAGTCATCAGGGCTTTCTTTTGAGGTGCCTGCATGGGTCCTCAAACTGTCAGTCCTTCAGAGCGCCACACTGACGAGCCATTTACACCAGCCAGAGACACCTAGTCACAAGTGAGTGAGGACCCACGGTTAGCCAATCAGACCAGTAAACTTTCCACAGAAAGAGATGCTGAGATGCAACACATAAAACCAATATCCTCAGAGTCAGCAGTGCTGTGGCTCGTCTGGTCTAGCGATGCCGCATCACCTGCTCCCTGCTCTACTGTCTGGTGCTCCTGATCCCTGGAGTCCAGCTCACTTCCGGAGCCTGTCTGGCTAGCAGTCCCACCCATTTTCTGACATCCCTGGGTTCGCCCCATCACCCATTTTTCTGCTTTACTCCACCAGAACTAGCTTCTCGGGTTTTTAAGCAAGAGCTCTGACTGACACAGCTGCTCTTCTAAGGAGTTAAGCAGTAGGAGGAAGGAAAGATTTGGTCCAGGGATTCAGAGAGGGATGTTGCTGTTGTTGTTGTTAGGGGCCACCAGATCACTCCTGACTCGTTGCCAAACAGAATGTGTGCACACCAGAATGAAGCACTGTCCAGTCCTGCCCCGTCCTCCATTGGTTCGGATCTTGGAGCCCATGGTTGCAGCCACTGGGTGAATCCGTCTTGCTGAGGGCCTTCCTCTTTCCCTGCCTTTCTACTTTACCAAGCTTGATGCCCTCTATAGTGTCTGCTCTCTCCTGCCATGTCTAACGTGTGTAGAACGAAACTTTGCCACCCTGGCATCGAAGGAGCATTCTCGTGGGATAAGAGCCTCTAACGCAGAGGTTCTCAAGCTGTGGGTCACAACCCCTTTTGGTGCCAAATGACTCTTTCCCAGGGGTCGCCCAATTCATACCAGTAGCAACATTACAGTTATGAAGTAGCAACGAAAATAATTTTATGGTTGGGGGGGCGGTTCACCACAACATGAGGAACTGTATTAAAGGGTCGCAGCATTAGGAAGGTTGAGAACCACTGGTCTAATGGGGGTGAAGCTACATTGGTGTGGTGTTCTGTGAATCTGCCTGCATCGCTTACCAATGGAGTTCATGACCCTCTGCCATCCCCACCCCACCCTGCTCCAAACTCAGCTCTCTCACACGCAAGTTCAGAGAATGCGAGAGACCCTTTAGGATAGAAGAGAACTGTCTGACCCCACCATCCTGCGTCTTTACATACTTCCTTCCCTCTGCTCACCGTGGCCACTGGCACACATAATAAACAGAGACTCAAGAGTAGCATTTTAGCCATTAAAAATATTTCATTCATTTTCATTTCTTCTTCTTCCGGGTAGGAATACAGAGTGACAAGGTTATCCATGATGAATCGCCTGTGTTTCCATTTCAGCACCACTTATACAGTATCCCTGTCATGGCCTTCCAAACTCTCTGGGCCTTTCTTTACTCGTCAGCACAAGGAGGATGAAACGGGCATCTGCTCTATAAGAACTGTGAGAGTTAAAAGAGCTCCCTGTAAAGCATCTAGAACCAATACTAGGGCAGAATACAAAACACAAAAGACAAGAAACCCCACCCCCCTGCTAGCTAGTTGATTCCAGCACATAGTGACCTTCTGGGACATAGTAGAAGTGCTCCATGCATTTGTTAAAGTCATGATTCTTTACAGAAGCAGACTGCTTCATTTTTCTCCTGCAGAGCAGCTGGTGAGTTTGAACCGCTGACCTTTCAGTTAGTAGCCTGATGCTGCATCCACTGTGACACCAAGACACCCTGGTATTGAATAAACACATGTCACACGCGCGTTGCTATGTTACTCTTGTTCTTCTTACTCTCATGTGATACATAGCATTTCCCCATTTTGAGTGGGATACGTGAGTGGGATTCATTTAACATGCAGAGGAAGTACCTGTTTTTAAAGTCACAATAGAATCTCACTTTACTCAGAAGCCCCAAGTAAAACAACTAAACGTTTCAGGAAGTGGGGTGGGTAATGATAACTCATTGGGAACATAAAGCCGGGTCTGTTTTCACTGGTTCATTCCGTACTACCTCTCTATTCCATGTGATGCTTAATCTGTCATATTGACCAAATAGGGATCACTGACATATTCAAGTAGAGATGCCTTTTTGTTTTAAATGCATTTCAGCACATTCTTTGTTGCGTGCAAGGGAGATTTCAGAAATGCATGATTTCTGGGAGTGAGGTCAACAATTCAAAGAACTGCCAGCTTGGGGACTGAAATCTGCTGAATCATCACATGACTTCAGCCTGGGGAGCTGTTTTGAGTGCAGCAAGGAGAAGTGACTTAGACTTCAAATTTTCGTTTTGTTTTCTGATTCCTTTTTTGTGATCTGCACCATCGGAGAGCACCCACCCTTCTGGGAATGAGGCTCTCTTCTGACAATTATGCCTTGTGATCAAACAAGCAGGTGGCCCTCGGAAGGTCACATAGAAGGTACATGGGTGGCCTGGCAGCTTTCCCTATCGAACAAAAGCAGAAATTCCCAAAGAGGACAAGGAAGTTAGATTCATGGTCCACAAAGGGGAAGACTGAGCATAATATAAGAGGAATATGCCAAGGAATATAATATAAGAGCATAATGCCAAGAGGTAGGAAAAAGTCAAGGGTGGGGGGATAATAAACTTAGACTGCTAGGTTTTGAAACCTGGCCTCAGTATGGACTAGCTGTAATTTCAAGCAAGTTAGTTGAATCAGTTTATGTTCCTTTGCTGTAAAACAGTAGTGAAAAATATTGTTATCTGTCTCATAGATGGTTACATATGGATTAAATTAGTTAATGTAAGTGTTTACTACAAATTCTAGCACACAGTAACATTTGATAAGCGACAGTTATAATTATTAGAATTTGTTATTAGCATTTGAAATACTTTTAATGTATAAGCAATATGGACATGTATATCTTTCTGTTGGATTGATCTGTTGTCCAGGTATTTCAGATGGATCTGTGTTTCATTGGAGCCCTGGTGGGATAGTGGATTATATGTTGGGCTACTAACCTCAAGGCCAGTAGTTTGAAACCACCAGTAAACTCCATGGGAGAAAGACAAGGATTTTTACTCCTGTAAAGAGGCAATAAACCCACAAGGGCCTGTTCAACCCTATCCTATGGGGTCACCAAGAGTCACAATCCACGAGATATAGTTTCATCCTGTGGTACGTATGGGTCAGCACTGACTCGATGGCAAACAGCAACAGCAGGAGTCAGAATCGGTGCCATCGCAGTAAGTTTGGGTTGGTTTTCATTATTTCCGTTATATATATTTTTTTATTTTTTATTTCCATATATATTTCCATTATATTTCCATTCCAAATCATATATTTCCATATGATTTCTGGTGAACCTAGCCAAAGGAAGAGAAATGATGGAGGCAG
>NW_022111373.1:83285753-83302811 GCF_000313985.2 Echinops telfairi | reverse complement strand
GCTATGGTGGTTGGAAGCAATGGCAGCTGGTGGTTGGTAGCTATGGTGGTTGGTAGCAATGGCAGCTGGTGGTTGGTAGCTATGGTGGTTGGTAGCAATGACAGGTAGACACAGGTATCTCTGCAGGATGCAATTTAGACCCACTCTCCTTGGCTTCTTGGAGTTTCTTCCACTTTGCTGACCCTGTTCACCGACAGCCACAAACCTGTCACCAGATATGCTGATGAGGACCCAAGAATTTTCCAGACCCCTTCAGATTGACTGGCTAGTGCACCCTCGGATCTCCAAATGCCTTCTTTCAGACCTTCTGTGCCAGACCCTCCCCAATTGTGTAAGATTGAGTCACACAGCAAATCGCTTATGCTACAACACTATTAACTCTCTGCTCATGTGATTGAGCGGTGACAATTATAGGAATAATACTAATTTTTCCTCTGCACATACTATCATTGAACTAAAAAGAGGAGTATATGCCTCACTCAAAAGTACAGATTTTGAAGTTCTGATCAGTTTAAACCTACAGGTTCCCTGGATGGAAATGAATAAACACCTTACTAAGGAGCCCTAGGGGCACAGGGTTTAAGTGTTGGTCTGCTAATCCCAAGATGAGCAATTCAACCCCACCAGCCACTCCATGAGAGAAAGATGGGGCTCTCTACCCCCATAAAGAGTGACAGTCTTGGAAACTCACCGGGGGTGGCATTTCTACCCTGTCTTAAAGGATCATTATAAGACGGCATTGACGCAATGGTAATGACTGGTTTTTGTGGGTGGTTTTGGTATAAGGAGGCCTGGTGCTGTCCTTGTTACACACTGGGCTGCTAATCGCAAGGTCATCAGTTGGAAACCACCAGCAGCTCCTCAGGAGAAAGACCAGGCTTTCTATTCCCATGTAGAGTTAGCGTTTCAGAAACCCACAGGGACAGTTCTAGCCTGTCCTTTAGAGTCCCTGTGCAACAGAATCGACTCGATGGCACTAAAAAAGAGGAACCGAACGGTTGATGGTTCGGAACCCACTCAAAAGAACTCACCTCCAAAGAAGCCCCTCGCCATCTGCCTCTGAGAGGTCACACGCAGTCTTGAAACGCGTGGGAATCTATGTCTACTCTGCAATGCCTGGGGTCACCAAGAAGCAGCACTGACTCCATGGCAACTGGTTTGGTTTGAGGTCTGGGGAGTTCATTCAGAAGTCCTCTTAATACCTCTTCCATCTTCTCTCTCTCCTGGATCTATTTTGTCTCACAAATGGCTGCCAGACACATGTTCCTGAACTCCACATCAATTATCAAGTGGTGGTCCAGGGTAGCTCTCAGATGACAGCTGAGTAGCAGCCTAGAGAACAACAGGTTCCTATTAGAAGGAAAAGGTAAAAGCCTTCCCAGAGGGAGGTATCTGGCAGGGAGGCTCAGAGGGGGGAAATAAAATAGATGGACTCTCAATGTATGGGGGCGATTAAGACGATGGTTTAGAGAGCCGCTGGGTAACTGGCAGGAGAGACAGTAATGGGGCATCAACTATGAATCAATGTTTCTAAAAAAACAATGATTAATTCCAAGACTAAGAAAATTGTACAAGAAAAGACATACTATTATGTTATATATAAGAAGAGATCACCGAGAATTCTATTTGAGGAGGGGGGAATGGGATTTAGCACTTCTATGGAGAACTTGGTTTTGATTGAAGGGAAGATGTATCCAGTCTATAAGCTGAGGGGAAGCAGAAGACAGATGCGGATAGGTTCCTAGTCTCCGGAGGGGAGAAGAGGAAGAGGTCTTCCTGCCTTCCCCTTACTTAGTAGCCACATCCTAAGTGCACGATCTCAGAGCACTTGCTAAGGGAAGCCTCTTTGCCTCCATAATGTGTTGTGTTGTTCCCTTTGTGAGTTGCCCTGGAGTTGATTCCCACTCAGGAGGACCCCAGGTGTGCACAGGAGACCCGCTGCTCCCCAGGCTTTGCCGTTCAAGGCACCGCCTTGAGGAAGAAGATCGCAGCACTTCTGAGCATACTTGGGGAGATGGGAACCGCGAAGCTTTCTGTTAGCAGCCCAGCGCATAACCATTGGCACCACCCAGAGCCTTCAAAGGGAAGGAGAGAAGGTGGGCCAGAGAATAGGAGACAGTAAAATAAGACGGAGGTTGATGAACTTGCCGGAGTCACATAGCTAATTAGAGTCAAAGTGGGGACTGGAATCAAACTGGCTCCTAGCCTAGTACTCTTTCACTACCCAATTACCATGCGATATTGAACAGATGGGAGCAATTACAGTCTAAGGCCATTATAAAGCCTAACACAACCCCAGTTACTGTACATGAAATAAGGATCCAAATAGAAATACCGCTTAGAAAGTTAAACCTCGCTTTGCAGGAAGGGGTAATTTTGCTGACTGCGAGCCGGTGATTAGATTAGGGTGGATAGAGCGGAATCAGGAACTTTCCGCACTGTCTTCACTCTTCGCTACCCGGCTGGGCTTCCAGAAGTCCGGGGCATTTTTCTCCCCTCAGGGCTCATTGGGTGCCACTCAAGAGACAGGACTGAGATAAACGCCAGCCACTAATATTTGCCTATTTGAACAAAGTGAACCCTTTAAATTGCACCTATTTCCAGCAATTTTTGTTCTACTCCATTTTCAAGTGGTTATTACACACTCTGAAAAGTAGAAAGGGCTAAACCACTACAAGGATTATTTTACCTCCACACGTATGGTTGTTGTTGCTACATACCACTTGGGCAGTTCCAACTCATAGCAACCTTGTGTGTGATCAAAAGAAACGTTGCCTGGCCCTGGGCAGTTCCCACAACCATTTCTATGTCTGAGCCCATTGTTAAGATCGCTATGCCAATCCATCATTGAAGGTCATCCAGTTTCCCACGGATTCTCCACCAAGCTTGATGTCCTTCCCTATGGAACATATCCAGAGTAGGTCAGACAATGTCTCACTTCTTGGGAGCATCCTGGTTGTACTTCTTTCCAGGCAGATTTGTTTGTTCTTCTGGGAGTCCGTATTATATGCGATGTTCTTCACCAACACCTTCATTCAAACGCCTCGAGCTTGTTCATTCTTCCTTATTCATTATCCAGCTTTCCATTCATAGGAGGTGATAAAACTTCCATAGACTCACCTTTGTGCTGAAGGTGACAGCTTCGATTTCTAACGCATTGGAAATGGCTTCTGCAGCAGATCTGCCCAGTGCAGCGCATTGCTTGATTTCTTGACTGCGGCCTCCATGGACATTGATTATGGAGCCAAGTGAAATGATATTGCTAACAAATTCAATCTTTGTTCCCACTTATCATGACTATTTATTGGTCCAGTTGTGCGAGTTTCTGTTTTCATTATGTTAAGGTATAATTCATACTGAAGGCTCATATTCAAGGCCTCTTCACTTTCAACAAGAAAAGTTGTATCATTTCCATACAGCAGGTTGTTAATGAGTCTTCTTCTAATTCTGTTGCCTCATTTATCTTCCTGAAGTCCAGCTTCTGCATGCTAAGGATTATTTGTTCAGCATAAAGATTGAATAAGTGTGGTGAAAATATTCAACCTTGGAACATATCGTACCTGATTTTAAGCCATCCAGCATCCTCTGGTGCTGTTCAAGTGACTGCCTTTCTGTTCTGTGTACAGATCCCACATGATTGACCTCACTTCAGTGTTCTAAAATCCTCATTCTTCACAACGTTCCCCATCATTGGTTATGTGCCACATAGTCCAGTGCCTTTGTGTTAGCATGAAAGCACAGGTAAACATGCTTCTGATAGAAAACACTGGAGCAGACATTGGGGCCTTGTCATTTGCAACTTCAATCAAAAGGGATTCTTTCTAAAAACCTTCTTTCCTTAGGCATATTGTTCATACTATTCCTGATTCGCTTTCTTATTTGCAGCCAATGTCTTTAGTTGTTCTGTATATGAATTCTCAACATATCTTGGACTCTGTTGTTTATTTCAAAGGACATTATCTCTCATGCAAGTATTATTTTCTCTTAGCCATCATTTAATGTGATAGATGTTGAATTAAAAGTTCTAGAATTGGCCTTGGTATCATATAATTTGGCTACTGAATAATTTGTTTGGGTTAGTGGGAGAAATTTTGTTTTAACAAAGCACCATTGAATTATGCTAACTCACAACTTCCTTTGTAATTAAAATTGTTATGATATAATACAGAGTTTATAATCAAAAATATTTTTGAAACAGTCAATGTTCACATTTGCCTTTTTGACTGAAGCCAGGTAACCCACAGCCAAGTGATCTTGGATTATTTTATCCCAGAGCTCCTGGACCAAGGAAGACCAGGAAGAATCCCATGAGCTGACAGATTGTCCCAAATATCAGAGAAAAATATCCCAACCTCCCCCAGACACTGGTATTATATTACTGAAAAAAGAAAGAAAACAGTCACCATTGAGTACATGCTGCCTCTCTGCCTGTGAGACTAACACTATGCTCCATAAGGTTGTCACTAGGAGGCGTTTGTTTTGTTTGTTCTTTGAGGTACCACTGAATCAACCCAAATGTCTAAACGTTGGGTTATAGCAGCCATGTAGAGTAATCATTTGCTCCACTCAGGGATTCTAGATGATATTACTTGTTAGTTGTTGTTCCTGTTAGAGGCCATCAGGTTGGTTAAGACCTATAGCGACCATATACACAACAGAGCCCTGCACAGTCCTGTGACTTCCTCATAATCATTCTAATGTTTAAACTTGTTGTGGCAGCCATGGTGTCAATCTATCTCAGTGAGGGCCTTCCCCTTTTTGTGTTGCCCCTCCGCTTTACCAAGTGCCATGTTCTCCAGAGACTGGTCTCTCCTGACAATGTGTCCAAGGTACGTAAGATGAAGTCTTGCTATCCTTGCATCTCAGGAGCACTTCTTAGGCTATACTTCTTCCTAGATAGATGGGTTTGACCTTTTAGCAGTCAGTGGTACTTTCAATATTCTCCTCCAGCAACTCAATTCAAATATATTGAACCTTCTTTGGTCTTTTTATTCAAAGTCCAACGTGCACATGCATACAATGCAATGGAGAATACCATGGCTTGGGTCAAGTTTACCTTAGTCCTAAAGATAACATCCATGCTTCTCAATACTCTAAAAGGTCCTGTACAGTAAATTTCCCTGATGCAATACGTCTTTTGATCCCTTGACTGCTTCTTTCATGAGCATTGATTGTGGCTCCCAGACCAAACCCTTGACAACTTCAACCTTTTCTCCATTGATCATGATGTTATCTATTGTCCAGTTGTGCAGATTTTGGCCTTCTTTACATTGAGTCTTAATCCATATTGAGACCACAATCCTTGATCTTCATCAGTAAGTGCTTCAAGTCCTCCTTTCTTTCCGCAAGTAGAGCTGTGTTATCCGTATATCGCAGGTTGTTAATAAGCTTTCCTCCAACCCTGATGCCATGTTCTTCTTCATATAGTCCAGCTTCTCTGATCATTTGCTCCGCATACAGAGGGAACAAGTATGGTGGGAAGCTACAGCCATGATGCACACCTCACCTGACTTTAAACCGTGCAGTATTCCCTTCCTCTGTTTACACAACTGCCTCTTGATGCATGTACAAGTTCTGAATGAGCCCAAAGAAGTGTTTAAGAATTCCCATTTTTCTCAGTGTTATCCATAGTTTATTATGGTGCATACAGTCAAATGCTTTTTTGCATAGTCAAAGAACACAAGTAAACATCTTTCCAGTATTCTCTGCTTTCAGCCAAGATACATCTGACATTAGCAATTATATCCTTTGTTCTGAATGAAGTTTGAACTTCTGGCAGTTCCCTGTCACTATATTGTTACTCGTGATAACTTGTCATAATCTTTCCTCAGATTAGATAAGTGCAGTTGTAGGTCCAGGTCTTCCCACCACACCGAGGGACACTCTAGAATATCTCACTCTCACTCATTCACTGCCATCGCATCACACTAAGACAACAGGCTTCTCCGGACACAATTAATGTGACCACGACCTTATAACATCCCATCATAAACCTAGTTCGCCAGGATCGGGTGCACTTGTTGATGGGAAGACTGAAAGAATGATTCATGCAAAAACCTTCCTAGACAACCTTATGTTTTTCCCCCATTAGCTCTGAAATACATCTTGGGGGTTTTCTTCATGGCGCTCACCATAAGCCCTATGCAGTTGGTATTCTTTTATTTGTTTTGCCTCTATGTCCTTTACTACTATGCAATATTCCTAAAGACAGAAACCAAGTCCATTTTGCTAACACTGCTGCTGTTGTTAGGTGCCATCGAGTCGGCCCCAACCCAGAGCCACCCTCTGCACAACAGAAGGAAACGCTGCAGCGTGCTGCGCCTCCTCACAGTTGCTCCTAGGCCTGAGCCCACTGATGCAGCCACTGCGTCCGTCCAGCTCCCCGAGGGCCGCCTTCTTCTTTTTAAAATCTCTTTATCGGGGGCTCGTACAACTCTTATCATGATCCATCCATCCACCCATTGTGTCAAGCACATTGGTACATAGGTTGCCATCATCATTTTCAATACGTTTTCTTTCTACTTGAGCCCTTGGTATCAGCTCCTCAGTTTTTTCCCTCTCTCATGAGACCTTGATAATTTATAAATTATTATTATTTTCTCATGTCTTACGCTGACCGATGTCTCCCTTCACCCACTTTTCTTTTGTCTGTTCCCCCAGAGGGTGTTATATGTAGATCATTGTGATCAGTTTCCCCTTTCTCTCCCCCTACCTTCCCCTTACCCTCCTGGTATTGCTGCTCTCATTATTAGTCCTGAGAGGTGTATCTGTCCTGGATTCCCTGTGTTTCCAGCTCTTATCTGTACCCATGTACATGCTCTGGTCTAGCCAGATTTGTAAGGTAGAATTGGGATCATGATAGTGGGGGGAGAGGAAGCATTAAAGATCTAGAGGAAAGTTGTATGTTTCATCGTTGCTATACTGCACCCTGTCTGGCCCATCTCCTCCCCATGACCCTTCTGTAAGGGGATGTCCAGGTGCCTACAGATGGGTTATGGGTATCCACTCCGCACTCCCCCTCAATCACATATGAGGACTTTTGGGCTTTGGGTCTCCACTCCACACTCCCCCTCATTAATATTACATATTACATACGATGTGATTTTTGGTTGAGTCATTGATGCCTGATACAGGCCTTCTTCTTGATGAGAGAACTTGATGAAGAACTAGTGGACAATTGTTGGGCGTCATCAAGGCAATTCCAATGCACAGAGGCCTGATGTACGACAGAAGGAAACACTGCCTGCTCCTGTGCCATCCTCACCATGGTTCTTATGTTGCACCCTTTGTTGCAGCCACGGAGGCTGTCCATCGCCTCGAGAGCCTTCCTCTTCTTTGCTGCCCCTCCACTTTACCAAGCATGATCTTTTTCTCCCTCCTGACATCATGCCCAAAGTATGTTAGAGGAAGTCTGGCCATCCTTGCCTCTAAGGAGGACTCTGGCCATATTCCTTCCGAGACAGATTGGTTTGTCCTTTGAGTACTCTGTGGCCCTTTCAATATCCTTCTCCGGCACCACAATTCAAGTGCATCCATTCTTCGTCTGTCTCCTTTAGTCAATGTCCAACTTTTTGTGTGCATATGAGGCAACTGAAAATACCATGGCGTGGGTCAGGTGTATCTTAGTCTTCAAAGTGACATCCTTGAAAACAGTAGAAAAAATGTAAATTGAACGGAAGGATGGATGGATGAATACAATAGTATACTCTCTTTTCCCTCAGAAAGAGATAAGGCCCAGCCACCTGCCTGTTTAACTAATGGGCCTCAGGTGTAATGTAACAGGGAAGATGTTAACTTTTTAGGCCCCACTGAGACTTAAGCTTGAAAGGAAAGTAATGAGCAAAGACAGAGTTGGGGAAGAACCCAACACAAGCAAAACTAAAGAGAATTTAAAACTAGAAAATCACCTTGTGTCATATATTGTGGAATGTGAGCACAGCGAGTTGCAGAGAGGGGAAATCAGACTGAGGTTAGGCAACTTGTAATAAACACCTGGGAACATTCAGGGTTCAGTAGTAGAATTCTGGTCTTTCAGGCATGAGATCTGATTTTGAAATCCAGCCAAGGCACCTCAGGCACAGGCATCACATTTCAGTGGAGGTTTGTGATGATACAATACTGAGCAGGTTTCAACAGAGCTTGTAGAAAAGATACTAGGACAAACACTCTACTTCAAAAATGAACCAATGATAAAACCCTACCGCTCACCAGGGTCCCATTCACAACCAATCATAGGGATGGCTCGGGATGGAACGTTTCTATACGTTGTACATTGGGTCACTGTGAATCTAGATGTAATAGTTGTCATCTAGTTCAACTGGTTGAAGTATTCTATGTTTTTCTGAGTTTCAGTACATGAAACCCAGGATTGATTAACCTACAGGGTCAGCAAGTAGAATAAGGATTTTTGGGGGTGCGGAGTACAGCGGTGGGGTGGGGACTAGAAGAGAGAGGATGTCAAGGAGTCCAGGAAGGAAAAAATGTTTGGGGACTGTAGGATCAATTGTGCAATGCTACTTGAGGTAATTGAACTCTTGAATGATAAGATATATGTAATAATTCCTAATTAATAAATTTTTTAAAATGTACCCAAAGCCTTGATTATGATCTTCCCCCTGTCCCTGGACTCCCTTCCTACCATTCTGACTTATATGAACATCAATTACATTTGCCTGTTTTGTATTTCAATAAACAAAATAGTAGATTCTTTTTAAAAAATGAGTAATGTTGATTAATTGACCAGCAGGAAAAAAAGAGAAAGAAAAAAAATCTTAGAATACAAATTCAATTTAAAACCTGCTTAGAGCTGATTTGGGATTCTCAAAGAGGAACTAGGCATTGTAATGAAATCAGGAAGATTTGTCTTCACAGTCCACCCACCCAGAAAAGGCTGAGGAACCTTGGTGGTACAGGGAGGAAGCCTTCAGCCTCTCACTGAAAAGTCCATGCTTTGAACCCAACAGCACTCCTCTGGAGAAAAATGTCTGAGAAGTTCACAACTAAGTGTTTTGTTTTGGGCCTCTCCTTCCATACATATCCCCAAACACCATCTCCAGTCCACATCTAATAAGTACATGCTGATGGCCCACAGTCAAGAGCAACTACAAGGCTGGTGTCCCTAACATGGACTGCTCAACTTATATAATATTCCAAGACTTAGACTTTTCTTGCTCATTCAAAAATGTTTGTTTGGTATCTTATCTGATTTGAAAATTCCTTACTACTGGGTCATTTCCATTATGGGAAATATGTTCTAATTTTCTCATCTTAAAAATAATTATGTATTATCCTCACTTCCTCCATTAGCTACAGATCCATCGGCTTCCCATTTCTGTAATCCTTTTGCAGTAGACTCATTAAAAGTCTTATCTATACTTGCCATTTCAATTTTTTCTCCCAATCCCTCTTGAGTTGATACCAGTCTGACTTTTGGCTTAACCATTTCTCTGAAATTGCTCTTACCAAGATGACCAATAGCACCTACTGTGGTAAGTCCCCAAGTTGTTTTCAGTTCTCAACGTGTGTCATGTGGAGCGTTGGACACAGAGGACCACTCTGTCTTCCTGGACACTCTTCCCACAGTGGGTTCCCGTTACATTATTCTCTCAAGTGTCTTGCCTACTGACAGATCATTCCTCTTATCCTATTAGCTGATTTCCTCATCAGCCTAACTTCTGAACTTTCTGTTGCACCAGAGAGTCTAATGGAGAGATATTTTGGGTTTGGAAGGGGGGGGCATTGGAGTTCCCCTCAAATTACAATGCATTATAAATTGCTATATGAAAATGAACTAGGGGTTATCATAAATCACATGTTTTAAATGAGTCAAAAGAGTCAATTTGTTGCCCAAAAGACTAATGCAATAGTTTATTGCTTTGATGATGTTTTTAAATGGCTATCATAATCCCATTATTTTCTGACCTGGTTCGATCACATTGGGAAATTTGTGTTCACCTTTGGGAGTGAATTTGTGTTCACCTTTGCTCTTGAAAGCAAGAGCAATATTATTCAAAGAACATCAACCAGGAGAGTGAAGGGTCTAGCCAGGCTGTGTGTGTAGCAAAGGTACCAAAGGTGCTCGGTCATTGCATTACATCTAAGAGAAAAATCTAAAATAAATGTACCACCTCTGCCATCAATCTCATCCTTTTCCTATGGAAGACATTATTAATCTATCACAGTTCTGTCTCCTATAAGATCTGCCCAGCTCATCTCCCTTCAAGTAGCCACTTTCCAGACAATGTATCTGAGTTGGCCCTGAGTGGAAGCTTATTGGTTATTCCTGATTTAAGGGAGTGAATTCATTTCCAGGGACTGCTATAACAAATTACCATAAACTTTATGGTTTAAAAGAACAGCAAACGTTATTCTCTCACATTTCAGGAAGCTAGAAGTATGAATTCAAGATGTTGGCACAGCCATGCCCTATCTAGGACTCTAAGAAACACCTTCCTTGTTTTCTAGCTATCGTTTCAATCTTGGCCTCTACCTTCATGTAGCATTCGTCCCTTAATTCCCTATAGCCAATACCTTTATTTATAAAAAAGATTGTCCACCATGTGACCATGTGTTAAATGGATTACATTTGTAACCATCCTTTTTCCAAAGAATGCTACATTCACAAGCAGCAGGAGATAAGGCCTGAAAGTATCTTTTTTGTGGACACAATTCAACCCACAACAAAGAGGTATCATCTTTTTCTTGAAATACTTGAAGATCTTTCACAATGTTTGCATTTATTAGCAAAGCGTGAACTATAACTTATAAATAGCAGATATTCAGGACAGAATTAAAACATTATAATGGCAACTATTGTTCAACAGTAAGGTCTTGGAAGGCAGGAGGTGTAGAAGACTACCAAGAATGAGTAGAAGAAACACCCTTGGTAGATGAAAAATTATACTGGATAACCTGTAAACTTAATCCATTCCTAAAGTTGAACTTTTCCTACTAGACAAAGCCAGTGAGGACTGGCTGGTGATGCACATCTGAAGGGCAAAACCATTTGTCACCTCTAAACTGTAGTTCTCTCACTGAAGATGGTAACAACATCAGAACAATAGAGACAATGGGATAGACTTGATACAAAGAGATAAAACTATTATTTCTAAACTTAGTAACAATTGCAGCAAAACGATTTTTTTTTAAAAAACTTTTGGAAGCTATATATCTCCAATTTACATTAATACTCTTCTGTCCGTACATATGTCAACCCCAGGCCCTACTCGGCTTGGTTAGAAGCCAATTAACACTGTTAAAAACAGCTAAAGGACAGCTGATGCCAGAGCTTCCCTCACTGTGTTCCAAGACTTGGTAATTCCTTCCCTAATGACATAGTAGAAGCACTGTCGCCCCAGTTAAGAGCAGGCTCCAGACAATTACTATATTTAAGTTGTGCTTCGCAGGTTATCATACCCACATCTGCAAGCTATTCCTTTTATAAAGCATTTGGAGCAATTTGCCACAGAACACTCATTGGAACGTGCTAGGCAAGTACTTGAGGACCAACAACTAAAACGTACGCCGCACGCTTCACAGAAGACAAGCACAGAACTTTGTTTTCAGCAACTACACCCTCCAACCCTGACTTTGGGATTCAGAGCCCTGTTACCAAGATAACAAAAAATCTACACCTGGAATATGCCTGCTGTGGAAGAAATCTTCCAGGAATACCCACTCGCTTGGCTATGAGAGGAGAGCAGCCAAACGAGTGGTGGGTTTGTTACCTGTTAGCTGTCATATTACCCCTTTAATAATATCACTGACATCTATAAAAGGAAGAAAATGAAATGACAGGGATCCTACATAAGAGTGCCATTTTCTTAAAGAAATTAGAGAGCACTCTGGGTCCCATTGGATACTTGGATGCTGGCATTACCTTGAGTAAGTAAAAGCCTTTCTGGACCTTGGCATGCACCCCTGTAACATGGGGATAGCAATTCTTAGCTACACTGCCCTAAGGGTTCTTGGAAATTAAATAATTGATGGGACAGTATTTTGAAAGACACTTTAAATTATCCAAATATCAAGATTAGTATTATGAGCATTGTTTGGTAACTGTGATGATAATTACCTATCAAATTTCACACAGGGATGATTATACTAAAATCAAGATGAATTGAGGCCAAGGTCTTTGGACCTATGACTGAGTTGAGACTTTCTGAGTTAAACCCTCTCTAAACTCATCCAGTATAACACTGATTGAGTTGGTTACTTCTTTTTTACCATTCCATCCGTGCAATTCAACACCCCCAAATTGAGGGGCATTTATTGCTTAAAGGAGTAAGAGTGCCAGACGTGAGGGACATGCACTTATACATGGGTGTCTTAAACAGGAAAATCGTACTTCTGTCTAACTGATCAAGGGGTGACTCATTTTAGATTCCCTCTCCTTCCACCACCATGTCCTTGCTTTACTCCAGCCTAACCCAATGAGCTATATTTAATGGAGTTTCCCCATATTCTCTTACTGCTATAATACTAATATGTGTGTAAGATAAGCAGACAACTCCAATTTTCATTAACTATTTTGGTAGGGTTTTTTTTTTAATCCAAGTCTTATATTTCTCCATTTGCTCCTTGCTGCCTACATTTTCATTTTACTATACAGGGAGACAGAATGAAGAAGGAGGAGGAGGAGGAGGAAGAGGAGGAGGAGAAGAAGAAGGAGGAGGAAGAGAAGAGGAGGAGGAGAAGAAGAAGAAAATAAACTTGAAAAACTATTTAACAATTGCGATCTTTAAAGTTGTGTATAAACTTGAATGGTACAGAACTATCAGTAGTTTGGCAATTACGATGAAGAAACACCCCATGATACGATCTTATATAATGTGACCACTATGAACCATCAATCAGTTGAAAAGATGCTTTCTCGGGGGTGTGGCCTACTTCCAATATATGTGGATGTTGTTGAAGAGCTTGCTTGTTTTTTATTGAATCTCAATTCTGCATTTTACTTATTCTCTGTTCCTTGCTCTTTGAAATTGAGTCATTCACCCGCCATCTTGCCTGCTAATATAGAGGGTCATCAGCACCCTGACATCTTGCCTACTGGTCTTGGATCTATTCATCCCTGCATCCATAAGCCTTTATTTACTACAGTGTGACTATTTCCTTAAGATAAACTTCTCTTTCTGACTCTCCATAGCCATATCATATCTATGTCTATTTCTATGTCCATGTCCATATCCATATTAAAAACTTCACTGATTCTGCTTCGCTAGAGAACCAGCCTATGATATGTCAGTACATAGAGTACCCCTGATTTCTATTTCTAACCGCGTTTAAAATCATTTTGTGTTTGTTTTTGTTTTTTTGTTTTGTTTTTTAACATTTTATTAGGGGCTCATACAACTGTTATCCCAATCCATACTTTGTGTTTGTTTAAGATTAACTTTATCACTAAAGACTCCAAATCCATTTCATTTTTACTTTTCCTCTATTTTTTTTGTTTGTTAAATAATTTTATAAAAGTGAAATTTCTTTCTTTTTTCCTTTTTATTTTTTTCTGAAAGAAGAGTTCTTGGAACTGTGAACAGTTAATTGCTCAACAACTAGTCAGAAGTTTAGCAGTTCAAATCCACTCAGAAAATCTAGTCATCTGTTTACAAAAAATCATAGTCTTCAATTGGACATCCCTTACAGAAGGGCCACAAGGAAGAAACAAGCCAGTCAGGGTGCAGTATAACATCATAAAATATACAACTTTCCTCTAGTTCTTTAATGCTCCCCCCACCCCACCTCTCTATCATGACTCCAATTCTACCTTACAAATCTGGCTAAACCAGAGTATATATACTGGTACAGATAAGACCTCTAGTCACAGAGAATCCAAGACAGATAAACCCCACAGGACCAAATATGAGTGTAGCAATAACAGTAGTGAAAGGGGAAGGTGGGGGGTGAAAGGGGGAACTGATGACAATGATCTATGTATAACCCCTCCCAGAACAGCAGAAAAGTGGGTGAAGGGAGACAGCAGTCAGTGTAAGACATGAAAAAAATGATAAATTATTAAGGGTTCATGAGGTAAGGAAGGTTTGTGGAGGGGAGTCGTGGATGAGCTGATACCAAGGGCTCAAGTAGAAAGAAAATAATTTTTTTAAGAAAATGCTTTAAAATGATGGCAATATGTGTACAAATGTGCTTGACACAATGAGTGGATGTGTGGATTGTGATAAGAGCTTCCAGAGCCCCCAATAAAATGACTTTTTTAAACCATAGTCTTCAAAATCCTATAAGGCAGCAGACCACCTCTGTAAAGGGATCTCCAGGAGTCAATGTCAACTCCACAGCAATCAGCAACACACAGGGAAGGAAAGAGGGATAACACAGGGACAAACGACTGGTTAGAAGGTTCATAGCCACCAGCTAGTGTAATATTGGTGTGTCTAATTACTATCCATCAGATTTTGATCCAGTAAATCTGCATTGGAAATGCAAATCTCAATAGGAGTCAAACTGGAATTAATTGGTCAAAAAACTTGTCTAGAGCATTATTAAGGATCTCTGGTGACCCAGAGGTTAAGCAATCAAACAGTGGTACTATATTTTATTTTTTTCCCTTTATGTTTTCAAACCATCTATTTGTTAAATTATAAAACATCATCATACAAATAATTACAGCATAAAATATTTGATATACTTATCACCGATGAGTCCAGGTATAGATTATTCCCTGGGAAGACAAAGGAGGCTTCAAGCAGCTAAAACTGGGCTGTGTGATTGGCAGGTCTACTACTTAACCACATCACCAATCTCCTGTGCTGGCTCAGAGCACCCTTCATGGAGCTGTCTCAAGGGCTCCACTCCAACCCTCCACAAACCCTGAAGTCTGTTCTGCTCTCTGGGCCTGGCAGTCACTGGCTGAGGCTCAGGACCTCCTGAGGGCATTGGGAGCTGGGTTGCATGAAGCAACTGGATATGGCACCCCTGTCAAGAGAAGGAAGCAGATGGCACACAATGCCATCCTGGAGGCTACCTAGAGATCCACATTAAGAAAGCTTATGTTCTACAGCCATTGTTGCTGTGCTCACTGCGCAAAACAATAAGTAGATTGTTTACTATTATCATGAAGGCAAATTGTTAGATAATGAGATAGTTCATAAGTAAGGAGTAAATTTGGTTTAGCAAATGGGAAAAAATGTAGCACTCTCTTTTCAGTAGTAGGAAGAATAAAAAATAGCATTAAGAAATTCAGAAGATTAACAATAAATTAGCAGAAACAGGTAATTTAATAAAGGGTGGAGAATGAGAACTGAATCAACAAAAGATAGAATGAGCAAAATGGAGGACAAATCCCTTAATACTAATCTGCTTGAGAAACTATAGGAAAAGAAAAATGTGAAGAACTTTGAGAATTATGTGGGACACAATAAAAAAAAAGTGTGTGACCATAATTCCAGAAGAGGAGGAGACCAAAAGAAGGTATAGATACATTTTAAAAGATTTGCTGACATTCTAGCAATATATAATTGATTAAGGATTCATAAGGGTGGGTTAGGGAGGGGCAAAAAGAGGACCTTATACCTCGGGCTCAAGTAGAAAATGTTTTGGAAATGATGATAGCAACATATGTACAAATATGCTTGATACAATTGACGTATGGACAGTTATAAGAGCTGTAAAAGCCCCCAATAAAATGATTTTAAAAAAACAAAAAGATTTGCTGACATTCAACACTCATTTCTAATAAACACACTTAATAAAATAGGAATAGAAAGGGAATTTATCAACAAAATTAAGGCCATATATAAAAACCAACAGCCAATATCACACTCAATGGGGGAAACCTGAAAACAGAAACTAGATAAGGGTTCCCCTTATCATTACTCTTATTCAACACTGTACCCAAAGTCTTAAGAACTATAAGAACTATAAGAAATCAAGGAAATACAATCAGTCAAAGAAGGAGTGAAGTTCTCACTATTTGCAGGTGATATGATTTTATAGAGAAATAACTCCAAGGACTCCACAAAAAGACTGTTGGAAACAATGGAAGCATTTGTTAAAGTAGCAGGACAGAAGATTAACAAGCAGAAATCAAGGGAATTGCTATATACCAGTGAAGAAAATGTAAAAAAACAAAAGACATCAAGAAAACAATACCATTTACAAAAGCCACACGAAAGATGAAATAGTTAGAGGTAAACCTAACCAAAGAAACAAAAGACCTGCACCAAAAATAAATCCCTACAGAGCATTAACACAAGACACCAAAAGGGGCCTACATAAATGAAGGAATATCCCTTGTTCATGCATAAGAAGGCAATAATGTAAAAATGTTAATGCAACTTAAAGCAATCTACAAATACAATGTAATTCCAATCCAAATCCCAATGTCTTTCAATTACTAACTTCATAGAGAGGGAAGAGACTCAGGATAAGCAATGAACTTCTCTAACAGAAGAACAAAGTAAGACGTCTCGCACTACCTGACCTTAAAAAACGATTACACAGAAATGGGGAGCTGATATCAGGGGCTCAAGTGGGAAGAGAATGCTTTGAAAATGATGATGGCGGCATATTTGCAAATGTGCTTGACACATTGGAGGAATGTATGGATTGTGATAAGAGATGGAAGAGCCCCCAATAAAAGTATTTTTTTAAAAAAGAAGAAAGTAAATGTTTAGTAAAAATGATGGTGACATATGTACAAAGATGCTAGATTCAATTGATGTATGGATTGTTGTAAAATCTGTAAGAGCCTCCATTAAAGTGATCTTAAAAACAAAAAACAAAACAAACAAACAAAAAATAACCAGCCTGTTACTGGTATAATGATAGATACAGAGAACTGGAACAGGCTAGAAAACCCAGAAATAAAAGGATATACAGATAAAGAACCAAACAGCATTAAATGGGAAAAGGATACTCTCTTCACCAAATGGTGCTAGAAAAAAATGGATCTCCATTGCAAAAGAATGAAGGAGAACCCATACCTCACTCATGCACAAAACCAAAGTCAAGATGGATTAAAGACCTCAATGTAAACCACAGGGAGATCAAAATTAGCAATGAGGAAATTGGAACAACCTTACGGGCCCTATTGCAGGGCAT
>NW_022111373.1:83278832-83283626 GCF_000313985.2 Echinops telfairi | reverse complement strand
ATGGATGGATGGATGGATGGAAGGATTGTGATAAGAGTTGTACAAGCCTCCAGTAAAATGATTTTTTTAAGGCTTCATTAAAAGTGTAACACTAGGGAATTAAAATCAACAACGAGGAGGACTCAGAGATCCTGGTGGTGTTGGAGCAACAGCAATCTACCTAAGAGGAGCTACTAAGAGGCAGAAGAAGGACAAGCATGGTGGTAGGACAGGAGGAAGGTAAAATGAAACAGATGAAAGATCTAGGAAGCAAAGCTATGGATGGAGGTATAAGCCTAAGTGTGTACATATGTAAATATATTAATTCATAAAAATAGAGGTATTGACCTATCTACACATATTTATATGGCAATACATTGAGGTAGTGTATGGACTTTGGGCCTCTGCTTAACAACCTGGCATTCTGTGTTGCTCACCGTCCCGGTACAATTGCTGAAGACAAAACAGGATCCAAAGCAAATGTGGTGAAGAAAGCACTGATGGCGCCCGGCTGTCAAAAGATATAACCTTGCTAGGTAACTAGCATAGGGACTGGGACGTCCATTGTGCATGCTCAGAGGCTTGAGCTTCCAGCCAGGAAGGGGTGCTATACCTAGGTGGGCATTACACCTGAATTGGCCCATCTGGGCCAGGTGAATTCAATTCAGCCAATGGGGTCGACCAGGATCATTGACCACGCCTCCCAGCGGAGGACTTGAAAAGCCAGAATCCAGAGCCTTGCGGCCCCTTCTGCTTCTCAAGCTGCTCCCCGGAGGTCTTGCAGCGGTCTCCTCTGGCCTCAGGACGCCATGTGTGTGTAGGCTGAAGTGCCATGTGGTGCCAGTGTAAACCTGAAGCTTCTCTTACCTTTCATAGAACTCACTTGTATCACGATCCAGGCTTCGGAGTGAATTCTTTCTCAAGGGAAGCCAAGGACAGGTATATTTCTCCCACTAGAGAGATCCAACAGCATCTGGGGTCTTAAAGGCTTGACATTAAACAAGCGTCCATCTAGCAGAGAAGAAGCAAGCACACATGAAAGAAGCACACCAGCCTGTGTGATCATGAGGTGGCGCGATGGGATCAGAAAACAGACATCAGAAGAAACAAAACAAACAAACAAGTAAACATATTGCTGAGAAGGGGGGGGTAGTGGGAGGGGGGCAGGCATTGAAGAGACCCCAAACCCATCTGTAATTAATGGGACATCCCCTCACAAAGGGTCACAAGGAAGGGATGAGACAACCAGGGTGCAGTATAGCATTGATGAAACACACAATATTCTTCTGGTTCCTTGAGGCTTCCTCACCCCCCACTATCATGATTCCAGTCCTGCCTTTCACTGCGGGCTAGACTGGAGCTTATTCACTGGTACAGATATGAACTCATGACACACGAAATCCAGGTCAGATAAACCTCTCAGGAAGAGAACTGGGAGTAGTGATACCAGGAGGATCGGGGGAAGGTGGGGAGTGAAGGAGGAAAAGGGAAAACCAATCACAATGATTGACACAGAACCACAACCCCCACCCCGAGGGGGGTGAACAACAGAAACCACGGGTAAAGGAGACAGTGATCAGAGTAAGATATAAAAATAATAATAATTTATAATTTATCAAAGGGTCACGAAGGTGGGAGGGGGGAAAGGAGGGAAAAAGAGGAGCTACACCAAGGGCTCAAATAAAATAGTTAAGGTTTAGAAAATAATGATGGTAACACATGTACAAATATGTTTGATACAATTGAAGTATAGATTGTTGTAAGAGCTGTAAGAGCCCCCAATAAAATGATCTTTAAAAAAAATTTTAAGTGTAAAATGAGAGCCCAGGGATAAATTACTAATGTTTATAAGAATTCTGCAACACCTCAATAGGGAAAAAAAAATAATCTAATTAAAAAGTGGGCAAAGGACATGAGCAGACAATTCACAAAAGACAGCACTGGAATGGCGAACAAACACATCAGGAAATGATCTCTAGCCATTCATGAGATGCAAATCAAAACAATGAGGAGACATCACCTTACACCCACAATGATAAGGCAATTAAAAAAAAGAACAACAAATGCTGGAGAAGCCTGGAGAGATTAGAACTCTGATACATTGCTGATGTTCTCATAAATATGTTCAACCACTATGGCAAGTGATATGGCAATACCTAAAACATCTAGCAATAGAAATAGCATAAAACCCAGTAATACCTTTGCTGGGCTGAACATATACCCCAAAGAAATAAGAGACAGAACGTGAATGGATGTATTCTCTCCTGTGTCCATTGCAGCACAGTTCACGACAGCAAGAAGCTGGAAAGAGCCTAAACGCCCATCAGTAGAAGAATGGATACATTTATTCTGGTACATAAACACATGGAACACTACACAGCTTTAAAAAACAGAATGAAACATCTCATGACACAGAGGGAACTGGAAATCATTATACTATGTGAAGTTAGTCAATCGCAAAGGATAAATATTGTAGGAGTCCACTACTATAAGGATACACACCAAGATGAAGGCAGGCTCTGCTCTCAGGTCATGTAATCTTTTAATCTGGTCTCCCAAGCAATGAGGTTGAGAGTCTGCTTCATGTCTATGAACCATATGTCACTCCTTCTATATTTATATGTTAAAAATCTCACCTCGGCTAGAGTTAGTTTTTCAAAATAAGGGGAGAGGGAGAAAAACAGTCAATTGCTGCCATATAAAATTGTGCTAAGGTCACCCCAAATTAACAGACACTTCTGCAAGAGTAATATGATAACCTAACTGGAAATTCAAGTCTTGGTGGAGGAAGGGGTGCCTCAGAGAAGACAATTACTTCTCTGTTAGCTGGTAAGCAAGGAGGAGCAACCTCCCATCAGGAGAAGAAAATGCTTAACGACACTTACATAGAACCCAAAGTGAGAATATGCTAGGTTCTATATTCCAAATTGGACACTTTTGACCTAGTTTCTATGCTATATGCTATAAACTACTGGGATTAAAGATTCTGTCCTTTCGGGGTGGACAGGCTTGAAATCACTTATATGCCACACCAGGAGGACTAAATGTGGAAACTCCATTAAGTGATGATCTGGGATTTACCTCAAACTCACTTACAGCCTAAACTCTCTAGCATGAGAAGAAGCACACGACTGCTATCCCAAGGGTATAGAATTGGCAGCCACTGGACTTTGGTTTGAATCTCTTGTCTTCAGGGTGTCCAATGCATGGTGGCCCAAGACTACCACATATTTACTGTTTTAATGCCTTCTTTGCAGAAACCATGCAAGCAATAAGAAAATGGAATACCGTAAATAAACTTTGAAACAAGAAAAAAAACACAATGAAGAATCCCATATCTGCAAAATTCTCCCTCAAATGTGATGTTTAATCTTTGACAAAGAGTTGAAGTCTTTAAAAATGATAAAAGACCCTCTCCTTCACAAAAGGTACTGGCAAGACTGTATGTCATTATGTAGAAAAAATTAGGTAGATCCACATATCACACCACAAGAAAGCGCTAATTCAAAATGAATCAAAGACATAAATGTAAAAGTTATGTTATATTTACATATGTAAAAGTAAAAGCTATACACTTCTTTTTTCATGGAAGAAAAATAGAGAAAAAGCTAGAGATCTTAATCTATGGCACAGAATAGGAGATCAAACATAATTAAAATGTACACCAGAAAATAAATTAGAAAAAATTAGGATCTCCTGAAAATCAAATACATATGCTCATCAAAATCAAGGCACCCTGGTGATGTAGTATGTTACAAGTTGGACTAACAGCAAGGTCGGAACTTCAAATACACCAGCAATTCCATGGGATAAAGATGAGGTTTTCAGCTCCTGTAAAGAATTTGCAGCCTGGGAAACCCACAGGGGCAGTTTTCCTCTCCCCTTTAGGGTTGCTATAAGTCATGTCAGACTGGGTGGCAGTAAGTTTGCATTTATACTCATCAGAAAAAGGCAAGAAAGAGAAAAGGTAACACACACACCGGGGCAGGGGAAATGAGATTGACAATGACATCTGACAAAAGTCTAATTTCTGAGCTTTATAGAAAACGTCAACACCTCAACAACAAAAAGACAAAACACAAATTTCAAACAGGCAAAGTACACAGATACTTCATGAATGAAGAGAGCTTAACAAGCACGTGAAAAGATGTTCCTGTTTGTTAGCTACTAGAGAGCTACAAATCAAAACAATGAGGAGATACCATCTCATCTCCAACAATAAAAACACTGGCCTGTGAGACAGAAAACAGCAAATGCAAGTGAGGCTGTGGGGAGGCAGGCGCTCTCATAGGTCACTAGTGGGTCTGGAAATTGGTACACCCACTATGAAAAACGATATGCCACTCCCTTAAAAAACCGGAATACGCTGTGGCTCAACAATTACCCTCACAGGCATACATGCTAGAGAACTAAGAACCGTGACACAAAGCAACACAAGGACACCCATGTTCATGAGAGCGTTATTCGCAATAGCCAAAGATGGAAACAACTTAAGAGTCCATCAACCAAGGCATAAATTATCATCATGTGGACATACTATGATAGAATATAACAAAAGACAAAGAAGAATGATGAATCTGGGAGCTATTTCAAAATATAGGTGAATCTCGAAGGCATTCTGCTGAGTCAAGGAAGTCCATCACAAGAGCAAACACTGGATAAGACCACTATTATCAAAAGTCTTACTGGGCTTTTAGGCAAAGGACCATAGCACCGGGACATCGAAATCAATTGGCGTAGCATGGTACATAAAGTGTTCCAAAGCCTAATCTGGGGAGGCACATCTGGTATCTTCAAAGCTTCCAAGCAGTCATC
>NW_022111373.1:83261285-83278599 GCF_000313985.2 Echinops telfairi | reverse complement strand
AAACAGAAATTCACAAATAAATAAATAAGACTAGACTTACCGGTCTGATAGAAACTGGACGAACTCCTGAGACTACTGCCCTAAGTCACTCTTCTACCATGAAACTGAAGCCACTCCCAGAGGTGACCTCTCAGTTAGATAGTTAACTGACTTCTAAAACGAACCATAGCACCCATGAGGAATGTGCTCCACAGAACATTCGCCTACACAAAGCCAAAAGTGCAACATTTGCCCACAAGATGAGGATTCAGGAAGGGTTAGGGAGGCTGAACAAACAGAAATGGTGTACTTAGGGTAAAGATGGAGTCTCAAATAATGTTTCAGAAGGATGTGTATAAATTCTTGATTGAAAACTAATTTTCTGTGCAAACTTTCACCTACAGTACAATACAATGTTCAACAGACATATAAATAACTGTGTTAGTCTGGGTACTTTAGAGAAATAAATCCACAGAAACTCATATGTATAAGAGAGAGTTTTATTTAAAGGATAAGTGTGCATCAAGAAAACCTCCCAACCCAGCGCTACCCAAGCTCACAGGTCCAACATTAACCTATATGTCCAACATCAATCTACAAAGTCCTCCTCCATCTCACAAAACAAATGCAATGACGCTGGCTGCAGGAGGAAAGCTGAATTAGTAAAGTGTAAGCATCTCAGTGATGCACCCAGGGCTGCATCAGGGTAGGTCCATGTAGCTTCTCCTTGGAGATGTCTTGCAAGAAGTGAGCTTTGCAAGCGGAAGCAGGAAACTGCTAAGGCAACTGCACCCTGGTCTGACCATCAGAAATCAAGAAACCTGAGAACTAGAAAGGTGAGGCTCACCAAGTCATTTATCCCTCCGCCCTTCAATTAACACCACATGTGTTTATTGGCCAGGTTGGCACAATAAACTAACTACGTCAATAACTAAAAAGGGCTCAAGTGGTACTTGCCTATTAATCTAAGGTTTGGAGATTCAAACCCACCCAGAAGCTCTGAGGAAGAAAGATCACAAACTAACAAAATCCAACGTAGTTTCCATTGAATCAATTGAGACTCATGGCAAAACCCTATGGAGCAGATGTTCTCTGTAACACATACCGGCTCCGTAAGTAGGAAGCAATTCAGGAGCGATGGGGTTGTTTTTGTTCATATCATATTTGAAAGACCCAGAGGAAAACAAAGATGCCACCAGTCCACAATTCTGTTCTGACAGAAATAAATGTTCTTTCCTTTCCAATAATGATATTCTATTTTTGTCTTTAATAATAGTTTAACCTTATCATGCACCTTTTGTCAGCTAATTCTATTTTTCACCTACATGCTGATTTTTTAAAAAAATATGTTCCCACCCACCCCCACTACCTCTGCTTTACAAGCAATTTATAAGAAGTACGTTTTTTCTACAATTTGACATTCTACAATTCTGGGTTTCCTTTTACTCAGAGGTGCATCAGACACATGTCTCTGAAAGCAAAACGTGGCGCTAACAGATTCACCTTGAGGCCTTTGACATCGCTGTCCTTGGACGTGGATTCGTCAGTGCACATTGTTGGCCTTCTGAGATTGACATGCAGCCATCATCACCCGAACCCTAGACCACGGCATGATGTGGGCATGTGTTGAATGGCATACACTTGCTCTCTGGAAGTCTTCCTCCCAAAGATGGTGTGTGCTTTGCTGTGTGTATTCTCAATGACAACAACACAAATAAAAATTTTAAAGATGGTTTCCCAAGTTTCCAGATAGGATCTAATATTTGTATTTTTTTTTAATGAATGCTGTCATTCTGGTACCAGAAGACAATACCACAAGCCAAGATGGCAGAAGATGACCGGCAAGACTACAACTCATGATTCAGACAAGTGAATGGAATTTCTGTTCATAAAAGAACATTCAAAATGTGGTCCACTTGTGCGTTATTTAGAAAAACCTTCATTAACAAAGGAGTAATGTTATATTTTCTAATATAGTTTCAATTCCATGCAATCGTTTAGACTCCACATTTTCGGTTAATTTTACAGATGGCTTTAGAGCCACTCTGAATGGGCGTAACTTAAGACGGAGCAGATGACTGTAGCAGCAGATTAATCAACCTCTTCCAAACTGCAAATTAGAAGAGAAACCAATCAAACACTGCATTTTCTTTGCAGATGTGAAGCAAAACATATTCCGTCTTATTCCTATAATTACAGCATTAGGAGAGATTTACTAACATCAAAGTAAATAAAAACATACCAAATGAAAGCTGATGAAAACTAGCAAGAGATGGAATAATAATTTTTTTAAAAATCTCACAGCCATAAGTTCTTATTGATTTAAATGATATATTCATTACTTTCCAGTGGAGAGAATCTGAGAGTTAAAAAAAAATGAAACCCTTGTGGGGACCTCAACTATTCTCTAACCACAGAGTATCCATCCAACTGAGTTTATCTCTGGCATCTGCAGTTGATTTTTTTTTAAAAGAGGAATAAAAAGAATGGTGTTTTTTTCGGTGTCGGGGGGGTCAATCTTCATTTGAGCTTTCCTAGCACCAGAAAAATCGGCAGTAAGGATACTTTTAACCGGGGCACTCAAAGCAAGCATTATAAATTGGCCTTTCCCAAGCATGCGGTGTCTAGTAGTGACGTGGCACATAGTAAATTTTCACAAGTGATTTTTCCTATCAGTGACACTCTCTCCAGGGCTTCCAGGAAACAAATGAGGGTCAGAGAGGGCTCATCTCTTAACAGATTTACTAGCAAACTATGCTGCTGCCGTTTCTTTTCCGGATGCTCACATGACTTCGCCACACTTAGTGACGGTCGCATTGCCTATAAGGTGACCGAGGTTCAACATCACTGTGCTGTCTCCATTTCTGAACAGCAGCCAGGCGTCATGCCTTCATATCACTGCTCAAAACGCTCAGTTGGATGGAATGATAGAGTGGCGGTAAATCAAAGCTATAACTACTTCAGCTCCCGCCAGTCTGTCTCCACTCAAAGCGGCCATTTAACTGGGAAGCACAGCAAAATTTATAGCCTCGGCTTTGATTGTGTAGAGCTTAACACTGTGAGGAACCCTATACTCAAGGCTGAAAGCCTCTAAGTGGGGCAGACCCTCAAATGTTTTAACCTATAGGCAAGTTCAGTGGCTGAGGCTGCAGCGGGCCTGAAAATGATCCACTTGGTATCCACAAATCTCTCCAAAGGTTTTTTCACATGTTACTTTCTGAGGAGGCTGCAGATTAAATAGTGAATGCATGTAGCAATAATTTATTTATTTTTAATTCATCCTATCGTTGCACAGAATATTCATGGAGAACTCCAGAGACAGATGATAGCTAACGTGCAGGACACTCATTTAGAATGTCAACATTGAGTGTTTCCCTCCCATTGATCAGAAAAATTTCTGTGCTGGAACTATTGAATTATGATATGTGAATGTGAATGATATATGACTGAAGTGCTAATAAAGCTCTTTTTAAAAAAGAAATTCTGAGTGTTCTCTTAACGAGGATGATGAGTAGACTCATGAAGAAATTACAGCACATTAATTAATTTTTTTTAATTTATATCACATTAAAGTCACCATTTTAAGGCGAAACATCAATAATCTTTAAACCTGTATAATGTTATTTCTGTGTGTTGTTGGGGTGGGCAGGGGCACTGGGATCTCGTTTAATTTATCCATGCATCTTTTGATGTCCCCTTCAACTGTTTCCTTTTTTTTTTTTACAATTATGAACACCACATCTCTGAACCTTTGTGCTAAATTGTCTGTTCAAAGACCTGTTTTCCATTCCTGGGACATATTCTGGGTAGTCGAATTGCTGGGTCATATGGCAGTTCTTGATTGAGCTTCTTCAGAAAAAGCCAAACTGATTTCCACACTGGCTGCTCCATCTTATATTCCCAATAGCAGTGTACAAGAGTTCCAATTTCTCCACATCTTCCACAGCTCTGGTTATTTTCTAGTTATTATTTTTTTAATCTCATGATCATTCTAGTGTGTCTGAAAAAAAAAACGTCATTGGTTTTGATGTGTTACTTTCCATTTGAGGAGGTAGTTCTTTGCTAATCTTAGTTTGAGTGCCACCATACAGAGGGGCCTATCTTCCAGCACTGTGTGAGACAATGTCCCACTGATATTCATAAGGTTTCACTGGCCTCGTCTTTCAGAATCAGATTACTAGGCCCTTATTCTAGGCTGCAAGCTCTGTGCAACGTATCCACCTTGTAGCACCTTGGTGAGAGTTGAAATATCAGTAGCATAGCATCACAAAAAGCCTGGGATACCGTAATCTGACAAACTGATAGACAAATGCTCAAGGGGCACAACTCAAAAGGAGAATACACAGCTGCACACATCCATTGATGACCAGAACATGGAATGAATGAAGTATGAATCTAGGAAAGCTGGAAGCTTCCAAAACTGAAATGGAGGACAGAGTGACCAATAACCTAGGCATTAGTACACTGTAATGAGCTAGTATTGATCATTTGAATCTGAGAATTATATGATCTTCTATGCCGGGAATGACAAGTTGAAGAACAATGGCATTGCATTTGTGATAGTGAGGCTTTGTGTCAACTTGGCTGGCCAGGATTCTCATGTTCTCACTAATTTGGCAGTAATCCCCCATGATGTGACCTCACAACATAATTCCATGATGGGACCTGCTGTGAGCATCCAAACTGTTGTAGGAAAATTAAGGTGGAGTGTAATCTCACTATTCAGGTCACAGTTCTGATGTAATTGGAGGTTTCCACTGGATGTGGCCTGATTCCTCCAAAAGTTGACCCTAGGGGAAGCTAGTTTGATTTTTGCCAGTCTGGATCTTGCATCTGATTAATTGACCTCCAGTACTATACATAGGAGCCAACAGCCTGTCATATTGAGTGCTGTCACTGGTAGCCATCAACAACCTGCCATCTGACATGCAACCTTAGATTCACTGGATCCTGCAGGCTCAAAACTGACCTATCGACTTTGGAACCAACAGCCTCTGCATCCACCAGCCTGTGATCATCCTAGTTCATTAGCCCCTATAGCTATGCAAGTAAGAGAAGCCTTCAAATTAATATCTGATGCACAAACTTGGAGTGGATGGAACTCGTCCACTTCTACAATTATGTGACATTTTTCTAGAGCTATATATAAAGATATAGATAAATATCAAAATGTATTAATATATCAATATATATTCCCATATGCATATGAAAGTCGAACATTGACTAAGGAAGGTTGAAGAAGAATATGCACATTTGAATAATGGTGCTGGCAAAGAATATTGAAAGTACCATTAACTTCCAAGAGAAGAAGCAAATTTGTCTTTGAAGAAGTACAGCCAGAATGCTCCTTAGAAGCAAGTATGGCAAGACTTTGTCTCGTATACTTTGGACATGTTATTAGGAGAGAACAGTTCCTAGAAAAGGGTGTTGTGCTTGGTACAGTCGAGGGGCAGTGACGAAGGAAAATGAGGAAGACCTTCAACAAGACAGATTGGTACAGGGGCTGCAACAATAGGTTTCAGCATAAAAAAATAATACATGGTTATTAGCTTGAACTGAATAAATCCTTACATGATTGGATGCTAACCAGAGAAACAAAAGACCTGTACAAAGAAAACTACAGAACGTTAATACAAGAGACCTACAAAAATGGAGAAATATATCCTGTGTTCATGGATAGGAAGAAGCACCATTGAGAAAACGTCAATACTTCCTAAAGCAATCTACAAATTCAATGCAATCCTGATCCAAATCCCAGCATCATTCTTTGAAGAAATGAAAAAGCTAATTACCAACTTCAAATGGAGTAGGAAGAATCCCACTTGGTCATGATGTATTGTTATTATTTTTTTGATACATCCAAAATATCCAATGGTCATTCTTTATAAAAGATAAAGACGTATAACACTGATTTCTGGATCAATGGTAAGCTGCCTCTTGAACTCCTTTTATTTTTATGTGCCTTCTCTTTTCCACACCACCACCTCCGCCTCTGCTCTGTAGCAGCCCTGGAGATGCACTACTTCTCAAAGTTGCCTTCAGAAAAGAATTTGTCAATCAGCTTCCAGAAGTGCTACTAGCTGAGAGCCTCCAGTGTCAGCTCTTGCAGGGTCTGTCCCAGCATCCAACTGAGCCCATATTCTTCCCGGAAATCTCAAAGTCAATAAATGAGCACAGTGGAGTGCTAGATCCTGGTCATTTCCATGCCGTTGTAGTTAGAGGTCATTAGATGGCCCCAACTCTTAGCAACCGTAAGTACAACATAAAGAAACTCTGCCCGCTCCTCAGCCGTCCTCACAATTGTTCGTATGTTCCAGCACATCAATTCTCCCTTCCTTGTTTTGCCCCCGCTTCCCCTCCACTTTACCAAGCATACTGTTCTAATCCAGAAACTGGTCTCTCCTGACAATATATCCAAATTATGTGAAACATACTTTGTTTAATTGACCATGCAAAGGCGTTTGATTGTGAGGATCATAACAAACTATAGATAGTCATGAGAAAAACGGGAATTCTGTCTAGTGGAAAACCTGTTTGTTAGATCGAAATTGTGGTTCCTCTGCAAAACTTTGTGGGTTTTTCTCGCTTTTATTCTCCAGATGTCAGTTTTCCATCACAATCAAAAGGTCTCCCCTTTTAATATCATCATTTTACTTTACTTTTTACATAGATTAAACTATACCTTCTGTGTTAGTCTAGGTAGATAAGAGAAACAAATCCACAGAAACTCATATGTATAAGAGAGTTTTATATAAAGGGTAAGCGCACATCAAGAAAATACCCCAGCCCAGTGCTGCCCAAGCCCACAAGTCCAACATTAGCCCATATGTCCGACATCAATTCACAAAGTCCTCCTCCATCTCACAAAACAGATGCAATGATACTGACTGCAAGAGGAAAGCTGAGTCACTGAATGTGTAAACATCTCAGTGCTGGCAGGGGTCTCCACACGGCTGCTCCAGCACCCAGGGCTGTATCAAGGTAGGTCCATGTGGCTTCTCCTCTGGGATGTCTTGCAGGAAGTGAGCCTGGCCAGCTAAAGCAGGGAACTGGCTAAGGCAGTTGCACCCTGGTCCGACCATCACAAAGGGGAACTAGAAAGGTGAGGCTCACTGAGCCATTTATCTCTCCGCTCTTCAATTAATCCCACATGTGTTTATTGGCCAGGTTGGCAGAATAAACTAACTAACTCACCTTCCCCACCCCCAAAACACCTATGCTCCTTATTTCTACTAGTGTCTGCTTCAAGAGGAAGTAGCATTTTCTCCTCCTACACACAGATTATTCTGCTGAATTTGAGATCCTTGACACATTCATGTGACAAAGAAGACTAAATATGAAAATCATTTTAAAAATAAGAATGTCTTCTTATTTTGTTTTCTGGCTTTGCTTCTGAATGATTCCTTTTATATGGTTTTGGTAGGGGGTCTTGAGTGCTAACTAATGCTTCAATACAGTCTAGTGTTGCTCAATAAGTAAAGTAGAAGGAGCTTACGTGTGCTTACACACTAATCTATAGCGAACAATTTCACAACTTTTCATCACACCAGGATTCTGCTCCTCAGTACAACTGGCTTCTGTCTCTCTCACAATCCCACAGCATCTTCCTACAAAATCAAACACTTCCAATTTACCATCTCAGATAGGGACTCCTATGAAATAGTTCACCACAGATTAGTATGTAAACATAAGGAAGCTTGTGCTTACCTGGTGTATAAAATAATCTACCCATACTTGGATATTTAAGTTTACTGTTCCCAAGTGCTTATCAGATTTTTTTTAATTTGAGCCATGATTGCAAATGTTCAGCTCATCCATAGTATACTGAAGATGAGGGCTGTTTTGAGAGTCACACTCAAAAACTGCAGACACCCAGCAACAGCTTCCCACCAGAGACTGAGTATTCGGTCGGTCTCCAGAATTAGACCTGCAGGATTTGGGTTTTGTTTTCAAGAAAGAGCAGGATTTGGTCAGACATGGGAAGGTGGTAAGAAAATGTCCAGGAGAACTCCAGGCCTCAGTCCTGAAAGAGCACAGGTGAAGGACCCAAAAGGCATCCTTTTTTGGAGAACAGCGGACAACAGACAGGTTTTGAGAGGTGGAACTAGGTGGATCTAGTCAAGCACTTGATCAGGAAAGAAGGTAATGTTATGCTAAAAATGACGAAGGTTAGACTGATTTCAGTTTTAGAAGCAGTGTAGAAGGAAGACCAGACTGATGGAAGGTAGGGACACCAAACAAGGGGAGGAATCCAGCAGAGATAACGCTAAGACAAGGGCCCTGTGGTGAGAGCTACAGAGAACAGGTCATAAATTTAGGAGGACATTGAATCAGTTTTGTTACAAAGTGAGTGGACGAGAGGCAGTTTACAAACAAAGTAGGAATAAGGCAGGGGAGGAGGGAAAACACTCACTACAAGTTAACAATGGCCGTATAAGAAGTGCGCATAATAAGAGTCAGTTGTGAGGAAGGTTGTGTAGTAATAATCTCTAGAATTAATACAAGACTAATCCCAAGGGCTTTGAGACTAATGATGTCCCAAATGTCCAACTCTTTCATGATGCTGTTCAGTTCCATGCCCCACTCCCCACCCAAATAATCACGGCTATGTCCCACTGAAACTCCTGACACTTTCTGAAATGATCTCAGATGGTGGTGGAATAGTTCAGTCCCAAATCCAAAGGGTGAGCCAAATAAATGTATGATCCACAGTTAGACATCAAACATGTCCAAGAGTCACAGCAGGTCGTTTTGCTTCCACCAAAGCCCAGTCAGGAAATAGAGGTCTTGCTTTCCAGGTGAGGCGCTGAATGCGTGGAATCGTACACCATCACCATGGTATTTCCAAGGGAAATAAAGAACGCAACCTGGTCAGACCCGATTCTAAGGTGGAACCTTAAAGATGTCATCCAGGAAAGAAAGAGGTCATCCAGGAAACAATGTGGCCCATTTCACACCCTTAATCCCATCCTGTTACTGTTCCTTTGTAAAGAATGTCCTCCAAAATGGGGTCTAGCCACAGGCATATAACATCCATAATTATACTGTGTCACATAGGAATTGTGGGCAGAAGGGCCATATTAATTGACTGTAAATCGAGGTGATAAAGATCATCTTGAGTCTGTTGAGTCGGAGGAACATGGAGAGCTTCTAGTGGGATATCAGGTAGATGTTTGGAGCGTTCTTTTTTTCCCAAACAGAGTAACTGATGCGCAGAGAGCTTGTGTGAGATAGATTCATGACCCAGATGTGCTAGCGATCTATCCACTACACCTTTACACCTCAGGTCGTGCTGCAACAACAAGATCTTTTCTAGCTGCCGACTAGTAAGTCACTCATTAGTTTTTGTTACTAACTTAAAAGTATGGTAACAATAAAACTTCTGGAAATTTCATCAGATATTCCAAAAGCCTTTTGGGTTATGGGCAATTAAGCTAATTTATCATTGAATTGGGCCAATGCTCAAGAATATAATAGATTTTTTTTCTAATTTGAATTCAAAATCTATAGATTCTGTCTATTTGGAAACTTCTCGTTTATATTTTCTCACAGACTGAGTTAATAGAAAATATCTTCAATATTACTCAAGATATCAACATAAAGAATATGTAATAAAAATGTCATTCTAACATTTCTTGACTACCCTAGCCTTTCTATTCCCCAGTTCGGTCTCACATATAAAGCACATGCAAATGTAAAGGTTTGTCCCCACAACAGCATCCTCAGAGCTCACACATATCTCAGGAAAGTCTGTCTTTGGAGTGGTGTCCGGTTTCTCTTTATCAGAATTCGATGATCCTCAGGTTTTCCTCATAATAAAGTCCAGGACAGGAAATGTTATGAGAATATTTTCCAGCATGTCTCAGAGTCACCATCCTCATAAACTGAAGTTCTCTCAGAGCTCCTCAGAGAGTGGTGCCCGGTGGCTGAACTTTAAAGAAGTCTCCTACAGACTACGAGTGTTGCCAGAAAGTGATGGACTTTTCCCGTCGAGAGTTTTCAGCCCCAGCCGTGAGATCATCACTCTTCAACAGGTTACATAACGGCCGTCACCGGAGGAGTTACACCTGCAAGAATTTCTCAAACTACCCTGCAAAAACTTCTAGTATACTTGCCCTATAATACTATAATTTTTAGTGCTCTTTCTGGACAGTTCTCCGGTGAAGCAGAAGTATTTGGCCTTCAATGAAGATTGAAACCTTTTTAAAAAATCTTCCAAACTCTGTGCTAAGAAGAGTCTGAAAAGGGTTTACTCTACACTCAAGAGTAGAACGTATTAGCAAATACTGAAAATGAGTTGTTGTATGTTACCCTTAATGAAAAAGACTGGCTAATATTGACACAGCTCCTTCCACTCAGATAACTCCAAACATGACCTCCCTTTTCCAGCAGGCAACCTTGGATTCATTGACTCATCCCTTTCCTACTGGGAGGGAGGTCCTTGCTAAGTCACCCCTGTCTGCTTCCTCGGCAGCATCCCTAAACCAAGGCCTACTCGTTTCCACTCCTGAAGCTCCTAATGGGATCCAATCACTTCTCATCTTCTGACTTCTTTTTCTTCTTAAAGGTGCACAAAAATGGGAGACATTTGGGCAGAACTTCACCTTAGGAAATTGATTTTCCTCCTAGGAAAGCCTGTGTACCTTCTCTATTAGACACTCAGTACATTCTCCAAAATTCCCCTTTCACTCGTTTCCCTTCAGTGTTTTCAATCTAAATCCCAGTCATTTCAATCATGATCATTATGATTATCTATTGCTGGTCACCAATATTGTATCATTGCCTTTGCTTCTAGGTCTTAATAAAATGAAGGCCTTCTTTTCTCAGTTTACCTCTTGAAGCTAAACAGCTGTGATTTCTTCTATCTTTTTCCTTACATGACCCCCCCCCGCCCCAATATCTACATCAAGTTTTGTTTCTCTTTGTCACTCGAATTATGGAGTTGGTAAATGGATCCAGTTCCCTAGGAATGATCTGGCTATTGCCAATGTGTCAGAAGATGTGCTTCTTGGATCAGCCTTCTGAAAATTACTTTTGGCATATTTCTGACTCCTCTTTGGCTTTTGATACCCACTTTTTGAAGCATAGGAGGGGACTTTTAAAAGTTCTTGGAAAAATGAAATTAAAGGATAAAAATAAAAAATAAATACTTTTTTTCTCAACCTAAGCTCCATTAAGATCAAGACTCATTTTAAACAATGATACCAAACATTTAGTGCAGCAATATAAAATGGAGGGTCCTGAGAATTTAACAATGTTAATGCAGTCTCTTTTTTTAAAATCACTTTATTGGGGGCTCATACAACTCTTAACACAATCCATACATACATCCATTGTGTCAAGCATATTTGTTACCTCATCATTCTCAAAACATTTGATTTTTACTTGATCCCTTGGTATCAGCTCCTCATTTTTCCCCTCCCTCCACACTTCCTCCTCCTTCATGAACCCTTGATAATTTATAAATTATTATTATTATGTCATATCTTACACTGTCCAATGTCTCCCTTCACCCATTTTTCTGTTGTGCATCCCCCAGGGAGGAGGTTATATGTAGATCCTTGACCTTTTTTTTTTTTACCACATTATTAACTGAGGAAAAATGCGTGTTCTTCAAGGATTTTAAAGGGTTTCTTTATCTTACAATGAAAACGCATCCAATCAAGACTGTACGGTGGATGCCTAAGAATTTTCCCTTGAAATTCCCACCACATCATCCTTGCGTGATAACAGGAATGAGTGGGAGCACTATGGTGGAGGACTCTCTCGTAAAGTTTTCCTGTGCATTTTCCTCCTTAAACTTTAGTTAACTTTCTCCTAACACTATTAAACAGATTTTATGTTAAACAAATTTTATCGTGTGTTGGCCTCCAAGAAAGTCAACCAACAAAATGCCTCGAGCATCCCAAATCCTGTTGCCATGACCTTTGGTTTTGACCTGATTGCTTTTACTGACTCACTACTACAAGTAGCAAGCCATCACTCTGATTGGGCTTTGTCTTCAGGATCATATAAAGCTGCCTCATCCCCTATTACAATTCTTCGAAGAAATGATTCAAACGTGTTTGCTCAAACTTGTTTAAAATCTCCATCGAGAGTTCTCCTCTTCTGTGCAGCTGATCTGGGTGTAAGAGCATGGGCACTCATTGAGTAGAAGGTTTGTACAAGTTTAATTTTTCAGTCAGAATTGTGTAAGCTCAACCGATTAAGGTGTCCACATTGTTGGCTATTGTTTCTGGGATGAGTCACCAACCTCTTCAATGACATACAAACAAGGTGGTATTGTTTTTGCCTCAAAAATTGATGTAGGGTTTCTGTCCCTATGGGCTTCATCTCCGACATCATCTCGACCTGTCTGAAGCTGAGATAGCCTCTTGTAAACTGCTGATTTCCTTGGAACATTGTTCACATAAATGTTCCTTAAAGCATCCATCGTTTCACCATTCCTCCATTTGAGTTTCACTATAAATTTATATAACAAATTTCCTGTGGCTCTGATAGGAGATCTTTTCAAACTGATGTCTTATCCTATGTAATGCCTCGAAGTAGATCCTCGTCAACCAATTGGTATGAGTTTATTTTCATGCAAATTAGTTCAAATCCATGAATGGTTTTTTTATAATATGCATTTTCTATTAACTATTTGAAGATCCTCTGTGTAAAAATAAATGATATTATATTTTCTCAGTTAATATTTCTCCTTGTGCTCTCATCACCCTAACACCGCCCCATTTATTGGTGTTTTACAAAAAGCTTGGTGAAGTGATTTTGAGGTCTAATGCCTCCTTTCCTATGATATTTTTTCCTGATTTGAGATGGGAGTCTAAGTAGTCAGAGAAAAATTCTGCCCAGTGAGTTTCAATAATTATCAGGCTTTTCTGGTGCTGTCAGTGACCCTTAGCTACCAATGCTTCCTGCTTTCTACATTTTGCTAAGATATTTACAAAAATAGAGAAAGATATATACGATCATGACCAAGTTCTCAAATCTTAAGTTTTCTATCTAATCTAGGAAGATAATAACATAATTTATTTAATCTAAATTATTCATTGAAAGTTACTTCAATATTTGCTAATATAAATTTAGGTATAAACTCCTTATATCAGTAGCTCGTATACAACTATTAAACTAAAATAAAATTCTGAATTCAGTATCATACACAAACCAATAAAATTCAAATGAAAGGATTTAATGTAGACAGTCTTCCATTTTAAGAATTGATTTATTTTTAATGTTGAAAATATGCACAGCAGAGCATACACCAACTCAAAAGATTTGCATGTATCATTCAGGGATACCGATTATAATCTTCAAATTGTGTAATCATGCTCATCCTAGTTTTCCAAATCCTTTCTTTTCTAATAACATGAACTCACTGCTCCTGAAGTCCCTAGTTAACGTTTTGAGTTGTTCATTTGATACCATAGATGTAATTCTTTTAAATAGCATAAGGTTCAGTGCAGATATTCTTTACTGCTGTTAATTGTTTGTTAGATGATATCAAGTTGGTTCCAACCCACAGCGACCCTATGCATGACAGAAGGAAACACTGCCTGGGTCTGTACCATTCTCACAATTGTTCCTGTACCTGATTCAATGTTACAACCACTATATCAATCCATCTACTTGAGGGTCTTCCTGTCTTTCATTGTCCCTCCACTTTATCGAACATGATGTCTTTCTCCAGGAACTGATCTGTCCTCACAACATGTCCAAGGTATGTAGAATGAAGTCTTATCATCTTTGGAGCAATCTGGCCTTACTTTTTCCAGGACACATCAGTTTGTCCTTTTAGCAGTCTATGGTCCGTTCAGTATTCTTCTCCAGCACCACAATTTAAAGGTATTGATTCTTTTACAGTCTTCCTTTTTCAATGTCTAACTTCCACATGCATATAAGGCAATGGAAATACCATGGCTTGGGTCAAACATGCCTTAGTCCTCAAGTAACTGGCTTGCCATTCAATGCTTTAAAGAGGTTTTGTGCAGAAGATGTATCTAATGCAATGTTTGCTGCTTCCTTGTGCATTGATTATGGATCCAAGAAAGACAAAATCCTTAACAACGTCACATTGTCCTGCATTTACCAGTTAAGCTAAACTATTATTTGGTTTAAAGAGAACTTCAGGAAATATATATATATATATTGGTTTAGGGTTTTTAAACCATCTAATGGCAATAGTTCCAGGAGTTCATTCAGTTCCAATGACTCTAAACGTTTTGGATTACATGAGAATTTTAAAATTCTGGTTCACATCTTTCCCATTTGAAGCAAGAGTCTTCCATCGACTCTTTGGTCAAAAAATGTTCAGTAATGGTAGCTAGCCACTATCTAGTTCTTCTGGTCTGAAGACAAAAGTGGAAGGCCATTTCCTCCTCTTATTCCTGATTTTGTTTCATTTTCCGTTATTGCAGGTGAATAGACATGAATAATTGTACATTGGACAACCACTTTCAAGCTTTTAAGATACCGGGTACTACACAAAGACTAGGAAATAGAAGAAATATCATGAACACAATATTAAACTAATTAACTTGTATGTCCCATAAAACTATGCCCTAAAAAAAAAACAAAAAAAAACTATGCCCTAAATCACAATAAGGTTGTATTATTGAAACAAAATCATTTCTGGGATGTAAAAAAGCAGTAACTGGAATGGCAAACATTCTTTTAAGTTCCACATACCATATTTGTGATGTGATGATTCTAAATGCCTATTGCATCTAATTCAAATGATGGTAAAATCTTTGTACCTATAGAACAATTTCATGTCTTTTGACATTCTCTTAACCTTACCAAACCATTTAGATGTTAAGTTTACCAACCCTTAATCACTGAAGTTCTAGTATTCACGGAGATAATAGGTCATTTCTATGGTGTCCCAGCAAAGTACCAGTGCATTAACACCCTTGAGAAATTTGCGTTATTTTATTAAACCACCTCATAGTTGCAAACTACCAGTACATAAATGAATTTTGGCTTTAATCTAAATGAAAGCTTTAACATTAATTCAATAGTAGACATAAGATATTTGTTATCAGTTTGAAAAATAGGAAAAAAAAACTGCTCTAGGTATGTAGAGAAATTTTCCAATGTATTTACTGTTACTTAAATCCCCTTTGCTGCTGTATACCATTGAAATGATTCTGATTCATAATAACCCTAGGTGACAAAAACCCCAAGTTGAACAAATATACTAAAACAAATGCTGAAATAATCAAGAATGTGTTTCTTTCTTTTGTGTATCATTGATATTAGAATATAAAATTATGGATTTTTCATTGGGAACTCACGGGCCTATGAGAACTGTGTCCACATACCTGGGAAACAGAAAACTCTGACGTGAGAAATAAATAATAACTCTGAATATGAAAGGGGAAAATGCTTGGAGATATCTAGGGCAGCCAAAATCATCACTCTTGACCTTAAAATGCAGAAATAAGGCCTGAAGTTAAATGATTGGTTACTGGCAGCTCCATATCTCCTGACTCCTTTCATGACCCCTGTACACTGTGTCAAAACTTCTCAACTGCTTTATATGTTATAATGCCATTTCCTCCCAATGCTATGTTACACAGGTAAACCTTCCTGACTTTCAGAAAATATTCTCATAAGCAATACATCATATTCATTGACAACAAATCCTATAAAATGATAGCATTTTTAATTCACTGGAATATACTCTAATAAATTTCTTTGTGAGAACTATATTGGTAATAAAGCCATGGTGGTATAGTATAGTGAGTTATGTGCTGGATTGTTAACCAGAAGTTCAGTTCTTTAAAACTACCAGCTTCTCCATGGAGACAGGTGAGGTTTTCTACTCCATGAAGATGCAGTCTCAGAGACCCAGGAGCAGCTCCAGTCTCTCCTATGGGCTGCTATGGGGTCCCATGACCTGGAATCAACTCCCCCCACCCCCCCACCCACCCCCACCCCCGGCAATGAGTTTGGTTTATATTGACAATAACGTCTGTGTAAAGTAGGACTTCATTTCTCATAAGGTTACTTACCAGTTTCAAATATATACTAAGAATTATATGTGTGCTCAAATCATTATCATCCTAAAGTGTCTTACTTAATTTAGTTTTTTCTTTCTCAAAGTGTGTTGTGTCTACATCTCTGCCTATCTATGTAGCATCATCTTTAACTTTCTTTAAAATGAAATCTGTATTTTATATCACCGTTGCTACCTCCATTGCTACATCTCATGGACTGAATATATTATCCTACCGTATCTTTCTGTTTAGTGCCCAGCCAAGCATTTCGGGGGAATATGAATGATCAAGAGACAAGCAAATAATTATAAGGCTGAAAAAAAAATTCCAGAGATGTAATCATAAAATTTTCTATATAGAAAGAAAAATAAGGAGGAAATGAAGGAAGGGAGAATTTCAAGGAGAAGGAGTTGGCCTTTTCAAATGCTGTGGTAATGTCAAATGACCAGAATGGAAATTTCTTTAGACTCAGTTGGAGATCATTGAAACCTTAGCAAGCATGATTTAGAATCAAATCCAGATGGAACGAGGTGACGGAGCGACTTCGAGGAGAAGAAATACAGACTGTGAATGTAAAATTTCTAGTAACTTAACTATGGAAGAGGAAAAAGAGAGAGAAAGAAATGACTAGAAGGAAACCGAGAGTCTGAAGAAAGGGTTTTGGTTGTTGTTGTTTGGCTAAGCGTAAGGAGCTATGATAGAAGTCGTCGTTGCTGTTAGTGCTTGTGAAGCCTGTCCTGACTCAAAGCAACCCTGTGTACAACAGAGCCACACAACATGGCCCGACCAGGCACCATCCTCAAATGTGGTTACCTTTGAACCCACTGCTGCAGCCACTGTGTCAGTCCATCTCCCTGAGGACATGTCTCTTCTTCACTGACCCTCTGCTTTACCAAACCACTTAATGCATCTGAATTACGGGGTTGGCCTAGAATACCATGGACTGCCGGGCAAAGAAGCAAATCTGTCTGGATAGAAGCATAGAGAGAAGATTCCTTAGAAGCAAAGATAAGACTTCCATCTCATGCACTTTGGACATGTCATCAGGAGAGACCAGTCTCTGGGAAAAGATGCTCATTTTGCATGATAAAAGAGAGGTGAAGAGAGTGTGTTTTGTTTTGTTTTTGTTTGTGCATATTAGGGTGTATCTCAGGGGTGTTATGTCATTGGAGGTCACCCTTTTGAAGTGGTATTATATGATCTTCTGTGTTTTGGTATATAAAACCCAGGATTGATGAACTTATATAGACAGCAAATAGAATATCTATTTATAGAGACAGCAAATAGGTTTTGATCGCTGAAGACAAATGGGTGCATAAGCAAATGTGAAGAAAGCT
>NW_022111373.1:83258860-83260613 GCF_000313985.2 Echinops telfairi | reverse complement strand
GCTTAAGTGGAGAGGAAATGTTTTGAGAATGATGAGGGCAATGAATGTACAAATGTGCTTTACACAATTGATGTATGTATGGATTGTGATAAGAGTTGAATGAGCCCCTAATAAAACGATTAAAAAAAAAAGAATTCAAAGGAGTTCCTACCAAATTGCCTCTTCTTTTCTTCAACATGGAAAGTAAAGTCACCTTCTGAGGTTCGCAGGCTGAATGGCATCTTAATGAAAGAATGGAGAGTAACAAATGATCAGAGGTTTAAGAAAGTCAAAATTAACGAAGTAAGTGGTCAGGGTCTACCATTCGTGCTCCTGAAACTAACTGCTGATCTATCTAATCATGATACTTTATAGCTCTCAGTTTCCCACAAGATAAACTCGACCTGCAGAACTCTATAACTATAATTCCTACTTGCAACTCCAACTTCATTAACAAAAATCTCACTAGCTCCCGTCCCTACACACCCACCACCTGTTCCAGCCCCCTCATTACCTGAACAGGCAAGGTCAATACTCGCTGCCCAGAATTCTATCTGCCTTGCTTCTCTACCTGATAAACATCCATTTACCCTTCAGAATCCAGCTTAAGTGTTTCTTCTTCTTCTTCTTTCTGGATACATCTTGCTTTTCCTAACCTGTCTTCACTTTGATCTTTATTTGTTTACGCATTCATTTGTGTTGTCCATAACACTCTTAGGTAATTCTACATAATATCTTAATCCCCCTGGGGCATAAGCTTTCACTCAATTACTTTAATTAACTGTTCAATGAATATGCAATGAATAAAATGTAATTTATAACTTGAAGGAGTTCCCAGGGAAACTTCCAGCTGCAAAGGTGTGTTCTAAAATGGAGGTCATAGAGAGCTACCAAAAGAGATGTAGGGAGAGAGATGACAAGGGGCAGGGAGGGCACTGGAAGTTTCACATATGTATGCCCATGCTGACACTTCTCTCACAAAAGTTTTCACTGTGATTGCCATGAAATTGGAAGCAAAGCTCCAGCGCCTAACACATGATTACATTGTAATTGTTCTGTGATGTTAAGCCGGTCCTTAGCTTCTTACTTCCAAGGGTTTATGGATTGCAGTCCTGGTGGTACAGTGGGCTAAATGCTGGGCTGTTAACCCAGAGACCTGCCGTTCAAACCCACCAGCTGCTCTGATGTAGAAAGATGAGGCAGTCTGCTTCAGTAAAGACTTACAGCCCTGGAAACCCTGTGGGGCGTTTACCCCCAAGCTGGAATTGACCAGATGACGGTAGGTTTAGGTTTTGACCTCATTATTTTCAACTACGAAGATTAATTAGTCATTTTTTTTGGATGTTTTGCCCTCTCCTAAAATATCTGTTCATTGCCCTTGAGAGAAAGAAAACACTTTCTGATGTCTTTCTGGAAGACCAGTAATTAATATATTTCTTGCTGGGGGTACCTGTGTCCCTGAACTCTGGATTCAGCATCTCCTAAATGCCCCAGGCTCTGGAAGGGCACATTGCTCTTTTCTGCACGCTATCAAATACTTGGCTTCTTTTTTTCCTTTCTTTGTCCTTTTTTCACTTCTCTATACGAACCAACTATTGCTATGTTGCCTAAAAACAAATGGTCCAGATCTGTTCGTGGGTGGAGAGAATGTACTGGACTGTTAACTGAAAGGTCGGCTGCTTGAAACCACAGCCAGCCTGAGGGATGACGATGAGGCTTTCTATTCCTATAAAGTGTTACGGTCTCAGAAACCCAGCAGGGCAGTTCTACCCTG
>NW_022111373.1:83255763-83257117 GCF_000313985.2 Echinops telfairi | reverse complement strand
CTCATTCACATCAATATGATGTCTTCTTTGGGATCTTTGATGCCTGATACCTGATCCCATCGACACGTCGTGATCTCACAGGCTGGTGTGCTTCTTCCATGTGGGCTTTGTTACTTCTCAGCTAGATGGCTGATTGTTTATCTTTAAGCCTTTAAGACTCCAGACACTATATCTTTTGATAGCTGGGCACCATCAGGTTTCTTCACCACATTTATTTATATACCCCCTTTGTCTTCAGTGATCTTGTCAGGGAAGGTGAGAATGCTGGGTTATTAGAACATAGTGTTCTTGCATTGAGGGAGTACTAGAGTGGAGGCCCCATGTGTGTCTGCTAAAGCAGCTGTTCTTACATAAGATTTCCTTCTTATCAAATAGGAGTACATTTGAAATACTATTAGCTCCTAGACTGTGGAGGTAAGGGTATAAGCCCAGTGTTAGAGTGACCCTAGAGAAACAGGTCAGACCATCACTAGGAAGGACGGGCTTAGGTAATGGCAGAGTTATCATTTTGTGTTTGTCATTACCTCCAAGAAAGTTATACAACCTTTAGGTTGAACGGATTTTTTTCAGGACAACAGAAAGGCTGATGATGACTGTCAGTTTCTCCACTCTTCACCCACACAGACACAGGTCTTTCCTCTAAACCAATATTTACTAAATGTTTAAAAACACTGCAGAAGAAGTGACAAATTACAGCCTATCCAGGGAACCCAGTGTCCCTGTTCCCTTGCTCGGTAGTAACACATAAGTCAGAACTCAGCACCTCATAAAACTAGCTGTGCTGCTTTTCTTTAATGTGTTCCCTTATCATTGCCAGCCTCAGCTTGTCTGTCATTTCCTCCATGATGTGTGTCCTCCCAAGGTCTTCTTGGGTTTTCCCTTTCTCAACCTGATGGTATGCACATGAGAAAGACCTTTTCGCATCCTCTCTCTTCCAAAGCATACTACATGAAATGGAGCTCTACACAATTTGGGGAGAGGAGGGGGCTTCTTATATCACCTCCCAAGTTGGAGAAGGACCCGTTTTCTTTAGGCAGAGGTTATGAGCACATGGAATTCATTACAAGAAGAGTGGGTTCAGGCTGTTTCCGATCCCTAAGCCAGTTCCCTAACCATGACAAAACATTCTCCTCAATCTCATCATGACTCATTTTTATTTTTAAATAACCTCTGGTGTGGAACTTCAGCAATGCCATTGGAAAGGTTAAAGAAATTATGTCTGCATGCTTATTGAACCCCCTCAGAGAGATCTAGAAGATTGAGGACAGTCCCCGAAAACAAATCACTAGGTGTGTTTGCTGAACATCTGTGTTAGACAGGGTTCTCTAGAGAGATAAAACCAAATTGCTGATAA
>NW_022111373.1:83250131-83255318 GCF_000313985.2 Echinops telfairi | reverse complement strand
ATTTATCTCTCTGCCCTTCAGTTAATCCCACTTGTGTTTATCAGCCAGGCTGTCACAATAAACTATCTCAATATCCCATGACTGCCTTATCACCCACCAAGTTGAGTTTCCCTAAATCTGAGTGCATGCCTGTTGCTGTGTGCAGCCCTACGAAGAGATAGAATGAAATATATAAGGATAGTGTTGGTCATGAGATAGCATGACATCAAGTCTCAGGGGCTAACAGAAGTCACATAACCACTAGTGAACAAAAGTATGTGTACGTGTGATCATAACTTAAATTGTAAAAGGAGTTAAGAATTAAAGAAATTACTGTGCTCTGGAAAGGATGGAAAAATCCTCACAGAAAAGAGAGCCATCGAACTGGACCTTAAAAGTTGAATGGGATTTCTCGAGATAGAAAGCAGGGAAGAGAGTGACTACAGAAGGCACCCAAGCGTTCCAGAAAGAAAAGAAATAGCATGGTCAGAGACTTAGAGGTAGGAGTAGCTGGTTGGAAGGAAACATATAAAGGGGGTTGGTAAGCTGAGAGAAAACAAATGGAGGAAATGCTGGAACAACCCTTCAGAAGAGTTATCATTGCTATGTCAGGCTAGGAATTGAGAGTTTTAGCAATATTTAAGAATATAATATTGTAATGGAAAGAAGGTATCCAGAGATAGGAAAGAGAAGCAGTATATGGAAGGGCTGCCAAGACAATCCAAAAATAACAGGATTTGATTGTGCTTGCTAGGATAAGCTAAGCATGAGTGAAAATAGAAATGAAAGTGCTCAAGAGGGGAAATCTGAAGATGCAAGGAATGGTAATTATAAATGTGAAATTCTTACAAACAATCCAGGAAGCAAGTGGATTTAGCCTTCCAGCAACTCCAAGAGAGGAACCTCTCCCTCCAGAACCCGAGGGGACTGTGAGGGGTGACCTAAGGGTAGGCTTCAAGTGAAAGCGCTGTGGCCAATGAGAGGTAGAAATGGGAGATTCAGATGAAAGAAGACCGTCTAGAGTCATTACCAAAGAGTGTCAACAATAGAGTGGCTAGAAAGTCAGGATCTGATAGGATACTCTGAATGTCTAGTGGATCAACTTAATACCATATTTTTACCACTACTGGCATCATTCTTAAAAGTCCACTAGATTTTCAGCTATGGAAATTAGTCCCATGTTATTCTCTGGGGTACATCCTGGGGCTAACAGTCACACTGGTTCTGGGGAAAACAGTTTATACATTTTTACCAGCAGGTCTATAAAATGACTCCTGATTCATTCAAATTTCTTGGGGAAAACGCTGCTGAAAGTGGCCTTCACAAGGCACATACATTGTATGGAAATGTACATGGAGCTGTTGTTTTATTTCCTCAAGTGGAGTTTTAATCCAAATAGGGGCCACCCTTCAGGGTACGCATCTGCTCGAAGTATTCAAAGTGTTATATTTAAGGAAACACATTATTTTCTTAAACAAACATGGAAAATCAATGTTTGAAACCATTATTATTGTAAAACAACACACACGCACATAAGATAATTCCAGAGGGGGGTGGAATTAATTACCTGAGAGCCTGAAAATAAGATAGGACTAGATGGTGTTTGATCGCACCACTTTATAAAATTTGGCAGCACTTGCTCTTTTGACAAAGGCGTGAGGGTACTTTCAAAAATTTAAAGAAATCTCTTAGCTCTAATTAAAGGATTAGAATTCCACTCATCTGGTTTGTTAAGGGGAAATTCTAGGAATTCTAAGATAGATTTACAATTGATTCCTACCTGCATGAATCAGCATGAAGTGTTAAACTCATGGAGAGAGCATGAACTTTGAATCCAGACACACCAATTTAATTAATAGATTTAATAGAGCTTCAAATATTTGCAGACTTGATGATTTGGTATAAAACTCTTTGCATTTCAAGTTCCCTCAGTTTAAAATATATATATAGGGAACAGTACTTAAATCCTAGGTTGGCTTTGAAGATGTAAAAGAATAAAATACATCTATAATATGGTATGCATTTGTTGTTAGGGACCATCAAGGCCATCCCAGTTCATGACAATTCTGTTTATAACAGACAGAAGCACTGCCTAACCAATGCCTCACAATCTAGGAAATGGGTACATATTGACAGGTCCTCCAAACAAGAATAGTCAAGTTTTACCCAAGCATCTGGTTGAATAGCAATTGAAGACCCATCTACACTCCACACTGAGCGATAGCTCTGGTTTTTAGCTATGTCCCCGCAAAAGAACAGGGACCTTTTCCCAATTCATAAGACAGAGAGCTAGCAGTGACCTTCTTGGTGAAATAGTCTGGCACATAGAAAGTAACCCCAAACCAATTACTATTGAGTCATGACTCATGGAGACCCCAGTACCTGCAAACCAGGTCAACGGATTACTGACACTTCGCTGTGGCCCGTACTTTAATTGCATCTACGATTCCTAAGCAGCACAGGGCATGCACAGTCCTGTGTGTATGTGCGTCCCAGAAGCTTGTGACCTATGAATCTTTCCCACCAATGCATGTGAAAGGAAATGAAATCAGGAATAAACAAAAGGGAGACATCATTGTAAAATAAACACTCCAAAAACACTCGTGGTCAATTCTATGGGGACTTCAGGAGCCGAGAAAGCCCCTTCAGGATCGTGACATTTAGTTGTCACGGAACTCATGTGCAGTTATCACTTGAGGTGCCCTGGGTGAGGTGGCTCCTGAAGCTGAGCTGGTCACTTGAAGGACTGATAGCTAGTGGAATTTGCTGACAGCTCAGCCAGCAGCTAACAATAGGTCCTTCAATGAAGCAAGCACTGGGCTGGGCAACACAGCATTCACTACGTTATTTCACATGTTAGTTATTTTACCTCTTCACCTTATTTCTAGAATGTTTGCTCCTTGAGGGCAGAGATGTAGGTCTCTGCTGTTCACGACTATATTCCAAGAACCGAGAATAGTTCCTGACACATAGTGGACTTAAGATAAATATCTGATGACTATCCTAAATTCTTTTATGTAGTAGTTTAAAGAAGGGGAGAAATTCAATTCACCCTGCTGCTGGAAAATGAACCAAATGAATGCTTAACTCTGAACTAGAATGGCCTACCTATTGTGCCAATTCTAAACCCCTTAAAACTCATGTTTCCCACTGTGAAACATAAGCATCTCACATTTTGTCTGGTTTGTACTCTAAAAGGACATTTAACCCCCAGATAAATAAAGCACTACTAAAGAACTGCAGCAAAATAAGAGACCTCACACTTTCCAGTCACAGGACGTACTATACATCCGCGCTACTCAAAAGAGCCTGGTCCGGGGAACCCCCCCCTTGGCCCAGGGGACCGGATTGGAAACTTCGGGGGCACCACCCTTCGGTTAACCGTTGATTTTTTACCAAGGGTTGCAGTTTTTTTGATTGGGGGGGGGTTCCCTTTTTCATTGATTCTTTTTGGCACCTTGGGTTTTTTTTTGGCATTAAAAATGAAGCAAGGTCTAACTAAAAGGGCACACATATCAGAATATAAAACAAATCAAAGGACCTGCCTAAATAGTTAGTACTTCTGCCCATTAAAGACTTCACCAAAAGGGTAAAAAGATAACCTACAGACTGCGGAAACTATTTTGGTAATGGCACATCAGGAAAGAATCTAAGTGCTCTTTTCCTTCAGCGTGCCACCTTGATCCTGGTGCCGCCCTGCCCGATGTTACCGGTATTGTAAGAACAAACCCTACCCAAAGTCCCGCTTCTATCGAGGTGTCCCTGATGCCAAGGTTCACATTTTTTACCTGGGCTGGAAGAAAGCAAAGGGGGATGCATTCCCACTGTGTGGCCACATGCTGTCGGATGAGGATGAGCAGCTCTCTTCTGAAGCCCTGGAGGCTGCCCGCATCTGTGCTAACAAGTACATGGTGAAAAGTTGTGGCAAAGATGGCTTCCACATCCGAGTGCGGCTCCACCCCTTCCACGTCAACCGCATCAACAAGATGCTGTCATGCGTTGGGGCTGACAGGCTCCAAACGGGGATGCGAGGTGCTTTTGGGAAACCTCAAGGCACGGTGGCTAGAGTCCACATTGGCCGGGTTATCATGTCCATCCGCACCAAGCTTCAAAACAAGGAACGTATGATTGAGGCCTTACGCAGGGCCAAGTTCAAGTTCCCTGGGCACCAGAAGATCCACATCTCCAAGAAGTGGGGCTTCACCAAGTTCAATGCTGATGAGTTTGAGGATACGGTGGCCGAGAAGCGCCTCATCCAGGATGGTTGTGGAGTCAAATACATCCCTAACCGTGGCCCCTTGGACAAGTGGTGGCCCTGCATTCATGAAGGCCTTGGTAGCCCTGTGCTGCCTCACTTGTACCCACCAAATAAAAAAATGAACTTCCTGATTTAAAAAAAAGAATCTAATATCTAAAATGTATAGAAAAATCCAATATCTCAACAGCAAAAGGACAACAGTACATTTTTTTAAATGAGCAAAGAATATTCAGACACTTGACCAAAGGCGACATGCAGGCAGCCAATAAACACATAAAGAAATGCTACCCTGATCTTTAAATAGTACTGTTGATGGGTGTCATCTCAACACTATGTATAACAGGACAACATTCTGAGAAGAATTCCCAGAATTCTTCTTATGTGTCAGCCCATTGTTGCAGCAACCACTTCAATCCATCTCCTTGATTTTCTCACTGCTTTCTCACTGCCTCTCCGATTTACCAGGCATGATGTCCTTCTCCAGGGACTGGTTTCTCCCGATAGCATGTCCAAAGTACATTAGATGAAGTCTTGCAATCTTGCCTCTAAGGAGAATTCTGGCTGAACTTCTTCCAAGACAGATTTGCTTGTTCTTTTAGCAATTCATGGTACTTTCAATAGACTTTTCCAATACAGAGTTCGAATGCATTGATTTTTCTTTGGTCCTCATATTCAATGACCAACTTTCACATGAACATGCATCCATTGAAAATACCATGGCTTGGTTACATTACCCTTGATCATGCCCTACCAGGCCTCCCATCCCACCTTACCACCGATTTGGATCACTTGTTGTTCCTTTGTCCCTGGGTTTGTTAACACCACTACCTTACCCTCCACTTCCCCTCTCGTATGCCCCCACCCCCTCAGAATTGTCGGTCCCATTGTTTTATCCTCCAGATTGTTCATCCAGCCTATCTTATTTAGACAGACCTGTGGAGATAATAACA
>NW_022111373.1:83246499-83247532 GCF_000313985.2 Echinops telfairi | reverse complement strand
CAGTATTCCCTATTTCTGTTTGCATAACTGCCTCTTAATCTATGTACAGGCTCCTCATGAGCACAAAGAATTGGTCTGGAATTCCCGTTCTTCTCAAGATTATCCACTGTTTATATGGTCCACGCTGTCAATACCTTTGCATAGTCAATGAAACAGAAGTTACCATCTTTCTGGTAACATCTTTGAGCCAAGATCCATCTGACACCAGCAATGATATCCCTTGTTCCACATCCCTTTCAGATTCTGGCCTGAATCTCTGGCAGCTCCTTGTCAATGTACAGCTACAACCATTGTTGGATGAAGTTCAGCAAAATTTTACTTATTGTACATACGATAGCAATGATTTTGTTCTATTCTTTGTATGTTTTGCTGAGTCACCTTGCTTTGCAATGGATACAACGATGGATCTCTTCTTGTAAGTTGTGCAAGTAGCTCTTTTTCAAATTTCCTGGCATAGACAAGGGAGTGCTTCTAGTGCTTCATCAGCTTGCTGAAACATTTCAATGATTATCTGATCGATTCCTAGAGCCTTGTTTTTGGCTAATGCTTTCAGAGCAGCATGGACTTCAGTACCATTGGTTCTTGTTCATATGCTACTTCTTGAAATGGTGGAAGGTCTGCTAGTTATTTTTGGTCCAGTGACTCCATGTGTTCCTTCCATCTTCTTTGATGCTTCCTGCATCAGTCAGTATTTTGCCCATAGAATTTTTCAATATATCAATTTGAGGCTTGAATGTTTTCTTCATTTCTTTCAGCTTAAGATATGCTGAGCATGTTCTACATTTTTTATTTTCTAAATCTAGGTCTTTGAACATTTTATCATAATATTTTACTTTGTCAACTCTAGTTGCCTTTGAAATTTTCTGTTCATCTCTTTTACTTCACCATCTATTCATTTGCCTTAGGCTGCTCTATGATTAAAGGTGAGATTAAGGGTTTCCTCTGGACTAAATATAGGCATGTACATATGTAAATATATTTATATATAACAAGAGGGAAATAGATCTGTATACATATGTTAATTATTAAGGTA
>NW_022111373.1:83242538-83244967 GCF_000313985.2 Echinops telfairi | reverse complement strand
GGTTGGTGCAAACTCTGGTGGATCCAATGGCGGTAGAGGCATCTCAGCACTGGCCGGGGTCTACGTGGTTCCTTCAGCTCTAAAGCTATGACTGCCATCAGCCTGTCTCCATGTGGCTTGTCAACAGGAATGTCTCTCTGGGAGTGAGCAGAGAGAGTCTCCTGACTCCAGGGAGGAATACTGGAGTTCCCAGAATTCCCAGGAGAGGCCATGCCCACAAAGAGGCCTCACTGGCTATGACCGGATTGACAAGCTAGACTCCACCTCTTCACTCATAATCCTCTCAAATTGACAAACGATTATATAACTACCACAGTTGCCATTTGTGTCATTGAAAAAATGTATTTGCTACAAATAAATCAGTGATCTTACCAAATTCTATCATGCGATCTGGAGCTTCCTTTCTATCCCCAAGATCATATTTTCCAACTGCGATTTCTTCCTCTGTTTCCAGATTTTGTATTCCAATCACCAATAACTATCAGTGCATCTTGATTACATATTTGATCAATTTCAGGCTGAAACCTTGGTAGAATTCTTCATCATTGTCTTTAGCTGAACAAATCTGTGCAATGGGTATATCGATTAGATTTCCTTGAATTCAAATCGATAGAGAGCTTTGTCCTACGAGCTAGATCTTGAAATGAATGGAACCTTGGCCGCCTTAATTGTGTTGTTCCCGGCATCGTAGATCATATAATTTTCTGATTAAAAATGACCAACACAAGTCAATTTCTGCTCACTAACACCTAGGATTTCGATCCCCCCCACCCCCAGGGGAGAGAGTGCGATCTGTATGCACTTCATTTCATTTATTTGACATCCAATTTTCCTAGATTTATACTTCACACATTCCAAGTTCCAATTGTTAGTAAAGTTTTGCACTCTTTCTTCTCATGTTAAGTCATGCCCCGTCTTCAAATGACAGTCCCGGAGGTTTTACTCCATTTATGTCATTATTGTCTGCTTTACTTCGAGAGGACAGCTCTTTCTCAGTCATCTTTTGAGTGCCTCCTGATCTGAAGGGCGCAACTTCTGACACTATCTCTGACAATGATTTGCTTCTATTCATTAGGCCTTCTTTCCATATTTGAACATGTGTCAGTGTCATGTATAAGATTTTCAATGGCTCATTAACAATGGAAAGCCAATGCCTTCTTTGTAGTCTGTCCTTGTCTAGAAGCATGCTGAAACCTATTCACTTTGGGTGACCCTGTTGGCATATAAAATACCAGTGACATAGTCTGAAGCATCCCAGCAAGACACACTGACAGACAAATGGTTGCACTAGCCATTAGAGAGATGTAAACCAGAACTACAATGAGGTAGTTTCTCACTCCAGGCACTGATCTATTCTCTAGGATAAATGTTTAAAAGTGGAATTGCTGGAGCATGTACTATTTTTATTTCTAGCTTTATAAGGAAGCAAAATACTATTTTACAGAGTGATTGTGCCATTTTGCATTCCACCACTCCCCACCACCTCCCAGAAATATATACATGTTCTAAACTCCCCACATTTTCACTCAAGTAGAGATATACACCTGTTTATTGCTGAAGTATCCACAATGGCAAAAATATGAGAACAGCTTAACTTTCAACAGATGAATTGTACCACATACATACATTGAGTTACCAGGTGACATAGTGGGTTATACATTGGGGTGCTAACCTAAAGGTCGGGAGTTGGAGATCACCAGCAGCTCTCTGGGAGAAAAATGAGACTTTCTACTCCAATGAAGGATAACTGTTTCAGAAACCCACAGGGGCATTTCAGATCTCTTTTACAGGGTTGCTATGGGTCACATCTGACTTGATGGCAGTGAGTTTGATTTTTTTTAACACATCATGAAATATTGTGCACTTATACAAGAAAATGATGTATCTGAAACAGTTCACAACATCACGAATTTGAAGGACCTTGTGCTGAGTGAAATACTTCAATACTAAAGGACGCATGTGGTGAGACCAATGTTATGAAAATAGGCTTGCATACAGTAGAAGCACTCAGTAAGATGGAGGAGAAAGATAGAGAATCACTAATTAGCTAGCAAGGAAAAAAACACTGCCATTGAGTTGATTCTGGGTTAATTGTTTAGTTCTGTGTAATAGTTGCTATGTGTTAATTCTGGTGAAGGAAATGACGATACACATAAAAAGAGGATCCAGCACACACGGCCAAGCCAAAACAAAAGACACAGTGATATACAAGGAAAAAGCACAAGTATGGTAAATCTTATATACAATCCTTCACCAAAATATTTACAGACAACAACTCGTGAATGGATACTTAAGTAGATATGTATGCTAAATAAGTGTTAATGATTGTATGTTACAACATGATTACGCATAGGTTGGGAACTTTCCTACATATATATTTGTATATGCTGCATGTGTATTCTAGGAGCCCTGCTAAACAAACATACTGG
>NW_022111373.1:83237317-83241562 GCF_000313985.2 Echinops telfairi | reverse complement strand
AACTATTGGTCTGTGTCTGGAGCAAAAGAGAGGGAAGAAAAACAAAGACTTAAGGATGCAATCAGTCCAAAGGACTAATGGTCCACATGAATCACAACTTCCTCTAGTCTAAGACCAGGAGAACTAGATAGTGGCCAGCTACCACTACTGGTTTCTGACCGGGAACAAAATAGAAAGTCCTGGTTAGACTAAGAGACAACTGTAGAACAGACCTGAAATTTATAAAACAAACAAACAAAAGAGAAAATAAGAGTGATCAGTCTGATCTAAACTGAAGGTGCCCCTGAGACTATTACTCTAAGTAATTCTTCTAATCAGAAATCGAAGTCACTCCTGGAGGCCACCTCTCAACCACATACAGGTCGGGTCTATAAAATAAACAATAATGCCCATGAGGAATGGATGCCTTAGAAGTAAGAATTGATGAAACTAAAGGGAAAGCAGTAACCATTTCCCCAAATCAAAGAGAAGAAGGGAGAGAGGAGCAGGAAACTGGAGGAATACAACCGGGCTCCGGTGTGGAAATGGCATTGTGAAGATGGCCAAAAATGACACCGCACAATTTACATATGAATTCTTATATGGAAAGCTGGTTTGCTATAGAAACTCTGACCTAAGGTTTAATAAAATATTTTTAAAGAAGCTTTTACGTTTTCTCAATGTAAAACTTCATTGTATTTAAGTATTAAGCATGCTTTTTAAAAATCAGTCTCCCGTGCCCTTTCATATACACACAAAGACTGGACAATGAATAAGGAAAACTGAGGACGTAACAATGGTATCAAATTATGCCATTGGCAAAAAATATTAATTACCAGAAGAATGAATAAATCAGTCTTGGAAGAAGTACAGTCAGAATGCTCCTTTAGAAGTGAGCCTTTGGCTCACTTACCTTAGACTAGTTATCTTTTGGGGGGGGCCCAGTCCCTTGAGAAGGACATCATATTTGCTAAAATAGAGAGCCAGCACACAAGAGGAAGCCCATCATGGAGCTAAGGCGACACAATGGCTGCAAAAATAGATTCAAATATAATAACAAGATAAAAGGCTGAAATATAGGACTGATTGTGAGGATGGCCAAGGGCCGGGCAATGTTTCATTCCATTACATGAGGGTCCATGTGAGTCAGGGATGATGGGAGGCCACCTACTAACATAAATAAAGTCGCCCTCCTAGACTTTCTGATCATTCGGGGCAGGGAGAAAAGGGCAACTCTTGCACTGTTCGAATTCCTCCTTTAAAAAAAAATCACTGATTCTGGCCAACACTTTCACTTTAGAAGTGATGAAAGGGGCCAGGGACATAAAGTACCTGCCCAAGAATACATCTTGTCCAAACAGAGGCAGATCGTTCACCTCCCAGACCTGTGCGACAATAGGCAGGACTGGTTTGGCCTTCCCACTGACACCCAGTCAATCATCACTGTTTTTGACAGCTATTGTCACTGTTTCAGGAACCTTCAGACAGCTGATGTTGGTATTTTTAAACCTCCCCCTGCAGTAGAGAGACCAGGTCCCCCGGTCGGTCGTGTTGTGTAAATTCACTAGAACAGCTGGCTCACCCGAGTTGTCCTGGTAGTTTTGACTATGAACTAGTAGCAACAGGTTGGCCCTGGTATTGGTTCCAGTGAATGGAACTTAACCCACACTCTGCCCTCTGATTTTCCAGGACCAGAAAGGCACGTCAGGAGACCCTTAAAGTTATAAGAAAAAAGCAATTAAAAGCACCATACGTTGTGCATGTTGTGCCTATTTTTTTAAGTTGTCTAACATAAAAGAAACAAACAAAAAAAGCCATAGATTGACTGCTATGTCAAATGTGAGCACTGACAATAAGTAGAACTCCACCTGGCACTCGACTGAAGAATCCAAATTCAAAGCTGAGATTGAATGCAGCTTAAAAGGTTCTTTGTCATCACCTTGAGCCGCATAGTTGACTTTTCCTGCTATCGCTACAGGTTTCTCTATGGAGTTGTTTTCCACATTCTTAGGTTTGGACCAAAATATTTCTTTCGTGTTAACTCAGCTGACTCTTGACTCCAAGGAAAACTGTACACAAAAGAAGAAACATTGGGCTGCTGTTTAGGCAAATCTTAAAGATAAATGTGTATGTGTGTGTGTGTATGTAGCAAGGAGGTGGGGTTTGAGCCAAAATGTCTTGGACATAATTAATATCATATTTGTTTTTCAATTCTCTGAAATTTGCCTATTCCAAAGTTTTATTCCTTGTCATTGGGAGCGGGTCCTCCCTGATAGAGGTTAAGAGCAGAAATTAACTATCTGGGTCTGAAGCCCTATGATGCCGTTCGTTGCCCAATTATTTCCCCTTTTGAAATTTAAGTCACACTTCTGAGCCTCAGTCTTCACGTGTGTAGGCATGATGATAACTTCTAAATCGTTATCTAAATGCGAGGGAAGTTTAAGTTAAATGAGGTAATTTAGGGAAATCATTTAGCACAGTTGTGCCTGATGCATTATAATCACTCCAATGCTCCTGGCCCTCCATGGATTCCGGACTCCTACCAAACCCAGAGGGCACAGTTCAACTGCTGCGTGGGGTGTTCAAGGCTGTGAGTCTCCATGGAAGCAGACGGACACATCTGGTTCCCTCTGAGTGGCTGGTGGGATTGAACCACCCACCTTTCAGTTAACAGCTGAGTGCTTAACTACTGTGTTAGCAGGGCTCCTACTCATTTAAATTCTCAGGCTAATGATCATCCTTCATTGATCATCCCCTTAGCTGCTACTCCTGTCTCTACCTAAAAGCTATATTTATTCCCAAAGTAATTTTCGTAGCAATTCCATCAGGACCAGGGGGCTTCCAAAGTTTGTCGGGAAATGGAATTAAAAGGTTATGGAATTTTTCCAGGAACTTTTTGAAGCCTCAGTATACAAGGTACTAATCAAAAGCAGTCTCCTGATTTACTCTTGTTTCATAAATAGATGATTCCACGTTGTTGCGAAGTACCAGGTAGCCAGCGGGCCTCATAGGGACACCATGTCCTAAAGGACAAAACTTTTGCCTAGAACTTCCTCATCCTCACCATCACTGCTGTGTGGGAGCCCACTGCGGCTACCAGTGTGTCAAGGCATCTCAGTGAGTCGTCACCTCTTTGTCACTGATCCTCCACTTTCCCGAGCATGGTAAGGGCCTTTTCCGTGGACTGGTCCCTCCTGAACACATGTCCAAGCCACCTGAGGCGAAGGCTCTTCAGTCTCACTTTGAAGAAGCATTCAGACTGTACTGCCGCAGAGACAAAATCACTTATTCTTCTGGCCATCCACTGCGTGTTTATGATTCTCCACCAACACCTGGTTTAAACCCATCAGTTCTTCTTGGTCTTCCTAACTGATTGTGCAGCTTTCCCGTGAACATCAGGCAACTTAAAACTTCCTGGATGGCACCAGGAGCACCTTTGTCCTTAACTTGAAATCTTTGCTTTTTAATACTTTAAAACAACATTTCATATTACTCATTTAGTCAACATCGATTTATTATACTTTTATGATATACAAGGCAATATACATGTTCTAAGCTAGTATACTTTTTCTTCATCTTTAACTCATTTTTATGATATTGTATCTGAGAAACTACATCCAAAGACCTGTGTAATATTGTGCTAGTCCACCTATGACTGTCATATGTATGAGACCTTACAAATCTTTCTCAGGGTAAAATGTAGTGCCTGAGTGCTAGAATGGGCACCAGGAGACTAGGACTCTAAACTCTGTTGTACACAAATTGAATTCTCTGATTTGAAGTATGTCATTTCACCTCTGTAGGCATCAGTTTGCTTGTCTGTGAAAAGTAGGTATTGGAGTAACTGCAAAGTCTCTAATCGTTTTGGTGAACTGGACCCACATGATATCATTTTTCACTTTGCAGAAATTCAAATATCTTAACTCAAAATTTAAGCTCCACTTTAGAAGAAGTTTCCGAACCCTCCTTGAAGCCCACCTGTGACTACAGAGATCCATGAAGCACAGGAGATGGATCCTGGGGCTAGATCAAGCTATTAGTTTACCATTCCAAAAATTCCAAATGATGTCACCAACTCACAGAATGTCACTCTAAAATAGCAGGACTGAAAGAAGTCTGCTTGTAAATAACGTGTCATTCCATATCTCCAGGATTATAAATCATCCCCCACAGCTTCCTTGAACGGCAGTCATAAGCAAACAACAAAACATGTTGCAGTTGGGTCAATTCCGACTCATAATGACCATGAAGACAGAGTAGAACCTG
>NW_022111373.1:83234977-83235939 GCF_000313985.2 Echinops telfairi | reverse complement strand
GAGATCCTCTCTTAGACCTTAGTTATATAAACATTTAAAAGGAAAAAAATAAAGATGGCATAAGGAGCTCACAGTCTAATAAAAAACAATTTAAAACAATTATTCATATAAGTGAGCATGTGTGTGTCCTATAATCTATTCTTTCAACTGTGAAAACAAATCCAAAAGAGAAGGAAGGAGACACGTTACAGAGAAGAAACTAGTCCATAAGGGCTAATAGCCTGCCCGAGCCAAAGCCTCCTCTACCCTGAGCTGAAAGCAACTGATGGTACCAGCTACCTTACTGATCACGCTGATCAGGATCACAGAAGCGAATGGGAGAAAACCCTGTAACGGAACTCAAATTCTTAAAAAGTCCAACCTTTGTGGACCTGTTGAGACTTGGGGTGGGGATTGAAGGCTGGAGAAGGCTCCCCAAGGCTATGATCCTGAAATGCTCTTTAAATGTTGAGCCAAAAAATACCCACTGAGGTCACTTTTCATGGAAATAGCATACTAGCCCACGAAGATAAGTAAAGATAAAATGAGCAGAAGGCTCCATTAGAAAACATCCTATGGAACGACATCCTTCCTCGATAACAGTCCGTCTATGGCAAAGATGAGATGACAAAGGGGGGTGGGGGTGGATAAGGAACAAAAAGAACAGAATGAATGAGAATGCTGACACAAGGTGAAAAATGTACCTCATGTCACTGAGCAACCTCTTCTGTAGAACTTGTCAAACAGAAACCGAATTTGCTCTTGAAACTTTCACCAAAAACACAATGAAAGATCTAAAAACAAAGCCAGATGTTATCTGTAATGGTGTCTTGTGCTCCTTCCAGGACTGTGAGTGTAATAGCAACCATGAAATTTAAAAGTAAATTACTGTAGCGTTTAAGACAGCTCATTGTTCGGGTTGCTAAGTGCCATCAAATTGGTTGTGACAACAGAACAAAGCCCTGCCAGGTCCTGTGTGTGCC
>NW_022111373.1:83220574-83232898 GCF_000313985.2 Echinops telfairi | reverse complement strand
GTACAGTATGAGCCAATCAGGGGCAGTAATGACAGAGCATGCGCTGTTACGCAAAAACCGCGATAGAGTGAAGCCGCGGAAGTCGAAGCACGAAGTGGCGAGGGTTCACTGTACTTGCATGTTCAAATTCTTGCCCTATCTTCAGTTAAAACTACTCTCCTGCTCTCAGAAAGGTAGCTTTCTGGATAATCCTTCCATCCTTCGAGTTATTAATATTGTATTCAGCTACCAGAAACTCCTCTTTTAATAACCAGTATTCATCAGATGGTCCTCAGATGATGCCCTGTTCTATGACTGACCGGTTTCCGTGGAGCTGATTCGAACTCATGATGGCCTCATGTGTGCAGAGGAGAATGATTCCACAGGGTCTTCATGGCAGTGAACTTCTGGAAATCAATTGCCACGCCTTGTTTCCAGGGCACTTCTGGGTAGGTTCTAACTACCAACCTTTTCATTAGGAGTCAGGTGCTTAACGGTTTACATTGCCCGGAACTTCTAAAAACAGACTGCTATTGAATCGATTCTGCCTCATCGCTACCCGACAGGACAGAGTAAAACTGCTCCCTAGGGTTTCTGAAGCTGTCCAAGTTTACAGGAACAGCTGGTGGACGTTAACTGCTGTCCCTGACATAGGCAGTCCTGTGCATAACCCATTAGGCCACCTTGTTAATTGCCTGTGCCATTGTGTTTCTCAGAGTGAGTACCCTTGGCCCACCGGCAGCAGTTCAACCTGGAATACCGGTCAAAATGCAATGTTGAGGCCGACTCAACCTGATCTCTGGAGTGGAGAGTTCAAGTCCTGTCTATCATGAGCTCCCGCTCCCTTTGTGATTGGCAAGCATCCTAGAATATAAGACAACCACTGCCCCAGATTGGTGGTCCCTAGCAGCCCTGGGGGGGTCCATGGGTTTCGCAGTTAGAAGAGCTCCACCAGGTGCTCTTGGGGTTAAAGATGCGGCTTTCTGTGCCTGTAAAAAGTTACAGTCTCAAGAATGACTTGTTCTTATATTAGGTCTATGTTCAAGTGAGAACTCAAAATCCACTCATATATCATGATTTATATGTGTCCCTGGTTCAGTTGAGCGATATCTCTAGTTTTTTTATTGGAGTACGTCATAATCACCCCAATGGAGCATACGGTAATTCTATTGATCTTACTATTGTTTTAGTCAAGGTACAGAATTAAAGACATTGTCAGGAAAAAGGATTTATACATGAGTAAGACGTTTTCTAGACCACCGGTTCTCAACCTGTGGGTCTCGACCCCTTTGCGGGGGTCGAACAACCCTTTCACGGGGGTCACCCAATTTGTGACAGTAGCAAAGTTATAGTTATGAAGTAGCAATGAAAACAATTTCATGGTTGGGGGAGCACCACAACATGAGGAACTGTATTAAAGGGCTGCAGCATGAGGAAAGCTGAGAACCACCGATTTAGGGGAACCATATTTAAAGATCGCGTGTCCGGAGATCAAAAATGTGCCTATGTCTTGTAGGCCTTGTAGGCCTTTCATCCTTGTAGCCGTGGACTCATACAGTCTTTGTCCTTCCATGCCATGAAGTGTTTCATGGCTCCAGCACTGTTTAAACGGATGCATCGTATCTCCTTGTGTGTGTGTGCACCAGTGTTTCTGAAGGCATTCTTCAACAGAAGAGCATTTGCGCTGTTTCCAAATTCTTCTGTCTTGTTTTGTTCTGCTTACATGTTTCTGAGGGTTTTTTAATTTTCTTTTTTTTTAATTTCCAGCTTCTTGCTATTGTGAATGATGCTCCAATGAGCACAGGAGATAATATGCCTGTCCGTTTCTGTTTCTTATTTCTTTGGGGTTATTTATGCCCAGCAGAAGTGTTGCTGGATCATATGCTATTTCTATTTTCCAGTTGTTTTAGGAAGTGACAAATTGCTTTCCACATGATGTATACAATCCCACCAGCAGTGTAGGAGAGTTCCAATATTTCCATACCCTCTTCAACATTTCTTGTTCAATATTTTGTGTTTTACTTGAGCTATCATTCGGGGTGTAAGGTGATATCTCATCATGACTACATGGGTGTCATTGCAAAGTGTGGTGAAGAAATCAGATGGTGTCCAGCTACCAGAAAAAAAATAGCAACTGGGGTCTTGAAAGGTTGTCTCAAAATAAGCAACTTTCTAAATGAGGAGTCAGCTAAGTCCACATAGAAGAAGCACATCAGCCTGTGATCCAAAGATTGTCAATAATAAAATCCAAACTCAGAGGAGAGAATGATACCAGAGTCTAAATTCTAAATACCCAGCTAGCTGAATGTTATAGATGATTGTGGAAGCAAAAAAGCCATTTGCAGAGTACCTCTGTGGATGGAGTCTCTGATGAAACCCACTGACCATGGTTTAGGAATTTGAATAGCCTTAAAATAAGGCAATGACCCTTATAAAGTGTACTCTAGCAGCTGCAGTTAGGTTAGGCTCTAACGTCTTGTCACTAGATCACTCTTTGGAACTATTTTGAATGTATTCTGTTTTGGTTTGGTTTTGTATTTCCTGCTTTCTTTTCAAGCTTCTGGGTCATTTTTGTTTTTTGGTCTTTGTTTTGTATGTTTTCTGTACAGGGAAGTCAGGGTAGGTGGATCTTGAAGACAGCAACTAGATAAGTAATTACCTGGGATACGGGGAAGGGAGAGGGAGCAGCAGAAATGGGAAGTCAGCACCAATGGGTGAGAAAGGGAAGAAAATGTTCCACAGTTGACTGTGGTGGTAAATGCACAACCCTTCTTAATAGGATTGAACTATTGAGTTGTACAATATGTTAATTATATCCCATTAAGACCATCATAAGCAATTTACAGTCTCAGATATGCACAGGGGCAGTTCTACCCTGCCTTGCAGGGTTGCTATGGGTCAGCATTAACTGGATGGTACTGAATTTTGAGTGTGAGCCAATATTGAGTTGGGATCACCTGGGGAGTTCACTGAGAATAAGGATCTAGATGACTTCTAAAGGTCATGATTGTGTAGAACTGCTCTGGGGCTCTGCATTGGTTTTTTTAAGCATCCCAGTGAATGACCAGATTCACCTTGTGCTATTGATACCCTGATTCAATTGGTCCAAAGAAATGACAGCACGTCTCACAGATTCCCTCTTCTCTCTGCACACAATGATGGCACTAGCCGGATGTACTTAAGCCCTAATTATCGATCAGCCCCGGGAGATTTGATGAGAACCCATAAAGTCTTTGCTGTTGAATCTTTCAATGTATGGGATTAACCTTGAAGGTCAACTCATAGCCATCAAGTTGAATCCAACTCACAGTGATCCTATAGGAATAATAGGACTGCCTATGTGGGTTTCTAAGACTGTAAATCTTTATGGAAGTGGAAAGCCTCATCTTTCTCCCACCAAGCCATTTAGAACGGCTGACCTTATGGTTAGACCCCAACACATAGCCATTGTGTTCCTACTACCATGAAGGTCATAACGAAAAAACTAAAATGAGTTCTACCAAGTGAAGTTTATCAGGGACTTGGTAGGGTTTCTCCTTTGTGACATATATCCTGAACTTTTAAATTCTTGAAAGCTTCAAACTAAATGTAATCTTCACTTGGGGCATACACACACACACACACACACAATTCCTTTTTTCCTTAAATGATGACAGAAGTCAGTTAAAAGTAATGCAGGGCTAAATCACAAAGGTTTTCCTAATGCTCCCGGGTCCAGATTGACCTAAGGGGCAGATCAGAGGTAGAAGCAGCTATATCTTCACAGTATTAATTTGAAATTTCAGGCAAATCATTATGGACTGACATGAAAAAGAGATGAAATCTTGCGTGGCAGATAAGAGCGGAAGCTTGAAAGGGGCTGTAAACTATGGTTGGAGCTCAAAGATGATTAATTTTCATGGAGACTAATAAATAAAGATAACAATATGTCGTATTACGTTCAGCACGTCTGGTGCTTCAAACCCCAGAATCAAAGCACAAACTGAAACCTGAGCCAGGCAGTTCTCACTGGAGAAGCTGCCTGGGAGGAGGCTCTTAACTGCTTTCTTGTGAAATAAAGCGCTGCATTAGGAGTAATCATTGTCCTTCAGTTCAGGACAATGCAGTAAGCACTGGTGGTGAAAAGGGGATTATCAGCTTTCAGGCAGCTAACGTGTCAGGTGGCACCAACGTTTTAAAGTGGATCAATATTTAGACAATCGATTTTCGTTCTCTTCTCCAACTCTGAAAGGGGGGCAGAGAAAAGACCAGAATGTACACTGAAAAATTTAGAACAACAAAACCCACCAGCAAGAGTGTGCATGTGAGTCACATTTCTTAAACAGCCATCATTATGAGGAAACCACGCTTTACTAAGGAAAAATCAGAATTTGGGGGGTTGGGTGGGCAAACAGGCACTTCCTTGATTCCAGTTTGCTGGGGAGACAAAGAGCACTGAAATCAATGCTGTGTTTATTTCTTCAATGTGAGTCTACTGAAGCTAGCTAGCCCCTTGATTATTTTAGAGGTTTTGAGGTTATTTTTATATAATTCGACTGAATTGCTTTTTCCCAAAATGCACTGTATGCTTTAAGTTATAGTCTTTAAAAAGAAGAAGAATTGGTGTTACCCTATCAGGAATCAATGAAGAAAATCATTTAGACCTAAACCATGGTAAGAAAAAAAATCTCTGAAGACATTAATTCTTCAGCTAGTTCTAGAACTTCTTCTAGGCATCAGGCACCTGGCCCATTGCGAGGACAGAAGAAACTCAGACTAGAAAAAGAAAACAGACGTCGGAGAAAATATTTAAGAAATTGTTTAAATAAAGCATGTGAGTGCTAGGATCTAGTTACAACATTTGGAAAGAGAATTGGAAGTAGGTCGTCTTGAAAGCATAGAAATGGGTACAATCCGGAAGAATCTATGACCACCTTTCTAAAGAATGATATTGATAAGGCAAATGAGATGCTCCCGAAATGATGTCCGGGGGAGAAACTGGGACCTGTTTTCACCTCAGTGATGTGATTGCCACATCAGATTACTCCAAAGAAAACACCTCATTGTAGAAACGATGCATGAGCCACAGAACTGCTTAATATAAATCAGCCGAAATGACGTCAGCTGCTGTCGACAGAGAGCTGACAGGACCTCGTGCCTGTCATTGAGGAACTCATGGCCTGGTGGGAAATGAAACACGAAAACAGGGATAAGTACCACCGGACCTGAAGTACTGGAAGTGCTACATTCTAAGTGCACCAAGATCTAAGGCACAAAGGACTTTGTTCCTAATCTGGGTGGTGCTTCTGAGATAAATCTCCTTGGAAAAAAATTTTTTTAAACACACTCATATTTAAGAGCAGAATTACAAATTTTGTCTGTGGGAACCAAACCCTGGGTAGCCAGCCAGCAGAGCGCGCCTTTCAGCACCTGCTCTGAGGCAGAGCCCACCTGCCAGGTGTGAATTTACATACAAGTAACCACTTCAGGTAGGCGCAGGTCAGCACCTGTGTCCACAAACACAGATGGTGGGGCAGGATTTTGGAAATTTTAGCTATTAAATTACAGTCTCCAGTTCCTGCCTTTCAAATGCCACCATATGTTAATCTGGCTGTATTTCCTACTCTCCTTGAAGAAAATCAAGAACTTAAAACCATTCAAGGGATGATGAAATCCAAATGGAGGTCATTCCCTGCTCCAGGGTTTCTCTGCTCAGGAGTTTGTTGACATGACAATTCATTGGACAATTCTACATCTCTTAAAGTAAATCCTCCAGGGAGTGGGATTTGGGGAGTCTGCATTTTTCTCAGGCATCCCAAGAAATTCGGACACAGATGGTTGACAAGCCATACGATGAGGAGCGCTGCCTGATACACAAGCGTGTACATGCGACACCAAACCCATGGTTCTCCCGTGGATTATAACTCATAGGGTCTCAAAATAGGATTTCTGAGACTGTAATTCTTCACAGGGCCAGATAGCCTCATCTTTCTCCCAAGGAGCCACTGGTGAGTTTGAACCACTGACTGCTATTGTTATTATCAGGTGCCCTTGAGTTGATTCCACTCACAGCAACCCTAGGTGCAACAGAACAAACATCACCTGGTCCTGCGCCATCCTGACAATCATTCTTTTATTTGAGCCCATCATTACAGCTACTGTGTCAATCCATCTTGTAGAGGGCTTCCTCTCTTTCCCTGTTCCTCTCCTTTACCAAGTACACTGTCCTTCTCCGGGGACTGAGCTCTATAGATACAAGTCCAAAGACCATGAGACAAAAATCTTGCCATCCTTGTTTCTAAAGGAGCATTCTGGATGGACTTCTTCCAACACAGATTTGTTTGTTCTTTTGACAGTCCATGGGACTTTCAGTATTCTTCGCCGGCGCCATCATTCAAATGCATGGATTGTCTTCTGTGTTCCATGTCCAACTTCCACGTATCTATGAGGCAATTGAAAACACCACGGCTTGGCTCAGGGGCAACGTAGTGCTCAGAGTGATGGCCTTGCTCTCAGCACGTGAGGTTTGCCTCTGCCAAACCCACAGTGCCACCAGGACCGTATACGTACATTGAGTCAGATATAATCAGCTGTTTTAAGTCAAGAGGCAGATGATAAAATGACCATCATGTTTTTAAAACAATTAGAAGTATAGTTTCAACCGCATAATCAATAGGACCAGTTATTATTGTTGTACAAATCCACGGAGAGGGGATTATACAGAGGAAAAGGCAAATGTCTTCCCTTCACCCCACAATACACCGCCCTACCCCAGAGGTAAGAGTGGGGGTGAATCCCTCCCGAACTATTTCTCTCCAATTACAGCTCTGTAAGTAGGGTACAATTTATTTTACTTTGCTTTAAGTTTACAGTATGCACAACTTATTTTTTTCAACTAACATTATGTGTAGAGGTTTCCGGTTTAAAAGTTAACATCATAATTTAGTGTGCTTATGTGCTCTCCTGTATTCTCGGAGTCTTGGTAGCACAATGATGAAAACATCGGCCTGCTAACCACAAGGTAAGTGGGAAAAGCCCATCAGGTGCTCCCAGGGAGGACCAGGAGGCACTCTGCCTTTGGAAGGCCTCACACACCTGGGGACCCCACAGCACAGTTCCGCTCTGTCTTGTAGGGTCCCGATGATGCGAACCAACTCGACTGCAGTGGGGTTCTATGTGGGGGTATGTAATATTCCTTTACAGCTAAACTACCATTTGCTTACTTATTTCCTAAGGGATCTAGATTTAAACTTCCTCTCACTTTATTTTCTATCACACAAAGGGCCTCAGAGGGTAAAAAAAAAAACCACTGGGCAATACACAAGATTTGCTCTGGATTTGAGAATGATGATGGCAACAAATGTACATATGTGCTTGACACAATGGATGGATGTATGGATTGTGATAAGAATTGTATGAACCCCCAATAAAATGATTAAAAAATAATTTGCTCTGGAGTAGCCATGTAGTCAGAGAGTTTGGGGATTGAAAGTTATGATTATTTTAGCTATTGATTGATTTACCTTCAGATGTGTTTAACAATTTAACTGTCATTTTCCTAGCCCCTAACCAACATTGCATGTTACCCTTTTCTGTGAAATAAATCTTCTGGATGAAAAGTGTATATTCTAATTTTAATCTACATTTCCCTGAGCTTTACTGGGCGGGTTGGTTTGGTTTGTTTTCCCAGAAGCATATGAATCCCCTGGGTTGTTTCTGTGAAGTGGTTGCTCCGCTTCTTTGGCCACTTTTCTTTTGAAATGTGTGTGGTTTCTCTTATTGTTCTGTGGATATTTTAAATCATCTGAATGGTAATTCTATTTATGAAAAAAATAGAGCAGACACTAATATTCACACATCCATTATAAGATTAATCCTTTACATCTGATATCAATAATATAAACAATATTTCTCTGGGTCTATTATTTGCCTTTTTCATTTTGTTTTTGGTACCTTTCATCATACAGCCCTGTTTTCTCTTTCATCTGGTCAAATCTGTCTCCCATCTTCCCTGTGGCCACTGGACTGTGCAGGGGTGAGTGGAAGAGGCTGAAGGTTGAAGGTGGGAGAGGGGAGTAAAATTTGATCAAGATTTTCGTATGGGTGGCTGTGTGATTTGGTGCTCAGTGGTACCATTAAGTGAGTGAATCAAGAAAAAAGAGACCTGAGAAGGAAGGGAATGGCCAAGTTCTGTGTGGGTCTTATCACGTTTGCGATCTGTCCTTAACATCTTGAGGAGCCCTAGTGGTGCCATGGTGTACGTGTCAGGCTGCTAGCCCCAAGGCTGGTCGTTGGACCCACTCCCACTCAGGGGTGCTGGGGGAGAGAGAACTGGTGCTTGGCTCCCAGGAAGAGCGTAGCCTAGACATCCCCTGCAGGCAGTTCTACTCTGCTGCTTGAGTCCAGGGAGTCGCAACCAGTTGTGTGATGACGCTAACTCACAACAACAACAGAGCTCTGTGGTTGAAGTGTCAAAGAGAAAAAATGGCAATACACCCAACACTCATCAAACAAGCACGTGGTAAGGGCTCGGGTGTTTGCAAGCTAAGCCCGGCACCCGTGCCCTGGTTTGAGGTACTTCCACCTTCCTCTGCTCTCATGATATTGGAGGCTGGCCAGTCAGCTGTGGGCACGTGATGTCAAATTCCTAGAACCAGATGGACTGGATCTCTGCTGGGTGCCCTTGCGCTGAGCCCTGTTCTTTAACTACAATCCAGTATTGTGTATATATTTTTCATTGCTACTTCGGTGCAAATGTTTTCCCCAAGGTCTTTGCAAGGATTATTACCTGTCTCTGCTAATTTTTACAAGCTCCAAACCACTGGCTTAGCATCAAATGCTGCAGCTGCAGCTACGAAGTCCTGCTCCTGGACTTCCGGCATTTTATGAATGCTCATTTTTAAAATCCACATTTTAGAAATGTGGATGGCGAGAGATACTTATAGAAGGTAAGAAGGTAAGAATTGCTGCACAAGACCTCGTTAGAGTCTGTAAGATGAAGTCTTGCCATCTTTGCCTCAAAGGAGCATTCTGGCCTTACTTCTTCCAACGTAGGTCTGTCTGTCCTTGAAGCAGTCCGTGGTACTTTCAATATTCTTCTCCAGGAACACAATTCCAATGCCTGTGTTCTCCCTTACTCTTCCTTTTTCAATGTCCAACTTTCACACACAGATGACGCAATGGAGTATACCGTGGCTTGAGTCAGATGCACCTTAGTCCTTAAAGTAACTTCCTTGCTCTTCAATACTCTAAAAAGGTCTTATGCAGCAGATTTATCTAAGGCAATGTGTCCTTTGATCTCTTGACTGCTGCTTCCATGAGCATTGATTGTGGATCCAAGTAAGATAAAATCCTAGACAACTTTAACCTTTTCTCCATGTATCACGATGTTACCTATTTTTCCACTTGTGAGGATTTTGATCTTCCTTACATTGAGTTGTATTCCATGCTGATGGTTATAGTCCTTGATCTTCATCAGCAAGTGCTTCAATTCCTCCTCACTTTCAACAAGCAAACCCCAGCCTGTTAATAAGCCTTCCTCCTATCCTGATGCCGCACTCTTCTTCATACAATCCAGCTTCTCTGATGATTTGCTCAGCACACAGCGTGAACAAGTACTGTGGGAAGATACAACGCGGATAAACACCTTTCCTGACTTTGAACCTTGCAGCCTGCCCTTGTTCTGTTCACATAACCTCCTTTCAATCCATGTTCAAGTTCTGAATGAGTGTTCCAGTGAAGTGTTCCAGAAGTCCCATTCTTCTCAGGGTTATCCACAGTTTATTATGTTCCACACAGTCGAATGTCTCTGCATAGTCCATGAGACACAAATAAACATCTTGCTGGTATATGAGCTTTCTGCTCTCAGCCAACATCCATCTCACATCAGCTATGGTATCCCTTGTTCCAGGTCCTCTTGTGAATCCGGCATTAACTTCTGGCAGTTCCCTGTCAATGTTGGATGATCTTAAGCTACATTTTATCTGAATGCTATATCAAGGATATTGTTCTATAGTTTAGCATTCTCTTGGTCACCTTTTTTGGGGATGGGCACAAATGTGGATCTCTTTCAACCAGTCTTCAAGTAGTTGCTTTCCACATTTTTTGGCATAGGGAAGTGAGTGCTTCCAGTACTTTTCTAGCTTTCAACATTTTGATGGGTGTTTCATCAATTTCTTGACCCTTGTTTTCAGCTAATGCGTTCAGTGGCTTTTGAACTTCTTCCTTCAGCACCGTTGGTTCTTGCTTATATGCTACCTCCTGAAATGGTGAAATGGTGACTAGTTCTTTCTGGTACAGTGGCTCTGTGTATTCTTTCCATCTCTCTGGATGCTCCCAGCATCGTTCAATATTTTGCCCATAGAATCTTTCAACCTCGCGCGTTGCTTGGAAGCATTGGCAAGTCGGGCTGAGACCGTTATCTCTTGGAAGCTCACGGCAAGCCACAGGCATCATGTTTGCCATGCCTTTATGAGGTTACAGATAAGAGCCACTTCCACATCTCCACGATGCATTCTTGCCTTAGAAGCAAAATGCTAGTTTTAAAATAACAGCAGTCTGCATTAAGCCATGTTCACGGTGGCTGGACCCCTACAGTTGAATGAACCACTAAGTGCAAGTAACTTGGATGCCTTAAGATGGCTTGCATGCCTAGTGTGACGTGCTCTATTTCATTGACAGTGATGTTCATTGACACTGGGTGACAGTGATGTAGCAGGATGAGGGACAGAAAGCCAGTTACTCGCCAAGTGTCCTCTCTGAAGGAGAAATTTCTTTAGCTTGGATGAGTGGTGATCACTGCAGAAAGTTATCCCAAAAGCACACAGTAGCAACCTGGGGGCGGGGCTTCAATATGTGGACTGCCTCCCTGGAGCCCTTTGCATGTTGTCAATGGCCCCCCACCTCCCCTCCTCAGTGTTTACAAGTTACCCCCTGTGTCTCCCTCCGCCATCTGCAGCCAGAGTTCATCCAGCTCCTTCCACCTAGCCACATCGACCAGCTGCTCTTCAGAGCTCTGACTCTGGAAGCTGGCTAATACCCTTGGTCTCTCACCAAGTCTAGCCACTGACAAGCAAGAGGCTGCTCAGCTTCTCCTAACAGAGTAACACACATGTAGGACCTTCAGCCTTACTAGAGCGAAAGAAGGCATCTAGGTTTATATGGGTTACTAACTCTGCCTCTGCGCGCGCACCCACACCTACACAGGGTCATCCGTGGCTTATCTGAAATTGATCTCCCAAAAGGATAATGAAAACCAAGGATCCATCGAGATGAGATGAGACAGATAGTGTTGTGTAAAAAGACGAGGGAGTCAGACTCCTGGCACTGGGCCACCCTGCTTAGGCTGCCATGCCACACAGCCCTGCTGGTTAATCAGCAGTCCCCCAAGGACAGCAGCTGTTTGGTTAGTGAGTCCATTTCTATTTGCCGTGTGTCTCACATGGGTGAATAGCTGCAGTTTGTCATTTAGCAGCACTTGCAGGAGGATTGTTCTGATAACTTGATTCTAGAAGTAGCTAACAGGACATATTTTTTTTTTCCTCTAGAAACTTCATCTTGGACCCCTCACAGCATTTAACCCAGCACATTTTTTTCATTTGTATAGCTTACCCAAAAAAAGGGTCTCTGAACTATTTTAAATGTTCACAGTAGTATAACAATTTGACAGTTCTTTTAAAAAGTTAAATAATATATGTCTATCCTACTAATTCATGCCTCCTTTCTTTATGCGTCCAGATAAATGAAAATATGTTTCCATTGAAAAGATTTGTATCAGAATATCCATAAAAATTGTATGGAGAATGGACAAAAATCCACAAGCAACCGAATTGCTCACCAACAGGTGGATGGATAAAGCCTGGGACAGCCACACAGGGAATATTACTTGGCAATAAAAAAGCAGGAACTCTTGCTGCAAGGAAACATCCTAGAGGACTCTCCAAATAATTGTGCCAGGAGCCTCAAAAATAATTTGATAATATTTACATAAATGATTAAAATGTATCTATCTTGACAGAAAGTAAATCAATTACTGATTAGGGACAAAAAGAAATGTTTGAGGTTGATGATGATGTTCACCTTGATTGCCATGACAAGTGCACAGGTGTATCAACTTGTGGGCTGTTGAGTCAATTGCTCCTCAAAGGGACCCCACAGCACATGGTAGGACTGCCCCCATTGGATCGCCGAGGCTATAGCTCTTTACAGAAGTAGATTGGCTCATTTTTCCCTGGTGGAGCAACCCATGAGTTCAAATCACTTACCTTTAGATTAGCAGTCAAGTACTTGATCACAATGTCATCATGACCCACAGGCATATGCCTATGTCAAAATGCCTCAGGAGATATCTTAAATGTGTGCTGGTTA
>NW_022111373.1:83218121-83219673 GCF_000313985.2 Echinops telfairi | reverse complement strand
AAAAGAGGAGCTGATACCGAGGGCTCAAGTAGAAAGAAAATGTTTCGGAAATGATAATGGCAACATATGTACAAATGTGCTTGGTACAATTGCTGTATGGATTGTTATAAGAGCTGTAAGAGCCCCAATAAAATGATTTGTTAAAATTGAAAATATAGAGAATATGAATTGGGAAGTAGTGTTGGAAAGGAGGAAGAATGCATTCTTATTTTAGGGACCAAGGTTGGAGGGGAGTGTAATAAGGGAGTTAAGGAGCCACTTAACAAATTATCTTTTTCTAGGGAGTTGAAGGAAGTCTTCAGATGAAGATAAGATGGGTAATAGAATTATGGCTTGGGGTTTAAGGAGCACAGAGAGTTTGGAAAGAGGCAGTCCCATGGAAATCACTAAGAAATCTAAAAGAACTGGGGAAATAATCTTAACTGAATAACAAAGAAGCAGCTCCTGAGCCTACAAAGCATGAATTTGGGCAGAATTCACCAAACAAAGACATGGAAAATACACAAAAACTTGAAGTTTGTTCTCCACCAGATAAACTATTACAGAGGGTTCCTATTACAGTAGGAACAACCAAGCTATTCTTTTCTAAACTGTGGTTTCTCATAAATTTTCATAGATCATTAAGAAGGTGTATTATGTCTCTCAAGCATGAACTTAACTATAGATAGTAGCTGAGTATTTTTACAACTCGCCACAAATAAATCTATTGTGATACTATTGCCTAACATATCATTTCCATTGACTATTTACAAAGTGATTCAGGGCCTTGTGGCAGATAGATTTTATGTCAGCTTGAACCTGTCTGAAAGTTTAGGAGTAGAATCTCACCTCTCAGTCAGGTCACAACCTGATGATACCTCCATGGAGATATGGCCCTTTTATTAAAATAACAGTGGAAAATTCCCTCTCTGGTCCTTTGCTGACCTGCTTGCAGGGACTCTGTGTCTACCTCCAAAGGCAGCCCTTTGTCAGCCCCTGAACCTGGGAATCAACCTAGGAGCTGCTGGACCCCTGCCATGTTCCCACTGACCTTGGACCTTCTGGACTCTGCTCCCACTGGACTTTGCTCTCCGTGCTTTCCACTTTACCTCTCTGCTTCACTGATCTGAAGCGAGACCAGTCTGCAGGGGGCTCTGGCTAGCACCAGACCTTTGGGCTTGAGTTGGACTAGGCTGGGGCACCTTGATTTAAAATCGCGTCTTGACATAAAGTTCTTTCTTGTACAAGAATGAGCACCACTGGTTTTCTAGAGAACCCAGCCTAACACAGTCTTTTAAATAGACTAACTTGCTTAATGCTTGTAACAGGAAATTATACACTTTATAAAAGCCAAGCTTAAGTACAACCAGATCAGACAATTAATAAATGACAAAGTTAGAACCACTTCCTAACCACTGCAACCTGATGTCTCTCATTATGATGGATTAAGCGATATGATGGGATGCTGGTGTTGTTATTGTTGTTGTTGTCTGGTGCCATCAGAGCGGTCCCAACACACGGCGACCTTCTGGACAGTAGAACAAAGCACCGCCCGGCCCTGTGTCACCCTCAC
>NW_022111373.1:83215666-83217379 GCF_000313985.2 Echinops telfairi | reverse complement strand
GATGGAGCAGCTCAATGAGCTAAAACCAGGCCCGGGGCCAACTGTGGAGCAGATAGGTCATCAGTTACTCTTACGGAAGTTCAGTGATGCAGGACCGCGATTAGATGAAGGCTTATGAACAAGCTTCAGTGTGCGGATGACACTTCTGTTATGGACTCCATGGTATTTGTGTAAAATTTTAAGAAGAACACAACTTATTTTTTTCAATGTTTACAAGTATGTAGCATATAGTATTCAGATGGATTGACACAATAGCTCAACAATGGAATCAAACATATCGAAGTTCATGAAGATGACTCAATTCGGGGCAACCTTCCATTCTGTTATCCACAATGTGGACCTAAGTGGGAACAACTGGACGGCAGCTAACCCTCCATATCAAAACAACAAAGATATGGAAAGGAAGGAGAGACCCCAAATCAGTGTCGTGTTTACCTTTGGAAGAAAAAGTAGATTCAGTGAGGATGCAAAAAGGGGTTCATTCATCTTTTTAATGCTTTGTCTTACAATTAAAAAAAGAGATGTGATGTACATAAGGCAAAATACACTTAGGAAATCTGGATGGTGGGATACATAAGTCTTCATTAAATTATAGCCAAATTTTCATCATTGTTTCATTTCACTTCATATGTTTAAACCATTGCTCCAGGCACACAAACTTGCAAACAGGAGTACAGATAATTCCTGTCTACCTCTAATCCAGATTCCACAAATGCTAGAATCTTACATAACTACAGAATGGCTACCAGCATCGGGAACGTAGCATTGACATGCCACTGTTGCCTGATCTGTAGGCTTGATTTAAATAGATCAAAAAGTTTTCATTTCACAAATCTGATGACACTATAATTTCATGTCGTTCAAAGTGAGTACTAAGATCCACTGTCCTGGCCTGAGGATGAGATGGCCAAGCTGTGATCAACAAAGAGAAAAATCTTGTTAGAGATTCCATAATTCTGGGTGTGAACTCTGCCTATGAAGATATATTGCACAAGCAATAGGAGTTATTTCTCCTATTTCTGGAATTATGCAGAAGAAATGAAGGTCAGATTGCTGGTAAGAATCCTCTAAGGAAATTTTTATTTTATGCACTAAACAGGAAAATCATGTGGGTAAAGTGATTTCTATGTTATGCATTTTTAAGTTAATGTTATGAAAATTTCCAACATATACAAAGGTAATACAGGTATTCCTTAAAATTATAATGGGACTTTAAATCTAAAGATGAAGGTTTTAAAAGTATGATGGTTACATATGTACAAATGTGTTAGATACAATTGATTTATGGATTGTATTACAAGCTGTAAGAGCCCCCAATAAAATTATTGATTAAAACCAAAATAAAATGAAGAGGGTTTTAACTTTAGGAATCTTTAGAAGCAAAGCCTGAGCAGGCTTAGTAGTTTTTTAAAAAAAATCATTTCATTAGGGGCTCATACAACTCTTCTCACAATCCATACATACATCAATTGTGTATAGCATATTTGTACATTTATTGCCCTCATCATTCTCAAAACATTTGCTCTCCACCTAAGCCCCTGGCATGAGCTCCTCATTTTCCCCCTCCCTGCTCGCTCCCACCTCCCTCAGTATTATTTGGTCATATCTTGCCCTGTCCGACGTCTCCCCTCACCCACTCTTCTGTTGTAGATGTGCAGATCCTTGTAATTGGTTCCCCCTTTCCACACCACCCTCCCTCTCCCCTCCCGGTAT
>NW_022111373.1:83189776-83215220 GCF_000313985.2 Echinops telfairi | reverse complement strand
CTCCGTCTCAGGAGCCCTGTGCCATAGTTGGCTGCGAACCATCCGGTCAGTAATTCAGCCCTATCAGCCACGCCCAAGAGAAAGCTCAGGCTTTCTGCTCCATCAGGATTTACCGCCCCAGGCACCCCTGGGAGCAGTTCTGCTCCGTCCCTGTGAATCAGAATCAACACCAGGGCAGTAAGTTTGGTTTGGGTTTGATTACCTACTTCTCTGTCACTTTCTAGAAAATTTTAATACTTACACAAAATTGCCTGGGGATTTAACTTAGAGCATAACTAGAATCTGGAATGATCTTGGGAGAGTTTCGGTGAGGATTAAAGAGCATTCCGTCTCACAGATGGATCAAGTACTTGGAGATGAGCTGAGGAATTGGATGCTCTTTCTCAAATTCCTCAAGGCTCTGCAGGCTCTAACAGCTCTGATTCAATGCTAGGGAGCTAGAGAGCAGGAAGGAACTAGACCGATGCTGGAAGATGAATGTTAGAAGCAAGAGAGAACCCGGTGCCACCTTGCTATCAGCAGAGACCACACCTGGCTTCTTACCTGAGAAAAAATGGCATCTACCTCCTGGGCTTACATTTAGGTACCACTCTCACATGTTCATTTGTTGATTCTCTTTCACCTACACACCAGGCTTTTACCTGCAAGAAGACTAGGTCTGAAGGGCAATGTATTGCTTCCAGTAGGACGAACAGAGTATTCTCCACGTTTTACAGCTCTTAAGAATCACCCCCACCACTTACCTGTCAGCTTGTCACACTGTGATGGGGGCTTTGCCGCTGGTATTTCACATACTGTCAGGGACACCTGGGGTGGAAGGGCTTCAGCAGGCTTCCAGATTAAGATAAACACGGAAAAAAGGCCTGAAGATGGACTTGTGAAGATCAAACCAAAAATAGGAAATACACATCTACCCATTATCAATGAGGTGATTCCAATTCATAACAACCCCATCTAGAGTTTCTGGGGTTTTAAATCTTTGTGTGAGCAGATAGCCTCATCGTTCTCCCACAGAGCAGCTGGTAGGTTGGAACAGCCAACCTTATGATTAGTAGCTCAACACCTAATCCTCAGGGTCACCGTGAAACCTGGTGGATCCCGAGAGAATCGTATCCAACTTGCTGGCTTTGCACAGTCACCAGGAGGGTTCAATCACTAGAAGAGGTTGTCATGTTCGATAAAGTCGAGGGCCACACAGGGCAAAGCAGACTTTTGGAGAGTTGGCTGGCTACAAGAGAGGTAATGATAGTCGTGAACATGCCACAATTGTAAGGATGACCCTGGATCAAGACAATGTTCAGTTCAGTTGTATCCATAAGTTGGAGTCAACACAATGACAACTATCTACAAATCACCTGGAGTGTGTGTGTGTGTGTGTGTGTGTGTGTGTGTGTGTGTCTGCATGCACACGCTTAAGAAGTCAGATCCCTGGGCTCCACTTTAGAACTGCAGTGTCAGTAGCCAGTGGTCTGACAGAATCTCAGAATTCATCCAGTATGTTCAATAGTGGTCTAAAAACCCTTCTGAGCAGGCGAGTTTGGGCTCAGTGAGCCAAAGGAAAGAAGCCGTGCCTCGATAGGTTTGCCAGCCTTGAGCTGAGGAACAGCCTGCACTCAAGTTTAAGCCGCGTGTTACAATTTTAAGGAGCTTGGGTGGCACTGTCAGGTAAGTGTTGAATTGCTAACCACACAAGAGCAGTGGTTCAAACTCACCCTGAAGACTTACAGAGCCTCAGAAACTATATAAAGTTCCTATGAGTTGGAACCGACCTGATGGCAGTGGGTTGGAGGCCCAGTGATCATAGCCCATGACTGCTAACCAAAAGATCACCTCTTCAAATCTGCCGGCCACTCTGCAGGAGAAAGGTGAGGCATTCTGCTTCCAGAAAGATCTCCAGCCGTGCTACTCCATCCATCTAATAGTGTCGCTATGAGTGGGAACTGAGTTGGGTTTTACATTGGTGGTGTTTTTTGGATCGTGATCTTGGTGAGATCATACCAGAAGAGGGGGATGAGTGGAAATTTCAACTGTGCCACAAGCTGCACCTGAAAAATCACCAGTGAACACAGTACGGGGCACAGTTTTCTCTGACACCCATGAGTCAGATATGACTTTACAGCCATTGTTGCACTGGTAACACACTAGGTAGGGAGGGTGATGATGACAGAAGCTATAAAACTGCCTTCTGGTTCACCAAGGTGGCCCATTCATCCCTACCCGACCCCACGCTTCCCCAGCCCTCCGATCCCTGGCATGTTCCAACCCCCTAGGGACGTCGGGGAAGAAGAGCGAAGGAGGTGGTGGCCAGCCTACCATGCTGCTGAAGTCACAAGGCCTTCTGTGCTCTCTCACTTCAGAACGGTGCTGTGAAGGAGCTTTCTAGAACAACCGAGGCTAGTTCGTAGCCTCCGGGGGATGGTGATTTGTGCCAGAGAGATGTCATAAGTTTGGAAAATTGCTCACATCACGGGCCTTCAAATCTCAGGGGAAAACAGCAGAGAGGAACAGCAGAAGGTCTGCGAGGCTGTTAATTTATCAATCTGCAGATCTGGGGCCAGGCCAAACTCAGTAGCTGTCAAATTGAGCATGTACCCAGAATAAAAGGCTTCCTCTGACTCCCAATGATTAGTCAGAGGACCTTTCCTGGGGTTCAACTTATAAAAATTCATGGAGGCAAGAAGCATGAAAGTGTCCAAGCAGGCATTGTACACTAGAACTCCATGGGTGGAGGTGGTGCCTATCATACCTAAGTACATTTCTTACAGCCCTTCCTTACAAAATGTATTGTATGTTATTTTGCAAATTGAGGGCATGTTAGAACTTCTGCTAAAACAGGGGGAGGGGGGAAATATCATTTGGCCTATATTAATAATTGCCAACATGGCAGAGCCACTATACTAGTCATTCTTAGACTTGTTAACTCCCTCAGTCCTCAGGAGGGACAGTGACTTACGATGCCCCTTTCACACATGAGTGGACTCCTTCCTGGAGACAGACAATGATTTCCCTGGGCAGACTGCTCTTCAGGACCCTTGCAGCCAACCCGTCACCATTCAGCAACTCGAACTCTTTTATTCCCCTAATCCTGGCCCCGGAACCATGCTTCCCCATGTGTGCAGATGACATGCTGCCACCAGTCCTTGACCCCAGCTTGTCCTGAAGTTCACTGTGGCAGCCTCTCTGCTCCTCAGTCAAATGATAGCTACTGTTGCTGCTTATTCCTGGGTACATTTTACCACCTTGACTAAATCCCCAGTGGCAGAATTGTTAAGTTCTCGAGCACTAACCAGAAGGTTGACAGTTCCAACCCTTCCCAGCAGCTCTGTAGGAGCAAGGCTGGCCATTTGCTTTTTTGTGTGTCAGATCTGTTGACTTCTTTCTTCAGTCTTCAAAACACCTTTTTTCCAGTCAAATACACCCTGAGGTAGTTCTACTCTTCTCACCTGGGATGGCTATGAGTCAGAATCAACAGAACGGCACTTAATGACAGCAGCTCCCAGACAAGTTACGTGGAGGCTGAGATCAGGCCATAGAATTCATCCCACACACCTCCACCAATCTCACCACAGCAGCAGGAGTTTGATAGAAGTGTTAGGCAGGGTTGACAAGAGAAACAAATCCAGTGACACTCATGTATGTGTAAGAAAGAGCTTTATAACAAGAAGTAATTGTATATCAGGAAAATACCCCAGCCCGGTCCAACTCAAGTCCATAAATCTGATACCAGTCCATAAGTCCCTCTTCAGACCCATGCAGCCACATGCAATGATTCAGAATGCAGGGAGCTCGTAGGCCGGTGGGTGCAGAGTCGTGTGGATCCACTGGCCGTGGTTCTGACAGCAATGGTCAGCCAGCAGGTAGGTGAAGGCAGAGAGAGGGGGCGGTTCCCATGGCCCTCCTAATGAGAAGCCCACACCCACAAGGAGGCACCATCAGGCTGTGACCTGATTGACAGGTTGAATACCACCCCTACACTTTCATGTATTTTCAAGTTGACATGAAATTACGTAACTACCACAGTAGATAATTGTTAAATACCTTATATGAATAAAGATCTTAGTACTTGAGTTGTTGCAGCATAAAGAATGAAAAACATATACGTACTAATGAAGAACATTAAAGAAAACCAATTTGTTTATAGTAAAAAATCTCGTAGTCTTGGTTTTGAACCCCAATACCTTATGACTCAAGATTATTTTGTTAAAAGGAGAAATGAATAAAAAAGTACCTATAAGCTTTATGGCCCCAATGTAATGGGAAATATATATTTTATAAAGCTTGTCCTTGTCAGTCTTTGTTTTGTCACCCTACCCCGCCAGCTGTTAATGGTCATAACTCTTTCTTTCGTGGAGAAGCAGCAATTGACACACGATGACTGATGGAGCTGCAGTATGCTCTGATACAGGAAACCTGGTGGTCTCAGGGCTAAGTGCTCAACAGGTCAGGGAAAGGTTGGCAGTTCGAACCCACCAGCTGCTCCACAGGAGAAAGTTGAGGCAATTTGTTTCTGTAAAGATTTTACAACCTGAGAACCCTATGGGGCAGTTCTACTGAGTCCTCCATGGTCAGTATGAATCAGATACTCTGATTTATCATCACTAATTAAGCTCCTGACTCTATTCCAAAGTAATTTACGGGAACAAAATTCATTATTCACAAGAACCAGTGACAGATGTCAAGAATGGAGGGGTACAGTCAGCAGGTCTCATTAATCAGCAGTTTCCCTCAGCAGCCTGCCTGTTGCTCAATTTATGCCATCTCCCCACTACCCCCCACCCGTCTTATTCACAGCAAGTCTTAACACAGTGAAAGCTGAAGACAGTGTTCAAAGAATGAGTGGCAAGCCTCCACCATTCAACTCTTTCATATTTTAAATAAAAGATTAAAAGTAAGTTTATTTGCCTGACTTCCGTCGGAAAGAGGGTTTTCTTCCAAAGTGTTATCATTGACACGGAAGGTATTGCTCTGGTGGATTATCGAGGTGGGCAGCTAAGTGACCTGTTGCATCAGTAATATGCAGACAATGAGACAGACCTTTTAAAAGATGCGTTTTAACCATTCTTCAAGCGATCGTCTCTTTCTGTATCTTGTTTACCCGCAAAGACATTACCCTCATTGCCATACGAGTGCAGGTGGGTTTTACTAGGTGACAACAGGGCCTGTCGTTGTTTTCATAGCCCTGCTTCTGTGGTTTCTGCTACTTTAGTGGAGGCGGGTTTTGTTTGTTTGTTTCATTCTTTCAACTGAGGCCTTCATATGTGCTCTGAATGTTGCTATTGTGTATGAGCAACTGGCCATTCAACAAATAGCATCACCTAAATTACTGCTAAAGTTCACCAGCCCCTTGTGCGGAAGCAAGAGGTCCTTGGGTTTGACACAACAGAAAGGGTTCGGATGTGAGAAAGAGATGGTCTTTAAAGAATCTTGACTCTATTGTAATTTAGTTAAAGCACGATGAAATAGACCGAGGAAATCTGATTTTAGTTATGGAAAGAGTGCATGTGAAAATGTATCTCCCTGCCACAAACAGAAATCATTGCATTTTTTAATTGAGAAAGGCATGGAGGGAGAGTATGCAAGGCCAGTTAATACCAGAGCAAGGATCTCTTTAGAACATTAGCTAAACCCATGTTTCTCTAGTTGCCCACTGCCAGCTGTCAATCTGATTCCAAATAATAGATCAGTCTTGCACTTTGAAGAGCTCTCTGTATGGAATGTTATAAGAGCTGTAAGAGCCCCTAATAAAATGGTTTTAAATAAATAAATATAATGAAACAAACAAAAACTAATAATGGAATAAAATAAAGGATCAGCTTTTGGTCAAGTTGCTCAGAGGGATTATGGGTCTAGCTTTGTTTCATCTGATTTCACAGCAAAGCCAGGAATGTGGCTTGTTTACATAAGCTTCTTCTAAATTTGGAAAGTATTCTACTAATCTCAAACATACTAAAGCCCTCTGAGGGCAGTCAGGGCGTAACTTCTCATGTTTGCTAACTGGTTTGCAAAAGGTTAGCGTTTCATCTAGTGTAGAGGCAAAATCTTTGGACTCATCTTTTTCACTCTGCCACTAGCCCCAGGAAAGCACCTCTGCGATTTTCAGAAAATGTGTTGAAGGGTGGCCTCAACACATATATCCATGACCTAATACCCAAGACCTGGGAATGTGATCTTATTTGGAAGATAACATTATTTGGAGATGTAATTAAATAAAGGATCTCAAATTGAGATCATCCTGGATTATCTCAGTGGGCCCCAAATCCAAAGACAAATGCTTTTTCTCTCTCTCTCTCTTATTGTTTAAATGTCCTTATCTCTTTCTCTTTTCCCCCCAAAAAGTTTTATTGGCATCAGTGACAAGTACTTTGATAAGAGCCTCACAAAGGAGAGAGACAACCAAGAGGAGAAGGTCCTGTGGAGAGGACGAGTTGGAGTTACAAAACCCCAAGCCAAAATTGCCTGGAACTGCTGGAAGTCAAGGAAGCTGGGTTGCCAAGAGCCTCCGGAGGTAGGGTTGGCTCTGCCGAAATCTCTATTTCAGACTTCTGGAACTGTGCACAGTGAGAGCGTGAATTTCTTTTCTTTTAAACCAATACGTGTGTGATCGTTTGATAGGGCAGCCCCCAAATATACAGCCGTCATGTCACCTTCCTAAATGATATCATCAATCATCCCCCACCCGCTGACATTCAAAGGTGGATCTGAGCCTGCCTGCCTTAGCAATAATTTGTGCCCAAAATAAATAAGTGAAAATCGTCCTCTCCAAAGCTAAAGAAAATCCTCTTGTAACTCAGGGAGAAAATTAAGCACCAGAGACCAATGTCACTCGGGAGAAAGACACAATTGAAAACCTAGTCGGGCGCCGCCGCTTGCTGTCTGCGCCGAAGTGGAGAGCAGGAATAAGAGCAGCATCACATCTGCATCTGGACCAGTGATAATTGCTCCTATCTCCTGAACGTTAAATGTGAGGCCTGTAATCAAGGCGATTTGGATTGATACAACGTCAGCTGGGACAATGGCGCTTTTCTGCACACTTGAACCTTAACCGAAGGGGAGTTTTAAGACCAAGGCCGACACAGCGCATTACACAAGGAGAATCAGAAATGAGAGTCGTGAGGGGCTGCTGAACATGATTATCTACCGCACCCAATTATCTCCCTTTCTCAAATAGACAGTTAAATCACCTGGGCTGTCTTCAGAAGTGGTGTCCCCTAAAGCCTACTAGAATAATTGGGTGTATTTCATGTTTTCCCAGTGTCTCTTTATAACCAGAAGGGAGGAAAAAAGACAAGCCTATCAGTCAAATAGGTATGCATGTTTTATAGTTCGAGAGCCCATAGCTTCCGAAATGACTGATTGATGATGTGACGGGGGAATAATCGTACTTGCTCATACAACCACGCCAAACCAGAATCCACCCCTCAAGTCTTACCGGTTTTGAGTGCCTTTTACAAAACTTTGCTTTGTGTGTTTGTTCAATTACACACAAAGTTCGTGTATGAGTAGCTAGACTTGGATAAACTGAGATGCACACCCTGCTCGCAGGGAACTCCCTAGCTTATGGGAGAGATGCGCATGGAATAAAATAGTCACAGGCCACAACGTGGGACATATGTATAGCAGAAACACAAGCCCAATGCTTTGGAAGTAAAGAACGAGTGTCGCTAGGGTGACAGCAAAGACTACCCTGTGACTAGGTCTTAACACAAAATTAAGGGTGTGACAGTGAATGAAACGATGTGGGCAAAGACATGGGGCCCTGCTGCTGGGAAGCTGCCAAGATAGGCTGCAGAGAAACTTCCGGTGCCTTCAGTGGTAGGTGCATGGTGTGCAGAAAGGAAATGGTCACTGTCCCTTTGTTACGTCTTCCTCCTAGTTACCCTGTTTCTCACTTGGATGACGTCTTCATTACCTCTTGCCTGGCCCTCCACATTCATCTCAAAGGGACTCAAGTCTTACCCTCTACCACACTGCCGCCACAGCAAGGGTCATAAAATGGAAGTCAGATTGTAGGGGTCTGGAATTCAAAACCCATTGTTCCATTCCTAGTACTTCTGGGGCCAGGACCCAATTCAGCCTAATTCTGCCCACCCTGCAGACCCATCTGTCCTTCAGCTACTCGCCCCACAAGGCTACCTGCAGTTCGCACTGTAAGCGCATGTCAAACTGTGTCATGCTCTGGCGTGGGCTGTTTTCTCTGCCTGGAATGCCCTTTCCTGGCCTTGTCGGGAGGCAGGTGAGCATCATGATGAACGTCATTGACGCATGAATAAAACTGCTTGGCTCTGAATCCTGGCTTTGCCATTCAACTGTTGTGTGGCTTTATATTTAACCATGCACTCTTCTGCATCGCAGTTTTCTCATTGATACAATGGGGGTTGTGCCACCTACCCACATTATAAAGGTAAAATCAGTTGATATGTAGAGTGTACTTAGAACAATGACTGGCATGTGGTACATGCTTCATTGATCCCTTTTTAATTTAGTTTTTTTTTAACCGCAGTAAAATTCAGAGCACATAATTAAAGTTTTAAAGTGAACGATTCAGTGGCATTTACTACATTCACCGGATTGTGCAACCACCACGTTTATCTTGTTTCAAAACATTGTCCTCACCCCAAAAGGAACCCTCTTACCCATTAAACACGCCACATCCCCCCCAGCTCTGGCTAACCACCGATCTGTTTGTTATCCGCTCTGGATATTTCATCTGAATGGAATCAAACCATAGGAAATGGCCTTCGTTTGCTAGTTAATCTAGTACAAGTAAAGGCTTCAACCATCAGACATTTATTTTCTCACAGTTTATTTCAGACACAGAAGGCCGAGTTCAAGCTGGCTGCTCTAGGGGAAGGTCCTTCCCTTGGACCACATGATCCAGCACAATCTCACGGGAGGGAGGCAGCATCTCTCTTCCCTTAGCCCTTCCCCCAGCTTGCTTGGTTAACCTCCTTCCTATCTCAGGAAAGATTGACAGGAGGCACACTTACCCTCATCCAACCTCATTAGCAGAACAAGACGCCCATTCTCAAATGGGATTGTAACCAGTGGCATGGGAGTTCCTAGTTACACTACACACTTGATTGTTGTTCTTAGGCACCACTGAGTCCTGGGCCAACCTCACAACTGTCCCTCTGCCTGAGCCATTGTGGCAGCCACTTTTCTAGAAGAACACAATTAATCCATAACAAGTCGTTTTTTACACCTGACTTTTTACTTAGTAGGGGCTCATCCCGTTTGTAACATAGATTATTGGGGGGTTTTTATGGTTGAATAATATTCCATTATATGTATATATCATGTTTGTGCATTCGTTCATCTGTGGATGGGCATGTGGGCTTTCTCCTTTTAATGGTTGTGAAATATGAACATGTGAGTACATGTACTTGAGGACCTGGTTTCCGTTGTTTGAAGGCTATGCCTAAGCGTGGAATTGCTGGATCATCTGGCGATTCTGTATTTAAGTTTTGGAGAAGCCACCAAAGAATTTTCCTCTGCGATGGCCCCATTTTGCATTCCTACCTCCAAAGCACATGGGTTTCAATTTCTCCAAGTCCTTGTTAATAATCATTATTTTTATAACGATGATGATTGCCATTCTAGAGAATGTGAAGTGGCATTTCTCCAAAGGCCAATGATATTGAATATCTTTTCATGTGCCCCTTGACCACTATAAATGCCACTGAAGTGTGAGCTATTCCGATTTTGCCCCTGGGGATCTATCTTTTATAGTGGAAGTCTTAGGCCAAACATCACATCTTTAGAGAGGGTTCTTGCTTCATAATAGAGTTCTCTACATCCGGCTTCCTGTCCCCGATGGATTCATATTCATGTGCTTAATTATGGTTGCCTTTCTCAGGATTCCAAGACGCCTTGAAACAAAAGTGCAAAAATGGCACAGGGATTTGTGCCACATCTGACCGCCCCTGGTCTCCCTACTGTTGTGAGATAGAGGTCACAAGTGTCTCCATCCTCCATCTTTCTTTACTTATTTGGGCATCAACCACTCCACCCACAGCATTGTACTTGTCTGCTAGGTTTGATAATCCATTACAATGACTACACAGAATTCACAGATGAAAGTCACAAACAATTACAGGAGTTTATTAGTGAAGTTATCACAAGTTGGGAACAATAAACAGAGTAGAACGGCCCCTTTTAGGTTTCCCAGACTTTAAAACTGTATGGGATTCGACAGCCTCATCTTTCTCCCTCTGAGGGGCTTGTGGATTTAAACCACTGACCTAGGGTGAACAGCTTAATGCATAGCCCTTTACACAATCAGGCCTCCTATTTATGCATTTGAAATCAAGGTGACCAGATGTCCCGCTTTTGGCGGGACAGTCCTGATTTTTGTTGTTTTTTAAAAGTCCCAATTTTGGGAAAGAATGCATGGCAAGCTAGGGAATGGTCTATTTGGTCCATATAGACCAAATTTTTAATCAAGAACACCCCCACCACCACCACCACCACGACCCCCCACCCCACCACCCCCCAGGTCCACGGTGACCTAGAGGCCTTCTCAAAGCCTGACATCATCAAAAATCCATGATCACCACGGAAACATGGGAACAAAGCACTTTACACGCAGAATCAGATTACAGGCAACCTAACCTGGAAACGAAGCCGGTGCCTTGGGGGCTGGCCTGCGAACCACAAAGTTGGCATCCGCAACCCACTAGCTCCTCAGGGGGAGAAAGATGAGACTGCGTCTGGGAAGATTCCTAGTCTTGGACGCCCTTTCCAGGGTCCCTATGAGTGAGAATCAAGTTGCTGGCAGTGGGGTTGGGGATTTTTTCCCCCCATAAAATATGGGGAAAGTTGATTTCAGAAACTAGGAACTAATTCAGGGATCCTCCTTAAATCGGTGTTAACAGGCTGCACCAATCGTGTTTCTCCTTACTGTGCTGACTGGGTCTGCCTTCAGGACCCACCTTCCTAGTGAGCTTCACTTTCTGCCAGGAACAAGGGGCGATTGGGAGATGGGATCACCCTCATATATCATTAGTCATTACCCCCAATGGTTTTTTAAGTAATATTATTATTGTCTTTTCTTGCTATCAATGCCATGTATAGCTCTCAGAAGAAACACACAAACAAAATTTAATATCCATAGTTTCACACACCCTGAGATAACCAATGTAAACACTTTGGTGTATAGCTTTTGTGGTCCTTGGAGACAGAGCCAGCCATAGAGTTATGTTTAGAGATACAGATACCTATAAACAGAGGGCGAAAGACTGCTGATCTACCCTCCCCCCCCCCAAAAAAAAAGCAGCCACTAGGAACCCTGTGAGTCACGATAGCCTAATCTGCAGCCAATCATAGGGACTGGGAAGAATCGGTTGGTCATTCCCGTGGGTACATGGTCACCATGAGTCAGGGTCAATAACAACAACATAGACACAGATGTCCATCTACTGCTAGGACTACAACACACAAATGCAGAGGTTGTTCCAAAAGAAGGTCCTTTTTAGGTGAGGAGCATATTTGGATTCGTAACCTGCCTTCTTCATTTAAATTAAAGTGCACTTCTTTAATCCCAAATTCTTTTCCTCCTAAAGATTTCAATTCCCCTGGATCGTTCTGCACCATTTAAAGTCCAGGTACAACCTGGCTTGCAGAAGGCTATGCAGGATAGTGGAAGCCCCAGATCCATTGGCAGGATCCACAGGTGGATTAAGCCTCTGGTGAATCCCCTCTGATCATAGGTGAGGCATGGGAATAACTCTAGTATCCGGCAGGGAGCATTACAAGAACAATTATGACAGACATAGTTAGACCAAATGTAATCTTATCATTTGATCTTTCCTTTGACCCATTTTAAAGCTGTTTCCGTTTTTAAAAAAATGAAGAGTAAATGCACATGGATTAATAATGAACACCTTGTGACCATCCACCAGGGATGTGAACAGTCTCGCTATCATGTATTGGAAAGTAGATGGTTGTAGATACAGAGAGGTTAAATTATAGCACAGTATCATTTGATCTCGCTTATGCTCCATTTAAAGGTGCTCTACTTTTTATTATTTTCTGCTTCCTGAGGTTTTCAGCTCTTACACTTTGTTACTGTTTTTGTTCGTTTGCTTTTTCATTGTTTTTTCTGTATAAGAAATCCAGGATAGGTAAATCTATGGCGACAGTAACTGGATTAATGGTTGTGTGGGAGAACAAAGGGGCTTTCTACTCCTGAAAACAGCTACAGTCTCAGATGCTCACGAGGCAGCTTCGCCCGGGCCTGGGGGTTGTTCTGAGCCAGCATCACCTCGGTGGCACCGAGACTTCTTTGGGGGCATCTGGCAGGGAAGGTTGGGGGTAAACGGGGAGCCGATAATAGTAAGTACCAGGATGAAGAAAATGTTCTAAAACCGATTGGGCAATCATTGTACAACTCTTCTTGATGGGATCAAACTATTGGATTGTATGCTGTGTGAATTATATGTGTCAATAAAATAACTTGCAAGGTTTTGAAATAAAGAAATAATAGAGCCCCGTTCCATTTTTCCTGGCTAGAGTTCACCCTCAGCTGGTGGTCTCTAGAGTGAGAGGCCAGCTCTTCCGTGGGGAGCCAGGTTCACAAAGTCCTCAGATTTTCCAACCACGAAGAACTGGCTGCTCCTGCAAAGTCGCGGCTAAAATAAAGTCAGCCTGCTCATTTCAAGCCTGCTAAGATGCAGCCAGGTCCTTTGGCCCCCTCAAACTTGGGGCTCTCTTGAGCGTGTCTCCCAATGACAGTTTTCACACTAGGTGCTGGCGAGGGGCTTAGAAAGGAGCCCTGGTGGTTGAGTGGGTTGTGCTTGGATCTTCACCAAAAGGTTGGCGGTTGAGGCCCAGCAGATATTCCATGAGAGAAAGGTGAGGCCGCTGCTTCTGTGAGCATTGACAGCCCCAGAAACCCTACGGTGCTCTTCTTCTATGTCCTCTAGGGGTGTTACAGTTGGGATGGCCTCAAGGGCTGTGAGAGAGAGTGAGCGAGTGAGTGAAGGTATTAGAGACAATGAAAATAATGATCATAATAAATCACAGGAAACTGAGCATTGCTATATGACAGGCATAATTCTTAAAACAACACTTTGTTTTTAAAAGAATTTATTTGTGACTGAAGAGAATCTGTCTAAGACCTATCGCGCATGTCTGGCACATGATAGGTAGTCAGTAAATGTTGCCATTTTACATAGGAGGAAGCCAGTGCCTAAAGAGGGGAAAGTATCTATGTAAACAGGATCGGTTGAACCATACTGCAGGGCCTCTATCTCTTGAGTTTCTTCAAACACCCAAGAGAAATAGATTTCAGGTATTGAGCATTCCTTTCCCAAGGTTTCAGTCCTTTCCAACTGAGATAAGAACCACAGATACTACAAATAATACAAGAAGATCTTGGTTTTAAAAAATAGGAGGAGTCACGTTTCCGTTAAAAAAGCTGATGATCAAAGTGTAGACGTGTGACTCAGTTTGATATTTTTAACTGTATAGATTGTATATCTGAAGCTGGAGCTGGACCTCAATTAGGAGTTAGGTTTCCCCAGTGACCAATTGGCAATTACACTGAACATCTTCAAAGAACACTTGGCAATTACACTGAACATCTCCATGTATAAACATAACATGGCATTGTTAAAAATTGATTGGTTTACAGTGGGAGCCTCCCTGTATAGAGAGGTATTTTCTTTCATCGTCAAGTTCTGAAGCTCCATATTATGAACTTTCATGATCACCTTCATCCATCCTCTCCTATGAAGAGATTGTTGACAGACTGGAATTGGCCTTGTTGTCCTAGATTTGGGTAATGGTGAACCTTGTTCTCTTAGATTCTGGTTTGATAAGGGCTAGCAGAAAACAAACAGCAAAACTATACATTGTGGGTAGAGCAACCAGGCAATATCCCAAATAGAATACAGAAAGAGCTATTCGAGAATTTAAGGAGCCCTAGTGGCACAGCGGTGAAAGCACACGGCTGTTAAATGACCGGACTGGCCACTCCGCAGGAGAACGACGGTGTGGCTTACTTCTGTGAAGATTTAGACCATTGGGATCCCTCCAGCGCAGTTCTACTCGGTTCGATAGAGCCTCTAGGAGTCAGAATCTGCTCTGTGCGACTGAGTTTGGGTTACTGATGGATTATCTCATCACATGTTTTCTCTTACCCTCAAATTTAGTCAGAAAGAAATCTTGAAGGCAGTCCTAGATCTCACTGTGGGATTCACGATGAGAGTGGACTTTGGGATGTGTTGCCAAGAGACTGCCTGGGAGGAAGAGGTTGCAGAAGCAGGGATTCCGCTGATGTATGGAAATCTCATTTCTCCTCATATTATAATCCTGTGATTCCTGCTTCCACCACATGGAAGCTCATCCCCGCTCAGTTCAGGAGAAGGACTCCTCTTGGCAATTACACGTCCTCACTGCAGGTGAGGAAGAGGAGGTGAGGGTGAGGAGAGAGAGACGCTCATAAAAAGGGTCCTTAGATCAGCCATGCACGATGACCTTAATTTCTCCTGTGAAATGAAAGGATAGGAGAAATCGGGAGGGTAGCTGGAAGGGGAGAGTGAAAGTGGATCTCCTGTGGTTGGTATAAGTTTGATGGTTGGGGAAAGAGGTGCAGTGGGGGTGAGGGGGGAAGGTTAAAGTGCTGCATTGTCATTGGGATAAACCCATAAGTAACAACTAACAATGAGGAGAAGAAAGAGCACCGAAGAGCTGCTGTGTTGAAAGAAGATGAGGTTGGCTGAGAAGTGTCTTTGACTTTTTATTGTGAATTGGGGGAAGGTTTACAGAGCAGAGCAGATTTCCATTCAACAATTCATACACATTTTGTTTCAGGTCATTGATGGAAATCCTCACAAAGTATTATCACCCCTTCCCCCCCGGTGTTTTCTAGGTTCATTCCTCTTCTCTCTCAACCTTTCTGACTTTGGCCTTCAATAAATGCTCCCCTTTGGATCTCAAATGGTTGATTCTTCTAAAGTGTTCCGACCTCCTTAGTTCTGTGGTTCCCCTTACAGACTTGTCGATAGTTTGGCTAAAAATTGAGCTATGGGAGTGAGTTCATTTCCAGGCCTGAAGGAAGACTAAGGACCCTACATGTGGAGGTTCTACCAGTCTCTAGCTGGCCAGTAAGCCTGCACTTTTGGATGATTTTGAGTCTTGCTCCACATTTTTCTTCCACTCTATCCAGGACTTTCTAATGAGATCCCTTTCAGAGCAAGTGGCAGTAGTAGCCGGATACCATCTAGTTCCTCTGGCCTCTGGGTTGTGGAGACTGAGGTTTACAGGGTCCATTAGTCCATTAGACTGATTGCTTTCCTGTGTCTTATATCCGACACTCTTCTTCTCCCAGATGAGGACAAATAGATGCATCTTAGATGGCCTTTCACTAGTTATCATAACACCAGTTGCTGCTGCCAAAATAGGGTACGGAATGCTGTCTTTGTGGATGTTGTTAGGCCGATTGAGTGAGGTATCCTCCCCTTCCCCCGCCTAGACGACAGTCCTGAGTCTCCAGGCCCATTGACTCATTTCAAGGTATTTAGTTATGCCTAAGAGGTATATATATAACGTTGCTCTCTTCATGCTCCACACACTCATGGATCAATTTACAGCAATGGTAACATGTACAAAATATCCTGTCAAACCTACATAAAAGATATAAGACTCTTGATGCTACTTTGTTGCAACTGTGGACCCACAGGATTTGAAAGCACCTTTAATTATGGCAATGCTTTTATTCCTCCTAATAATATGGTATTGCTATTTTATTGGATGTCTGTGCGTAATGAGCCACGACCAGTCTTTGAAAAAGAAGGAGTCATGGGTGTAAATGGTTAAGCACTCAACCACTCGCCAAAAGGTTGATAGTTCAAACCCACCGAGAGGTGCCTCATAAGAAAGGCAATTTGGGCAACTAATCTGCTTCTGAAAGGTCCCAGGCTGAAGAGCTCTGTTTGACTCAGACACATGAGGCTGCCATGAGTCAGAAATGACTCCACAACAACTACTCTCTTCAAGGAACCAGGGTGAAAGTAAGGTGACATTGGGAGATGGCCAGCGAGATATACTTCATGTTATCACTGTTTATAGAATGTACTGTATATACAATGGTGTGGGGCAGAGAGCTTAGGGGTTTTCATTTCTTTCTCCTCGCACAGGAATGTGCACATATTGTATCTGCTCTTCTAGAGCAGGTTGTGGATGTCAACTGCCATCAAGTTGGAAACTGACTCATGGCAACTTCATGCACCTCAGACTGTTGGGCTCCGTATTCAGGGGCTGAATTCTAGGCCTTTCTTCCTGGCCCATCTTAGTCTGTTAGTGCCACTATGACCTGTTCAGCCTCCAAGCAACTTGCAAGCCTCCATTGCCAGAAAGGCGGTGACTTCTCTTGAGGTGCCTTGGCTGTGAACAAACTCAGGTCTCCCACTTGGAATGTAAGAATTCTACCACTGAATCCTACAGACTCCTTGAAAAGGTCTGTGATTTCTTACCTATGTGTCTGTCCTATGACAGTCCTTAACTCACTGGCATCGAGTCAATTCTGACTCATGGTGATCCGATAGGACAGCATAGAACTGCCCCTGTGGGTTTTCTAAGACTGTTACTCTTCACATGAGTAAAAAGCCCCATCTTTCTCCTGTGGAGTGGCTGGTGGTTGAGAACTTCTGACTTAGCCATTAGCGGCCCAATTTGTAACCACTATACCATGATAGTTTCTAGCATGGCGCATATTAGCAGTTTTGGTTCTCAGATGTTGACATATTATTTCCATTATAAATGTTCCTATAAGTACTGAAGTATTTTCCATCCTCCAGTAATCCCCATGCCCTATGCATCCCTGGCAGTTCCCCCTGGCTAAGCCATTGGAGAATGTGTGCTCTCCAAAGACAAGGGCAAAATCTCATAGCTTTCTGATTCTCTCCTGTGATTCCTGAATGCCAGTGGTCATGCTCCTGAGAGGTCACCGCTTTCAAAACCTGTAGAGCAATGTTTGACTCTGACACATGAGATTAAAAAGTGACCAAGAACCTGACCCGTTTCTGAACATGGAGGAGCAGTGAATGTCAAGGTTGTCAGGAGTCCATCATCATTGTCCCCACATAGACTCAGGCCCAGAAAATGCTCGTTTTCCTTTCAGAGTGAGAGAGCATATCCTTTACGGATGAGGGCAGGTACTAGAATTATCTGAGTCTTTAGTTATTTATTTATTTCGGTTAGGAGACGGGTAACACATTCTGAATGCGGTGATGGTGAGTGCAGGCATGCGAAGTCATGTGCTTCTGATCTCACTCCACGGTCTGTCTGTTCTTAGCCAATCTCTGGAAGCCTTGAAGGGTGGGGAGTGGTTCAACTCAGGGATGGGATATCGTGACAAGTTGAAATGCGTGTAAACACTCATGGGACCAGCAGAGGCCTGGGTAGGGCTGGGCTGGGCCATCTTCCCTTGATGAGCTCTATGTTTAGAAGCAGAAAAAAATCTGACTAACGGGGTAAGGGCGAGCCCCGAAGCAGTATGTCAAGATCTATGGTTTGACAATACATATTTTTTGGTGGCCATCTGGGGATTAAATTAACATATTTAAAGTTCAAAAGGGAATAGAAATTCATTACTAGAATGGGAGAGGTCATTTTTTTCCTGGATCACTCCCAAACAGAAAATTGAGAACAGGATTTGTTGCAGTGAAAACCCAAAGGGATTGTTTTTCCTTCAAAGGAGCCAGCAGATGTTTTCATTCTCTTTAGAGCCAGCTCTCGGTTAATCAGCACTTGGATATTCAGTTTTCAGTTCTTCGGTTTTGCTTTTCTTTTTCATGTCACCAAACCAAAAAGAGCCTCTCTCTAAGTCAGCGTCTGGGAAACTCCACTGTCCGTTAGAATAGCCACTACCAGTTGGAAAAACGCTAAGACAAGTACCAGGCCAATAAAGTTTGTATTTTTGTTTCTCAGCATTTTCCCTTCCCTAAGTCCCATCTTCTCATTTGTCCTCTTTAACGTGTGACCCTCGGACTGTGCCCTTCAGTCAAGCTGGATACGGCTCAACAGAACTTCGCTGCCCTCCCTCCACCACCCATGAGTCCTTCCCAGGCCTCCACTCAGCTGCTGCCCACTCACGTGCTGTGACACACGACCGCGAGAAATTCAGGGCAGGGCACAGCCTTCCAGATGCTGAATAGCGCTGCCATGCTGAACACTAGCGACCTCATTCATGGGAGCAGTTTATTTGCTGCTGTTTTCCAATTTCAAGATGTCATCACGATTCAGCTGAAAATCCTGTCAAGCGCTCAGAGGGCCAGGATCCTGGGCCACTGGGACATGCATACCCTGGAGGAGAGACAAGGAAAGAATGGGAGGAGTACTGTGCCAGGCCCTGTGACATCATTATCTCATTTGGTTTTGTCAACGACATGACCACATTACTAGCCACATGGCTAGGGGGTAAATCGTGTGCCCCCCAAATGCGAGGTAAACCTACCCAGTCTGCATCCAGCTATAATCCCATTTGAGACTGTCATCATGGCTGTGTGGATACAGCAGGATTCATGTTTGAAACCGCTCCCTTTTGAAATATAAAAAGGATCGAACACGGAAGGGAATGAGCAGGAAACCCCACTGCCATGGAGTTAATTGCAACGCATAGCAACCCTATGCAACAGAGCAGAGCTGCTCCTTTGGGCTTCTGAGACGATTGCTCTGTCTGGGAGCAGCCAGCCTCCTATTTCTGCCACAGAATGACTGGTAGGTATAAACCACCAATCTCGTAGTTAGCAGCCCAATGCTTAAGCCACTGGAACAAACGGATGCCAAGTCACACAAGATCTCCAAAGAACCAAGAAGAGACAAGGCCTTTCCGCCAGAGCTGGAAAGAAAGAAAAGGCTCTCCAGGAGCCGGGGCTATAAAGTCAGGCTTCTTGCCTCCTAAACCACAAGCACAGGCGTTTCTGTTGGTTGAACCTATCCACGTATGGTATTTCTGTACAGCAGCACCGATGACAAAGGCCCACCTGATACCGATGAAGGCTGGAGAGAGTACATTCACGGGCTGATAAATGGAAGCAGTCTGAACTCAAACTCAGGTCTGCCTGGCATCACAGCTCCATGATGAGACCATATAGATACATTAAGAGCAGTACACTCTGACTTCTCTACAAGTTTCACTCTTTTGCTGTGACCACAGACTTTTGGAATCATCCAGTTTACAAGGTCTGTAAATGATGACACAAGTCGTGGTAGCAAGACACAAGGAAATTTGCATTGAGGGAGTACTTGAGTAGAGGCCCAATGTCTATCTGCTACCTTAACACTAAACCTTTAAATATGTGCACATAGATCTATTTCCCCATTATCATATATAAATATATTTACATATGTACATACCTGTATTTAGACCTCTATAAATCCCCTTTGCCTCTTAGTTCTTTCCTCTATTTCCTTTTACTTTCCTCTTGTCCCACTATTATGTTCAGTCTTCATTTGGGTTTCAGTAAATTCTCTCGATTACACTGATCCTTGATCAAGCCCAACAGGCCTCCTACACTGTCCTTGCCATCGATTTTGGATCACTTGTTGTTCCCTTCTCCCTGGGTTTGTTAACACCCACTTCATTGTTTTCTCCTCCAGATTGTTTATCCTGCCTATCTTAGCCAAATAAACCTACAGAGATAATAACACACACACACACACACACACACACACACACACACACACAAGACAGAGCAAAACAAAGTAACAAAAACAACAAAAAACACCACCACCAACAAAAGCCTGTAAATAGTTCAAGGTTTGTTTGTTGACCATTAGGAGTTTTTTCCGGTCAAGTCTGATGGGGCGCCAAGCCCTGGCCCCAAAGTCTGTTTTTGGTATTCCTTGGGGACTTTGTTGCTCTGTTCCCCTTGTCATGTCTCCTCGTGTCTCCCTTAATGCATGAACACTTTTTTCTATTAAATTGGCATTCCACGATGCTCACCTTCCCAACATGATCGCTGAGGACAAAGTGGGTGCATAAGCAAATGTGGTGAAGAAAGCTGGTGGTGGCCAACTATCAAAAGATATAGCATCTGGGGTCTTAAAGGCTTGAAGACAAACAAGTGGACATCTAGCTCAGAAGCAACAAAGCCCACATAGAAGAAATACACCAGCCTGTGTGATCATGAGGTGTTGATGGGATCAGGTCTCAGGCATCAAAGAACAAAAAAATCATATCATTGTGAATGGGGGTGAGTGCAGAGTGGAGTCCCAATGCCCACCTATAGGCAATTTGACATCCCCTTACAGAAGGGTTGCAGGGAGATGAGTCAGTCAGGGTGCAGTATAGCACCAATGAAACATACAACTTTTCTCTAGTTCTTAAATTCTTCCTCCCCCCACTATCATGATCCCAATTCTGCCTTACAAATCCAGCTAGAACAGAGGATATACACTGGTACAGATAAAATCTGAAAACACAGGGAAATCCAGGACAGATAAACCCCTCAGGACTAATAACGAGAGTAGTGATACCAGGAGGGGAAGGGGAAGGTGGGGGAGAAAGGGGAAACTGATCTATATATGATCTGCATATAGCCCCCCTCCCTGGGGGATGGACAACAGAAGAGTGGGTGAAGGGAGACATCAAACTGTGTAAGATATGAAAATATAATAATAATTTATAAATTATCAAGGGTTCATGAGGGAGGGAGGGAAGGGAAAAAATGAGGAACTGATACCAAGGGCTCAAGTAAAAAAATGTTTTGAGAATGATAATGACAACAAATGTGCTTGACACAAAGGATGTGATAAGAGTTGCAGGAGCCCTCAATAAAATGATTTTTAAAAAACAAAATAAAGGAAATGTGGAGGAAATGCAGGGTGTAAAATGCGTATAAGGTAGGTTTGCTTATCTGAGAAAATGTGCATATTAGACTTCACTCTAAATGAAAGAAAAGTGGTATTTTGGTTGCCTAGAGCTTTGATGTAAATGCAGAATCTATATGGTCATAACTCAGAATCTGTATGGTCACAGATATTTAGGGTAATAACTATAAGCTCATAGAAAATTGGAGATGAGAACTTACTGCCATTGGGTTGATCCCAATTCAAAATGAACCTGTACAACAGAGAAAAACTGCTTTGTAGGATTTCCAAGATTGTAGATCTTTACAGGCAAAGATAGCCTCCTCTTCTTCCCAAGGAATGGTCATTAGATTTGTACAGCTGATCTTGTCGTTAACAGTCCAGGGCTTAACCTAACTAGCACCAGTGCTCTTTAAAGCTGAGAGTGATGCTAAAACCCAACTAATTGACACTATAGTTGTATCCATGAGGAAACTGAAGATCAGAGTGCAATACATGTAGTGTCTATAAGAACACCTTCTGAAGAACTAAAAATGGAATAAAATGAGAAATCTGGTTCCATAAGGTTCGATGGTCTGCTGACTGAGTTAAGTTTTGTACAGGCTCTTATTGTAGGAGAGGCCTTCACTACTTGAGTCCTTCGTTTGTCTATCAGTTTGCCCAACAATGCAGCTGTCACGTGTTTACTGCATCAGGCAATCTAATAAACAACTTAAAGTTCTATCATTTAATCATCATCACCGCTCTACGAAGAAAGTGACATTTTTATTTTAATGTTCCACTGGAAGAAACCGATCCTCAAAGTGATTAAGTAGCTTATCTACCATCACATTAAATGGAAGCATCAGAAAAGAAGCAATTGCTTTGTTCCCCCATCTAGAGCTCTTACCTCTTGCAGTATTTCAGGAAGAGAAAGAACAAGCTATCTTTATACCAATTTTTTTCCTAAAGAATTAATGACATCATCAATCTCTCTCAGGTCCCACAGAAAGTTAACAGAAAAGACAGAGCTAGATTCAGGATGTCATCGGTCCTACAAAAAGCCTTTTCTTAATGTCTTGTTCAGCAGGTTTCAATATATATATGGATTGGCATAGTGGCTGTACCAATGGTCTGAAACATAACAATTGTGAGAATTGTAAATGCTTGTGCACTATATATATGTATATCATATATATCTTGAAATTATTGCCTGGATATGTAAATTTATAGACACTGTAACTGGATTAATAATTACCTAGGGGCATGGCAGAGGAGGGTGGAAAGAAATGGAGCGCTCACAACAGTGAGTCCAAGAAGGAAATATTCTGAAATTGATTGTGGTGATGATTGTACAACCCTTTTTCATGCCGTTGAATGACTGTATGATATATGAAGCAGATGCCAATAAAACTAGTTTTAAGAACAGTATTGTCCATGTATGATCGCCTTCCATTGACAACCTCTGCTTTCACCCTTTGCCTAACTTGAAATCATTCAGTGTTGTTGTTGTTGTTGTTGTTCTTCAGTGCCATCAAGTCTGTTTTGATCCACAATGACCCTATGTACATTAGAACCAAATATTGCCTGGCCCGGCAGCCTCTCACAATTGTTATGCTTGAGACCATCAATACAGCCACTATGTCAATCCATCTTGTCAAAGATCTTCCTCTTTTTGGCTACCCCTCTACTTTATGGAACATAATGTGCTTTTCCCGGGACTCGTCTCTTCTGATAATATACCTAAGCTTATGAGGCCAAGTCTCGCCATTCTTACCTTTAGGGAGCATTCTGGTTGTACTTCTTCCAGGACAGATTTATTGGTTCTTTGGGCAGTCTGTGGTATGTCCGATATTCTTCACCAGCACCATCATTTAAATGCATTGAATCTTCAGTCTTCCTTACTCAATATCCAATTTTCACATATATATAGAAGGCTGTTTTGGGGTGGCATAGTGGTTAGCTAAACAGCACTGACCCTTGGAAGACTCCATTCCTGCCCTAGCAGCATCTCATTTGGTTGACCCTTATATCTACCTTTCAAGTCTCACTCCCTTTTTGTCTCCCTCCTCTCTTCCTGGTTTCCTTGAAGGCTGGTTGGGAACTTCAAGTGATTTTGGCAAAGGATTCATATAACATCCATTCCCCTGTCTTACCTTGTCCTCTGTGTACACTGACTCTCATTCTCTATAGAGGTATGTTGCCTTCAGAGAAATTTAAAAGAAATTCTCTATTTTTTAATTAATTGATGAGACATTAACAAAGCTAGATTTTAATGTTAAAAAATAGAGAATAAAACCCTAAAAAAAAAATCGTCGAGCTCACTGCCATTGAGTCAATGCTGACTCACAGAGACAGGATAGAACTACCACTGTGAGTTCCCAAGACTGTAGCTGTTTATAAGAATAAGCCTCATCTTTCAAAAATACCGTACCATTCCCAAATTGAAAAATTATGTCTTAACCTTTTGAACAAACAGAAAATCAAATGTAAAAACCTAAGAATATCTAAGAAATATTGATAGTAAAAGCATAAAATAGCAGAACCTAAAGCAAGAAAATTTCCTATTTATATTAAAAGTTAGAAAATAGTAAGTGCTTAATTTAAAATTTTAGAAAATTGACCACAAAAGTACCTAAGAGTAAATAAAGATAAAAGCCTAAATTAATCAAGCATGAAACCAAAAATGTAATAAAGCCAAAAATTAAATTCAAGAGCAAGTTGTTGGCAAGGAGAGGAAAGTAGGGTCCTAATAAAAGAAACCGTTACTAATCTTATCAGGAACATACGAAAGCAAGGGGAGGAATTCAAAGGGATGAAAGAATGGAGAAATAATCACAACTACAAAGGAAATACAAACAATAATAAACTCAACTCTATGCAAGTAAAACTGAAAATCTGGCTGAAACGTGTGCTTTTTCCAGAACTGATTCCAGAAAGAAGAAGGGGGCAGGGGGTAATCAAAACAAAGCAATTTCCAAAGCGTTATTCACAGACTAAAAGCACCAATTCATAAAGTTCTTTTTTGCTCCCCTATTCAGAGCAGTTCAAACAGGAAGGAGTTCTCTGTTCTACAACGGTTTGGTTAACTGTGACACCTAATCTCGGCTGGATATTTTTCAGGGTGGAGTTTCATAAGAGAAAAAGAGCTGTGTTTGGCACTGTGTTTAAGGCACTCGGCTCTGAGCCCACCAGCCGCCCCTCAGAAGAAAGATGTGGTAGTGTGGCTGCCGCTTCCATGAAGATTTACAGCCTGGGAAGCCCCCTGGGGCAGTTCTAGTCCATCTTAAAGGGTTGGAACAGGGCCACTGAGAATCAAAACTGGTCTTAGGGCAGAGGATTAGACTTTTTCATTTGAGTGACAAAAATGGCATTGCAAATCACCCAGGAAAAATAAAGATTGCTTGAATAATAGTTTTGGGAAAAGTGGGAATAGTGTTGGGATAACTATGAGGACTAAAATTTAATCAATCAATCCCTTATATTTTGTATGGAGAATATGAATGGGGTTCAGAAAATTCATAGAAAAAATTCTATTATCTTTTCCATTCCATTTGTCTACAAATATTTTGTACCCACTTTATACATGAAGAATTTAATCAAAGGTTCAAAGAAACTAGTCCATAGAACCAGTAACCTATGTGAACAATAGACTTCCCCAACCTGAAATCAGAGGAGATAGATGATGCCAAGTTACCACAACCAATAGTTCTGATCAAGGGCATCATGGGATTTCTCAGACAGAATGGAAGACAACTGCAGAACAAAGCTCCTAATAATAAATTCCTAATAAAATGTCAGGCCGACTGAACCAATAGAGAAGAGAAGCACAATATTGTCATACTGCAATAACCTTTGAGCTTGGATTTGAAGCTATTTCTGTAGAACAATGTAGTTCACCAGAGAGAGAGAGAAAGAGATTGGCTTGTAAAATTAACAATACGCCCCACCCCCCCAAATTACCAATATTACCAGTGAGTTGATTCTGACTCATAGGACCCTATGGGAGAGACCAGAACTGTCCTTGTGGGTTTCCGAGACTATAACTCTCCACAGGCGTAGAAAGCCTCATCTTTTTCCTGATCTGATGCTGGGACCCCTTTTAGTAAGTAGTCCACTTCCTCCTCTTGATTGGAGACATACCTTTATCTTATATCAAGCTCGTGTATAGCCTAAGGTTTGTCTCAGAACTGCCCACTGTCTTTTTCTGATTCACCTGCCTGTTCCTGCATAGCCTTGCATTTACTCATCGATACTGTTAGCTTAGCCGGAGCTATTGACAGACTTGAGGATCAGTTTGCCTTGTCCTGTAGTGTCCCAATGAGTCGGAATGGATTGGAGGGCAGTAGGTTTTAGGTTTATTAGCAGATTTGGCCATTTTCTTTAGATGAGACCTGAGTCCATCTCCTTAAGTTGAATCGTAAGGATTCCACCAGTCGTCAAGGAGCTGACTCTGACTCAAGGTGACCCCACAGGTGTCAGAGCAGAACTGTGATCGATGGTTGGGTTTCCAGAAGTATATTACCTGGCCTTTCCTCCAAGGTACTTCTGAATGAACTCAAAACGCCATTCATTCCATGAGCAGCCTAGCACATTAGCTGTGTGCATCAACCATGGCATTTGGATGGATGTTCTTTCATTTCTTCTTTTA
>NW_022111373.1:83180591-83188211 GCF_000313985.2 Echinops telfairi | reverse complement strand
TACAACTCTTATCACAATCCATCCATACATACATTGTGTCAAACACATTTGTACATTTGTTGCCCTCATCATTCTCGGGTACATTGCCGTTAATCAAGCCCCACAAAGTATCCTATGCCCTCCTTGCTATAGATTTTAGATCACTTGTTGTTCCCTTGTCTCTGGGTTGGTTGACATCCCCCTTTCTTTCCACCACCTCCCCATCTCCCATATCCCCCCAGAACCATTGATTCCATTGTTTTCTCCTTCAGATTGTTTATCCCACCAGATTGTTTATCTTATCTAGATAGACATTCGGAGACAATAATAAGCATAAAAACAAGACAGAGCAAAACAAAAGAAAACAAAACAACAACAGAAAAAGAAAAGCCTATAAATAGTTGCAAGTCTGTTTGTTGACCTTTAGGAGTGTTCTGTGGTGGAGTCTGATGGGGTTCCATGCCCTCACCCCAAAGTCTATTTTTGGTATTCCCCAGGGACTTTGTTGATTTGCTCCCTTCGCTGCCCTGTGGCACGCGCTTAGTGTTTCACCCCAGTGTGATGGGGTCAGAACAGGCACAGTTCCTATAGTGTATCTCCAGTATTGTCCTCCATAGCTCTATGTGTTAGTGAGGGATAACGTGTCTCATGGTGGGCACTGTAACTTTTTATGGATGTAGAAAGCCTTGTCTTTCTCTCAAAGAGCAGCTGGTGGTGTTGAACTGCTTACCTTGTGATTTGCAACCTAACAAATAAACACTACACCATTAGAGCTCAAGATATATATGTGTGTATCAAATGTACACATGATACAAAAATGTTAGCCTTGTAAAGTAAATTTCCTTTCCTTATTTTTAACAGCATCGACTTCCCCAAACTGAAGGCAATTACGGTACCATGTATTTCTTACAGTGCTGCTGTCTCCATAGACAGCCACAGAAGTAGGAGATTCAAATGACACTTTAAGCCAAGGCCCTCAGATGGCAGTTACCAAATTGTCAGACAGGACCATGAGTGCAATCCTTAATATGTATATCTTCACTGGAAATACTCAGAGACCAGTTCGGGAACTCTTCAATTCTTTACCCACCCTGAGGTGGATATAAAGTGATAGGCTGTTGGTGAATAAGAATAATGAAAACTGTGACTGGGAAGACCATTATGTTGGTAAAGAGGTATGTTGCATGTTTCCACCTGTTGTAAGGTTAGAGCAGTGGCTCTCAACCTTCCTAATGCCGCAACCCTTTAAAACAGTTCCTCATGTTGTGGTAACCCCCCAAGCATAAAATTATTTTCGTTGCTACTTCATACCTGTAATTTTGCTACTGTTATGAATCAGGTGACCCCTATGAAAGGGTCATTTGACCTCCAAAGGGGTCGTGACTCACAGGTTGAGAACCGCTGGGTTAGAGAGAAGATCCTTCCATGAAACTACGTTTAGAACTTTATTGATGGTCCTGCTGAGTGATGGGCACCAAGAAGAGTTTAACATTCATGAAGGAACCAGAGACAAGTGATGGATTCGCTACTATTGCCCAACGTTAACAGGAGGGCCTGTGACTCAGGTATGCAGGCTGAGTATGTCACGATACATGAATAATTCCCAAGGACTAGATGTAAGCCAAAGAGAGAGAAGTATTGCACCATGCACTATGGTCCATGAGGATGGGCAAGAGAGCTCAGCTGCTAGAAGCTTGAAGGGTGTGTTAGTCTGGGTAGACTAGAGAAACAAATCCATAGAGAGATATATGTGTATAAGAAAGAGGTTTATATACAAGAGCAATTGAACATTGAGAAAACATCCCAGCTCAGTCCAGATCAAGTCCATAAGTCCGATATTAGCCCATATGTCCAATATCAATACATAAAATCCTCTTCAGACTTATGAAACACATGCAATGAAGCCAAATACAGGACAATCACAAGCCAGTGGGTAGAAAGTCTCTGGATCCAGTGGCATTGGAAACATGTCATTGCTGGCATGGGCCTCCGCATCAAGGTGGGTCCATGTGTCTTGTCAGCTGCTATGTCTCCCAGGACTCCCTGGGAGTGTCAGAAAGAGAGTGTGACCCACCTCCAAGGAGGAAGTCCCAGATTTCCCAGAATTCTCAGGAGAAGGCCATGCCCACACAGAGGTCTCATTGGCTAACTCCAGATTGACAGGCTAGACTCCACCCCTATACTCTTAATCCTCAAATTGACACCAGATTAGGTGACTACCACAAGGGGGAAGTGATTCTGAGAGAGAAGTGTAGACAAATTCCTTAAGGAGAATGCATCACACATGTGAAGTGAATTCAGGTGAAGTATCACTTCTGGCAGAAGCGACACTTCCAAAAGGTCACCACACTGTCCCCTGAGTAGGCTGACGACTACCAGGGCTTCAGAGTGATTCTTCCTGGGGCAGTCACGGCTGGGGGAAAGAAACTCAGGAGGACCTGCAGTTGTACTGGAACAATAACCAGAGCAGGGCAAAGCACAGGTGGATCCCTACCAGCAACAGCCTCCTAAAAGACAAGGGCAGGTTGGGAGTTGCATGGCAACCATGTCAGACCATGAGGCCCAAACTCAGAGATGGCGGGCAACCACTCCATAGTCCTGCCTCCTGCGAAAAGCTCACTACGCTTTGGAGTCTCTCATTCTTGGACTGAGACTTACAATTTCTCCTGTGCCTGTTTTCACTCTCGTACACCTTAATGTCACTGTATCGGCTATGACTGAAACAGTTGGAACCTGTTTGAAGGCCGGCCAACCACCCTGTATTGGTGAGACAGAGGGGATTCTAAGGACTACCAGTTTTCAAATGAAGGCCAGGCAAACAGGAACAAGTTGGTCATCCTACAGTACAGCAAAATATGTCAGCTATGATACCCTGAAAATATAAAGACACAAAGCAATCTAAAAATACATCCAACTGGCAATTTTTACTATTTGTTACTCATTTTTCTTAGTTTCCCACAATATAAAAAATTTAAACTCCAAAAATAAGGCATAACAAAATAAAAACATGCACACATAGAACAAATCTACAAGCCTCAGTGTGTATGGTTAACAGTATTGTATTTTGTTCCTATTGGGATTACACAGCTGAGTTGTTTTTATTTCAGGTTTCTTTTTTCCCCCATAAATGTCTATACGTGACAGTCATAAATCTCCTCTTAAATGGCATAGAGTAGAAGGTATGAAATGTTGAGCAAGTGAGCAACCCATTATTGAAAGAGCATTTTCCAATAAAATGTAGAGAACTAGACTCATTTGCTCAGGCAGGTGGGTGTTTTCATAGCAGGTTGCTCATGGCAGAGGTCCTGTTCCGGGAGTTTCTGCTCCTCGTCAGGAAAGGGTCTGAAAGGCGGACCCTCTCTTTACTCACTTTGAGCAGATGTTCGTAGGACGCGGTGCACACTGAGACCCAGACACGTTCTATTGACGAACCCGAAACTAGAAGCCTCAGGGAAAACCACTCGCCGTATTGGAAAGGGGGCATGTGCTCAAATCAATGTACTCTTTCCCACCAAGGTTGGAGTTTGTTAATCCCTTCTTGAGACAAGAGAGCAAGGCAGATATTTCAGCCAGAAAGTTCACAGTAAGTGACATGATGTTTACTCGGCTTTCAAATGCCAACATTTTGAGTGTTCAGAAGTTCTAACAAATAACCCACAACAGAAGGTACACTATGTAAGGAGCTACTGATAAGGACCACAAAACAGATATCAAGATGTGAATAATATTAATAGCAATGATCTGCAGAGCCTAACTTGCAAGCACACAGTTTGCAGAAGGCAATGGAAGACAGTGGGCTCCCAAACGCATCTGCCGAGCATCCAGCCGGATGAAGCCACCGGCAGACCCCCACCAGTTCTTCCAGGTGCAAGTGTTTCTCGCTTGTCCATGACAAAAATTTATTCCCTGGCCTTTTAAATATTCACGGTGGTCATTTCTTTCTTACCCATTATTTGTATGTTCAGCTCTGCGTTATTATAATTTTATCCTTACCGCTTTTTTTTTCAGTTTTTTACGGTCTCTGTTGGGTTTTCCAGTTTGTAAAAAAACAGGAGTGGAGGCATGGAGATAATAACTGAGGCAAGGGTGTATGGGGGCTAGGAGTGGGAGAGAATGAGGATGAGGGCATTGCGGGAGCAAACAACATATGTGGGAGCGGGAGGGAGCACTCTCTAGAACTGAAGGTGATTACACAACTCACTTTAACAGTGATTTAACCATTGTGGTTGAGGGGGAGAGTGTTAGAAAATTGGTTATGGTAATGATTATACAATTCTTCTGGATATGATTGAACTATTGAATTGCGTGATATGTGGATTGAGTGCCAATAACAGTGTTTTTAAAAATGTGATGTTCAGGACATTTATTGACTAACTGTCATGTGTTGGGCATTCTGTGTCCTTTCGATATGGTATCTCTGGCCAGGAAAATCCAAGAAGCTGCACTACATAAAGAATGATGATACAATAGGATTCGAAGAAGGCTTATTGCCAACCTGTGATATGCAGATGAAATAGCCTTGTTTGCTGAAAGCCAGGAAGACTTGAAGCACTTGTTCAAGGTTTAAAAAAAAAAATCCTTACAACTGAACCAATAGATAAGATCATGAAAAACAGAGAAAAGATCAATGTTGTCAAGGATTTCATTTTACTTGGATCCGCAATCAATGCTCAGGGAACCAGCGTCAATTGCGATATGGCATTGGGTAAATCAGCTGCACAAAGCCTCCTTAAAGAGCAAAGACGTGACTGAGAACTAAGGGGCACCTGGTACCAGCCGTGGTATTTTAAATGACCTCATATGCATGTAAAGACTGGACACTGCGTAAGGAAGGTCACAGAAGAATTGACGTCACTAAATGACGCTCTTGGTGAAGAATATTGAATACACCATGGATTGCTAGAAGAACAAACAGGTCTGTCTTAGAAGAGAAGTACAGCCAGAATGCTGTTTAGTAGCAAGAAAGGTAAAACTTCCTCTCTCGTACTTAAGACATGTTATCAGGAGAGACCAGTCCCGGGAAAAGGACATCATGCTTGGTCAATTGGAGGGTCAGAGGATGAGAGGAAGACTCTCAATGAAATGGACGGAAACAGTGCCGCAACAATGAATTCAAACAAAACCATTCTGAAGATGGCACCGGACCGGGCAGTGCTTCGTTCTGTTGTGTGTTGGGTCTCCAAGCATCAGATCGGACTGGACGGCACCCAACAACAACGAGCCAGAAGTTACTGCCTTTAAAAATGTTCATTGATTGCTTTTCACCAAGCTGATTTCATAAAAAACGAGGGCTTTGAAAAATGCCAAGGCTTATCATATTATGTTGAAAAAGATCACTATTGACAATACATATAAGTACTAAATAGTGATGGTACTATACCAACTAAATTTCCTAAATGAATTTTTGGTCTATAAATGAAGATTATTTTTGGACTAGTTAGCTCTTACACATTGAAAACCATAGTTCATATACCAGGATCCAACACTTAGTTGCTTTTAAGAGTCTAGGAGATGATAATAATGATGATGATGATGATGACTACGGTAGGAATGATGATGATGATTATGATGGTGACAATGATTATAATAAGAGTTAATATTTAATGACCATTTATTGTATGCCAACCACTAGGCCAAGTGTTTTGCAAGTATGAATTAATTGAATCCACCCAACAGCTCTACTATTATAGTAATTGCCAGCTTAATCTACATGTTAAAGGCATGACACTGAGACATGAGGAACTTAATGAAACGGTCCACGATCACACATGTAGTGGGTGCTGATGACCCCAGCAACTAGCACCGAACAGTCTGGGCCGATCCATCTACACAACACTCTATACCTTGGAGTCTGGTTCTCTGACCCTAGATCTTTGGGATGGGGTGAAGGAATCAAGTTGTCATTGATTTTCATCCTTAAATATAGGCAATGGTACATCGAAGCCCTTTTAGGGCACTGCATTTCCATCTAAAACACTTTAGAAATTTGAATCAAGAAAGGAAGGAAGGGCACAATGAGGTGATCATGAGGAGAACTGAGCCCCATGAACATCCCTGTGAACTAAAGCTTTGACAGTAAATGCAAAGCACATATGATGGAATGTCCCTCATGTGACAGCTGAAAACTGTAGCATAAATATTTTTGTCAGTTGGCTTTAGTCTACAGATGTTTTTCAGGATTTGTTGTTGAAACAGCCAATCCACTCCTGAATAGAAAACGTTGGCAGTCCTCAAAGTGTCAACTAATTAGATCCAAATTGCAGCTGAACACTTTGAAATGTATGCATCACCCACATGAATACTGAGTGGATTTATTATAAATAGAATTTCAATTGCTGTGACACAGAGTAAACTAATCCATGAGTGTTTATTACACACCTTATTAAGAACACCTTCCACACGGGACAGTACACAATAGATTAAATGATGGATATCTAACACTGTGCTTAGAGAAGGTGCTCTGCTGTCAGAAAACCACTAAGCATTTTATGCATAACAAACCAGATTCTAGTCCCATTTCTGCTACCATCTTTGTGATGGTTAAAATGTCACTTTTCTTTTATCTTTTCTTTGTATTTACTAAATCCGCACCCCTGTGTGCCTAACTCCTCCTGAAGACATGTTTTTCACTGGATGGATGACTTCTGGTGATGTTGTCCCTTCTTGGCCAACGGGCTCGTTCGGAGATATAACTTCAGTACGTTCATAGTTCACCCAACATTCTTATTCTTTTTTTTCTAATCCAACAATTGATTAGACATATAAGCAAAAGACATAAAAGACAGTTCTACAAAAGAAAATGCATGTGGACTTTTAACATCATTGCTCCTGTTTTCCTCTTGCTGAAAGAGATGTATTAAAACAATCTTTTTGGTTTTCTTTTTCCAGTTTCTGAGAAGTAGGGTATTTTGCTTTGTTGTACTCTCCACTTTACATTTTAAAATTAAATTTTAGTTCTCTTTACTTTTGATCAAATAATTTTAAAATGGCTAATGGAGAAGAAAATTTGTCTAAAGATGAAGAGTAGTTGGGAATTCGATTTTTTCACTCATTAGGATTTCCATTTCTGCCTTTGGATGGGATGAACTATAAGTGAGACATTTGTCAAAGGACAGATAAACCCCTCAGGACCAAAAATGAGAATATCAATACCAGGAGGGTAAGGTGAAGGTGGGGGTAGAAAGGGGGAAACAATAACATTGATCAATATCATTGGGAGGGAGGGTGCGGAAGGGAGGGGGGAAAATGAGGAGCTGATATCAAAGGCTCAAGTAGAAAGAAAATGTTTGAAAATGATGATGGCAACAAATGTACAAATGTGCTTGACACAATGGATGGACGGGTTGTGATAAGAGCTGTATGAGCCCCCAGTAAAATGACTTTTAAATATTAAAAATAACTAAATAAAAGCATGCCATCCAATAGCCAACACCACTGCAATTAAAAAAAAAACAAAATCCGTTTTAGTCACTAAGAATGTTTAAGTGTACTAACAGCTAAGATTTAATAAAAATCAACCATTTATAATGCTTATCAAATACATTCTTTTTTGTTTGTTTGTTTTTTAAATAGTTTTATTAGGGGCTCATACAACACTTATCACAATCCATACATACATCAATTATGTAAAGCACATTTGTA
>NW_022111373.1:83171268-83172908 GCF_000313985.2 Echinops telfairi | reverse complement strand
ACATGCCCATCATCAGGCAATTAGATTATTCTGTTGGAGAAAATGGGTAAAATAAAAAATTAGACTTAAAGATAACTGGTGTTTGAAGTATTCCCCAAAGCAGAAGGGCTTTCTTTGTGCACAAGGAATACTATCATGTGAAGAGGTCATCTTGCATCCAAAGAAGAGAAAAGGAGTCTGGTATCCAATAAGAGGAGGGAAGGTAAAGAGGAGATGAGAATGTTTAGGAATGAGTTAAATGAATTCCCAGGATCGTAACTCCTCTGTAGGGGTAAAAAGGTACATGGGAATTACAAAATGAATTTGACCACATTGAAGAGCATTTTAGAGAGTGAGGAGTTTGGGGGGAAATTGTTATTGATAAATAAAGTATATAAGTCAAAAAGAGGCAATTAACTCCTGGAAAAATTTAAAGTTATACAAGAAAAGAAATGTGTCACCGTGCACCATATGGCTTGGCTGAAACAATATTTTCATGCTCCTAATAACGCAAACACTGTACATGCATTTAGCCAAAATTGTCAAGGATTTATGAGTGGAGGACAATGAGGGAACAGATGATGTTCTACTTATTCAGACTCATAGAAATTAAATCCTATTCTCCATATCCTGTTCACATTTTCTTCTTTTGAACAAGCATTGGTTTTGAGAATTAGCTCTAGTTTGTTATGTGTTGTCACTGACCAATTGCCTGAAGATACTTTAAGTTCATTATACATTGTGTTACTAAAACCAGGAGGTCTGATGACTTAGTGGTTTACACATTGGGCTGCTAACCACAAGGTTGGCTGTTCAAACACACCGCCAACTCCAAGGGAGATAGATGCGACTTTCTGCTCCCATAACAACTCACTTTTACAGCCACAGAAATATCTATAGGGGCAGTTCTACTCTAACCTATAGGATCCATATAAGTCTAAATGGCAGTGAGTTTTGCTTTTGTTTTTGTGTTTGGGATATGAAAACGTGGATTGTTGTTAATATTTTTCTATGATAGCCAATGCTGCTATAAACATCTAGTGCATACGGAAGGAACCCTGGTGGCATAGTAGGGTATGTGTTGGGTTCCTTATCACAAGGTCCATGATTCAAACCTATCAGCCACAAGACAGGAAAAAGATGAGGCTGTCTACTCCCATAACGATTTACTGTCTTGAACAGCCTAAGGAGCAGTTCGACTCTGTGATACAGGATGGCTATGAATCAGAATCACCTCCACGGCCCCAGGTCTTTTTAGTGGGCAGTGCAGCCCTGGTGGCATAGTGATCATGCATTGGGCTATAATCCCCAAGGTCAGTAGTTTTAAACCACCAGCTGCTCTGCAGGAGAAAGACAAAGCTTTCTACTCCTGTAAACAGTCTGGGAAACTCATAGGGCTGACTTTTCTCCTGTCCTATCAGGCCACTATGGGCTGGCATTGGCTTGATGGCAGTGAGTTTGGTTTTTGGTTTGGCATATGTACAAAATCAAAGCAAAGCTCACAGCCATCGAGGTGAGGCCTCCTCATAGCGAGCCTGTAGGACAGAGTAGAACTGACCCTGTGGGTTTCCAAACTATAATGTTTTACAGGAATAGAGACACTCATCTTTCTCCCATAGAGTGGTTCTTGGAACTTACAGGTAGCATCCCAGTGTAGAACT
>NW_022111373.1:83168735-83170502 GCF_000313985.2 Echinops telfairi | reverse complement strand
AGCAGGAGCTTTGTGTTTTATTGTTTTAACAATAATAGTGTTTATGCAACTTAACAGATATCCTTTAACACTTGTGTTATTTTGAACACGTGAACAACTAGTAATACATTTTCAGTTCTCGATGGCAGTGTTGTATCATCAATGTGGAGGGCTCTTTGGAGAGAACGTATTGGAACCAAAGTAAACCCAACTGCCACTGAGTTGATTTCAACTCCTAGCAACCATACGTAGAGTGTACAATACTGTAAATCTTCACAGGGTCTTGGGTTTGAACCATCCAACTTACGTTTATCAGGTCATCGTCTAACCCAAAGCTCAATGAGAGCTCTTATAAGAGGCATGAAACATAGGTGTGGCTTGGCACATATGTTCAAGACCTTTCTAAAGGAGTGGCTCTCAAAGTTTATCAGCACCATCTGGAGAGTTCTTAGAGATGCAAATTCGGAGCCCTCACACAAGACCTAGAGCATCAGAAACTCTGGCTTTGGGTCAAGCCATGTACGTGCTAAGACTTCCAGGTGATTCTGATGCACACTTAAGTTAGAGTACCACAGATCCAGGTTGATGGTTGTGGGTTAGGTGCCACCACATCAGCTCCTAGCCATAGGAACCCTTTGCATAACAGAATGAAACACTGCATAGTCCTCTGCCTTCCTCACAATTGTTCCTATGCCTGATCCCATGGACGCAGCCACTGTGTCAGTGCATCTTGTGGAGAGCCTCTCTCTTTTTCACTGCCCTTCCACTTTACCAAACATGATGTCATTCTCCAGAGATCGGTCTCTCCTGACATTTCCAAAGTCTATAAGATGAAGTATTGCCGTCCTTGCCTCTAAGGAGCACTCTGGTCTTATTTTTTACAACACAGATCAATTTGTCCTTTTAGCAGTCCATGGTGCTTTCAATATTCTTCTCCATCCCAATTCAAATGCATTGATTCTTCTACCATCGTCTTTGTTCACTGTCCAACTTTCACATGCCTCTGAGGCAATGGAGAATACCATGGGTTGGGTCAGGCTCAACTTGTCCTGAAAGGAAGGTCTTTGCTCTTCAATGCTGTAAAAAGGTCTTGTGCAGCAGAATTACCTAATGATCTTTGTTCTTTTGACTGATTTACCTAATTTACCTTTGATCTCTTGACCGCGGCTTCCATGAGCATTGATTATGGATCCAAGTGTGTTAGTCTGGGTTGACTAGAGAAACAAATTCAGAGACTCTCATATGTGTATAAGAAAGAGCTTTATGTTCAAGAGCAATTGAATATTGAGAAAACATCCCAGCTCCATCCAGATCAAGTCCATAAGTCTGATATCAGCCCATTTGTCCAATACCAATCTATAAATTTCTCCTCAGACTCACACAACACATGCAATGACGCCAAATGCAGAAAGATCACAGGTCAGTGGGTAGAAAGTCTTGTGGATCCAGTGGCAGTGGAAGCTTCTCAGCACTGGCAGAGGTCTCCACATCGTGGTTCCTTCAACTCCAGGGTTCTAGCATGGCTCCATGTGTCTTCTCAACAGGAATGTTTTGCAGGGAGTGTGTCAGTGTCCCACCTCCAGCAAGCTGTTTATCTCCTTAGCGACTCCAAATGAAGCCATCAAGTTGCGACCTGATTGACAGGCTAACCTTTACCCCTTCACTCTTTTTTTTTTTAATTAAATAATCATTTTATTAGGGGCTCATACAACTCATCACAATCTGTACATACGTCATCTGTGTCCAGCACTTTAGTACATATGTTGACTTCATCATTCTTACGACACC
>NW_022111373.1:83151412-83167448 GCF_000313985.2 Echinops telfairi | reverse complement strand
TTGTTAGAACAAAGTGTTCTTGTGCTGGGGGAGCACTTGTGTAGGGGCCCACTGTCCATCTGTTTTCTTAATACTCGACCTATAAATATATGTACATTGATCTATTTCCCCCTCATCATATATAAATATATTTACATCTTTATATGCCTGTATTTATAACCTCCACCCCTTCACTCTTAAGTCTCAAATTGACACCAGAGTATGTAACTACCCCACAAGGAAGAAAATATCTTTGACAACTTCAACCTTTTCTCCATTTATCATGAGGTTATCTATTGGTTCAATTGAGAGGATTTTGGTATTCTTTACATTGAACCATAATCCATACTGAAGGCTACAATCCTCAATCTTCATCAGCAAGTACTTCAAGTCCTCTTCACTTTCAACAAACAAGGTTGAGCCATCTGCATATCACAGGCTTTTAATTAACCTTTCTCTAATTCTGATGCCACATTCTTCTTCAGTAGTTCAAATTCTCTGGTAATTTACTCAGCATACAGATTGAACACGTATGGTGAGAGGATACAACCCTGACACACACCTTTCCTAATTTCTAACCATGTAGCGTGCCCTTGTTCTGATTGCACAACTGCCTCTTGATCCAAGTACAAGTTCCTCAGGAACACTATGAAGTGTTCCGGAATTCCTATTCTGCTCAAGGTTATCCACAATTTGCAATGGTCCACCCAGCCGAATGCCTTGCATAGTCAATGGAACACATCTTTCTGGTATACTTTAAGCCAAGATCCATCTGACATCAAAAATTATATCCTCCTGTTCTATGTCCTCTTGTGAATCCAGCCTGAACTTCTGGCAGTTCCCTGTCTATGTACTGCTGCAACCATTCTTGCATGATCTTAAGCAAAATTTTACTAGTGTGTGGTGATGATATTGTTACAGTTATTGAGCATTCTGCTGTGTCACCTTTCTCTGGAATGGGCACAAATATGGATTTTTTAAAAACCCATATGGATCTTTTTCAATCAGTTGGCTATGTAGCTTTTGACCAAATATCCTGGCATAAGCAAGTGAGTGCTTCCAGTGCTCCTTCAGCTTGCTGAAGCACTTCAATAGGCATCCCATCGATTCCTGGGGCCGTGTTTTCGGTCAATGCTTTCAGTGCTGCTTGAATTTCTTTATGGGGCACCACTGGTTCTTGCTCATCTGCTACCTTCTGAAATGGTGCAAGGTCGACTAGTTGTTTTTGGCACAGTGACTCTGTGTATTTTTTCCACCTTCCCTTGAAGTTTCCTGCATCATTAAATATTTTCCCATAGAATCTTTCAAGATTTCAAGTTGAGGATTGAAGTTTTTCATGAGTGTTTTTCAGGTCAAATATGCTGAGTATGTTCTTCCCTTTTGATTTTCTAATTCTAGGTCTTACACATTTCATTATAATATTTGGCTTTATGTTTTCTATCTTCCCTTTGACATTTTCTGTTCAGCTCTTTGACTTCATCCTTTCTTTCATTTGCTTTATTTTATGATTGAGAGTATGTTTCAAAAAGTGATTTAACTATAGAAGTGTATGATATGTGAATATTATCTCAAGAAAACTACTACAACAACAACAAGAAGAAACCAATCTTGACCAATGGGTACCATGGGTGAAGAAGGAAGGATTGTTGCTTAGGGGACATGGCATTAATATTAATGGTGGTGGAATAATTTGGAAACAATAATGGTTGTACAGAATGAAGGCAATAATCAGTGACACTGAATTATACATGTAGAAGTTGTTGAATTGGAGAGTGTTCTGTAAATTTTTGCCACGATTTCTTAAATACACGAATAACAATGAATTCAAAGAAGAAAATATTCTATAATTGATTGTGGTGATGATTGTACAACCCTTTTAATCGGATTGAATTATTGGATTGTATGACATGTGGATGAAGTGCCAATAAAACTGTTTTTAAAAAAAAGCAAATTTCAGTCTCTTCTGGAGTCCACTTTGATCTTGTCCTTCTTTCATGTCTTTTAAATGACCTTTTGTTTTCTTCACGAAGGATGCTCTTGACGTCCTCCCACCGTTTATCAAGTCTTCTGTCGTTAGTGATCAATGCGTCCAATCTGTTCTAAGAAGATTATATGGGATAGACTCAAGGTCATATTTCGGCTATAGTAGAGTTGTTTTCATTTTCTTCAACTTATCCTGAACTTCAATATGAGCAATTGATGGTCTTTTGCTGCTGATATTGAGCTTCTCCGTCATGTCTTCCCTCATATGTAGTCAATTTTATTTCTGGGCATTCCATCTGGGGAAGTCCAGGTAGATAACCTTTTGTGTTATTGTGGGGGAAAAGGTATTTGCTATGAACAAATCATTGGTTTTGCAAAATTCCATCATGCTATCTGTAGCTCCATTTCTATCACCGAGCCCATATTTTCCAACTACCCTTCTTCCGTTTTGTTTCCAACTTTTGCCTTCCAATCACCAGTAATTATCAATGGATCTTGAATGCTCAATTTCAGACTGAAGTCACTGGTGGAATTCTTCAATTTCTTCATCACTAGCTTTTGTGGTTGGTTCACAAATTTGAATAATAGTTAGATTGATTCGATTTCCTTTAAGGCAGATAGATATAATCCTATCACAGACAGCATTGTACTACATGATGGATTTAGTAAGAGCCTTGCTGACAGTAAATGTCATCTCATTCCTTTTCCATGTGTTATTACCAACATAGTAAATCATATGATTTTCTGATTCAAAGTGGTCAATTCTTTGGCCCATTTCAGCTCACTAATACCCGGGATATCGATCTTTGTGTTCTGCTTCCATTGTTTAGGCTTTCGGTATCTGACAATGCTTTGAAGCTAGGCATCAAGGTTTCAGTGGTTTCTTCCTCCAAAGTGGGGAGCCATGTGTCTGTCAATCTGTAGTACTGTGTTGGCTTGTGTGAGGCTGGACGCTGTGCCATTCGTATTTCAAGCGCCAGCAGGGTCACCCAAAGGGAGCAAGTTTCACAGAGCTTCCAGATAAAGAACAGACAAGGAAGAGAGCCTTGGCTCCAGGGTGATTATGAATTTGTTCTTTTCTCCTAGTAGTTGCTTCACTATTTCTTTTTTGTAGTTTGAAGCCATGCTATTGAAACATGTATATTCACATCCTGGCGAACTGACGCTCCTAAAAATATACAAAACTCACTTTATTTTTCATTATGCTTTCAGACTTAATGTCTCTTTTGTCTGATACGAAAGTCACTTTGCTAACTTCCTTTTGCGATCTGCCTCTTGTCTAGCTTTCCATCTTTTGACTTTGCATCTTTCTGAGTACTTATGCATTTGTTCAATGCGGCTCTTATAAAACACAATGTTGATGTTAGATGCCATTGAATCACCTCTGACTCAGTGATCTTAAATATAACAGAACTAAGCATCGCCCAGTCCCATGCCACCCTCACAATGGTTACTCTATTCGAGCCCCTGGTTGCAGCTAATGTCACTCCATCTCCATTGCATTTGAAATGTCTAGTCCACCTATAGGCTACTGGTTTACCGTAATTCATTTCTGTCACGTCATTCTAACACCCTATTTGTTCTCAAACACCCACCTTCACACTTTTTTTTTTTTTGCTTCTGTGGGTTGTTTGGGATATATCTTTTGTTCATTTCTTGTTTGTTTTTGTTTTTTCCTTCTTCTACTTTTTTGGTAGTTTCATTGTTAATTTTAGAAATTCTTACAGCTATATTTAACTTTAAATGTTTAATTCCATTAATGTGTCTATTCCTGTCAGAATAAGGAGCTACGGTATTTCCATGTTAAGTACCGTTTCACATGTTAAATACCATTTAAATAATCTTCCTGACATCAAAGTCAAACTGAAACTCAGCCACAGAGTAGATGCCTGGGTACCTGCTCACAGCACCCCTACAGGACAAGATAGAACTGCCCCTGTGAGTTTCTGAGACTAACACTTTTTTGTTTTGTTTTGTTTTGTTTTTGAATAGTCTTTTGAGACTACTTATGGGAATAGATAGCCTTGTCTGTGTCTTCCTTCCTAACATAGGTTTTGTTTGTTTGTTTTCAAACCAGTCTTAGTTGTTTTTAGTTAACTATTAACCTCATAAATTAAACATCAGTGTTTTATTCTAATGTTTCTATCCAACATATGATTTGGATTGTTTATGATTTCTCCTGACAATTTAAGCCTAGCTTTGGGGATTTTCTTCCTTCTGACTGAAATTGGTGATGTTTGGTGTCCTTTCACTGAAGGTCTGCCAATGGCACATCCTCTGTTTGTCTGAATAGTTCTGTTTCTTCCTTACTTACTGAAAAGTAGTTTTATTAAATTAACAATTCTATGACGACAGTTGTTCTCAGTTCAAAAATTTTAAACTAGTGTTCCACACAATTGCTATTAAAACGCCAATGATTAAACGAATTGTTCTTTTTTTGCAGTAAGTCTTTTTGTTCTTTGATTTTAACTTTTTCCTCTTTCCTGTGGTTTCCTTCTGGAGTTGCTCTACGTTGTGTCTATGTGTAGACTTGTAGTTAATTTGCCTGGGATGTGCTGCCGTCACTGACTTTAAGAATCTATGTCTGTCTGTAGAGACAACAGTTCAACGCTATGATTTTCCTATAAGAAATCTAATAAAATTCTAATCACTAATCTAATCAAATTTTAATCTTTTCAAATACTGCCTCTCTTCCATTCTTTCTATTATCTCCTAGACATCTGATAACATTGCCTCATCTCGCCCCATCTTTGATCACTCTTGACATTATCTTATATTTATATTTGCATTCCTTCCCAAGTTCCTCTATTTTCCTTTAACAATGCTGTTATCTCATTGTCTCAATATCTTCTATTTTTTTTGGTGCCAATCCTGTAGTTTTGCTGATTCTCTTAGGACATGATGAGGAATTTTTTTCTGCCAAAGACCATTTGGATATTTATCATGTAATTTGAGAGCAATGCAAAGTTATCAAGTTAAAAACGAACCCACTAGGTTTAGTCAAATATTTAATTAACTCATCTCTAATGTGCTGGTTGGAACTGCTCATCTCTTGGTGAGGTGTGTGATGTTAACTGGTGTGGATGATGTGATGTTATAGACCTTAACCTGCCCGTGGGCCAGACATTCCACCGCCCCCCTCCCCCACCGCCCTCCACTGCTGTCCTAGGGCTTGTTTCTCCATGTCACAGAGAGAGTGTGTGTGTGTGTGTGTGTGTGTGTTTGAATTGAATGCAGAGAAAGAGAACATAACAAGGGATGAGAGAGTACTGATACTCCTTACGATTTTACAAGTAAGAATTAATGTGATACCTAGGTTTAGAGAAGATTTGTACATGTTTGCTTCTGCCAAGCATCTGCGGCACTACCAATTTGGTCTCCATTTAAACACATCATCTACCAAATCCACATAATTAAACTATTATCAGAAGAGACCCTTGCAAATGTTTTCCATACATATTTGTGTCAGTATTTCAGTATATTCGTTGATAGAGTTCTCACGACAAGCCACCTTGTAACTCTCTGAGAACACTGGGGAATGCCTAAAGAGAGTCAATTCCGTAACTTATAAATCGGGTTATTTGTCAGTGAAGCTTTGCTAGGAAGGAGCACAGAGAACGTGATCCTTCTACTTTGAAAGTAACTCTGTCAGCACACTGCATGTGTTCTCTTTTTCTTTTTACTTTTTGTTGTGAATTTGGTAAAGGCTTGCGGAGGAGAACCGTCGGTTTTACCTTCAACAATGTGTGCGCACTTGTCTTCGTCTCAGTCATGGCAGTCACTTCTAGCTACTGTCCCTTATCTTGATTCCTTTTTTACTTTTACAGTTTCAGTGAGATATAATCCACATGCCATGCAAGTCAATGGGTTAAACATCCTGAGAAGAGTTGAACAGTCATGACCACAACCCATTTTAGAACATTTCCCTCATTCTTGTTGTTAGATGCATCACTATGTCCCATAGACCACAACACTGCCTGCCCCTGTGCCGGCCTCACGTTGTTTGGATGTTGGTGCCTGTCACTGCAGCCACTGTGTCAATCCATCTCATCGAGGGCCTTCCTGGACTTTAAGGAGCACTGTGGCTGTACTTCTTCCGAGACAGACTTGATGGCCCCTTTGGAAGCCCATGGGACTGTCAATATTCTTCACCAGCGCCAGGATGCAAATGCATCGACTCTTCTTCAGACTTCTTCAGTCAATGTCTTTCACATGCCTATGAGGGCTTGGGTCAGATGCACCTTCTGTTTTTATTTTTCAACATAGTCAAGAGGGGCTTGTGCTGCAGATGTACCCAATGTGTCCTTGATCTCTTTACTGATGCTCCCATGAGCATTGACTGTGGATCCAAGCACGAGAGTGAAATCCTTGACAACTTCAAACTTAGCTCAGTTAATTGATGCTACCTATTGGTCCAGTTGTACTCATTATTATTAGTTCCTCATTTCCCCCCAACCTCCCTGGTCATAATCTTAAGAAACTTAATCTAGTTACTGTCTCTATAGATTTACCTATCCTGGGTTACATGTAAAGAAAAACATACACAAACCCTTCCCAATAACAATAACAAAATAAAACACAGAAAAACCTCAATTCAAAAGAAAGTAGAAAGTTTTAAAATCAGAACAAATTTGAAATGGATCAAGAGAACAACTGCTAAGGTGCTGAATTTTAACCTAACTACTTCAACATTAATCCACTTTCCAGTGCCCTTTGTCTGATAGTCTGTGGTATTCACATCCTTGGTTTAGGGTCAAAGAGAATTCTCCAGATGGAGCCTTAATCCACGTGGAGATGCTACAACTGGATTTTGTGCATTCACCATCATCCATAGCCTTCTGCAAACCAGGTGTTCAGAATTTAAGCTCTAATACCGGTCTTTCCTGCAGTTTTAATTTTATTGTTTGTAATCTTTGGATCATACAGGCTGGTGTGCTTTTTCTGTATGGACTTAGCTGACACCTAACTTAGGTGGCCATTTGTTTGAAGACCCCAAACTTGATTCCTTCTGATAACCGGGCACCATCTGATTTCCTCACCATACTTTGCTATCACACCCATCTCTTTCTTCAGTGATCTCTTCATGAGGGCAAATATCAAGTAGTGCCATGTCATCCCATTTTCTTTATTGTTAAGCGTATTCAAAGCAGGTTCAACGAGTGCTCCAGGAATACATAGACATTCCACTGCAATATTACATATTTGCATCATAACTTAGGTTTCAAGACTTAGAAGTGTAGGCCTGGGTTTACTAACCCATCTGAATGGTCAGAAGGGAACAGCATTGTAGTATTAAATAAAAAAAATGATGCCGAGGGAGGTGAAGGGCCAGCCCCCACACGCTGCGACTACTATTACTACTACTCGGATTCAGTTATGCACAATTGTACGGTTGCGATATATAAGCATTATATTAAAGTCATCATGAGCATGAGAGATAATACAATAATACAGTCAGGCATGTTACATGGTACCATTGCTCACCTCAGTCCAGCTTGGTCCTCAGCGTGGAGAGAGGGGGAAGGGAAGGAGGGCAAGGGAACAAGGGAGAGGGGAGAGGGGAGTGAGCAGCAAGGAGCTCAGAGTCCAAGAAGTCCGAGAGAGATCTATATATTGCTGACCCATGCCTATATACCTTTTGGGGGCATGCCAGCCCACTAATTACAGGTAGAGACATATTTCACAGGGAGGGGTTACACTAGGTAACACAGTAATGAGAGGGTGGTCTCTGGGTCTCTATAGGAACCACTATCAGTAGGGTGTAAACCCCTCCTACAGGAACCAAGCTAATGGTCCCAAGCTTCAGAGAGAAGTAGTCCATTGTCTCCAGCAGCAGGGAGCAGGCCCAGTGCAGTCTGGCAACTGATCGCCCTCAGGGGGGGAAGTGCCTGCGCACCTGACCTCCCCCCACAAAGCATGAGCTTTGATGACAAAGAAGATTAAAAATGTGCTAAGTGAAAAACTGGGAGCTCTGCTGGCATAGTGGTTGGGCACTGGGCTGCTAACTGCAAATCAGCAGTTCAGAACCACCAGCTAGTTCCAACAGAGGCTTCCTCTATCTGTAAAGAATTACAGTGTCAGAAACTCACAGGGGCAGTTCTACGCTGTCATGTGGGGTCACTATGAGTCAGAGTGGACTCAATGGTGAGTGAAGAGAAAAACCAGAACCTGGAGTGTCTCGTCTCTGCCTTCCGTGTGAAAAAGAGGACGGGAGGATTGTATTTGTTTAAATATGCGTGAAATGTGAAGGGCCTTCCAGTTTGTGGAAAAGTTCCAGGATCATTTGATCCATTTTTCCATGGATCTCTTGAATTTTGAGCCATAACAATATATGATCTATTCAAATAAGAAGATTCCTCAATATGTTAACAACCAACCCACTGCCATCATGTTCAGCTTTGCAAAGCCCCCTCTTACCTGTAGATGGCCACCAAGGAAACGGGAACTGGCCAGTAGGGGACAGAAGTACAAGCAAGTAACCTTTTGAGCCTCTTGAAGTTTGAGCCTTGGAAATGCATGACCTGTTCAAACAGGAAGATAAGTAGATGGGTTGGTAACCTGTAAGAGGTCTCCGAGGTGGTAAATCTTTACAGGAGTAGAGAATTTCATTTTTCTCCCGTGGAGCAGCTGGTGGGTTTGAGCTCTTATCCACACTTACTCCCTGTGCCACCACGGCTCTTTTTGATATGTTGCCAGATGACTACAAGGGGATAAAACATAAAATTAATGAGCAAATGAGTGAGAGCCTGAATGTATGCCCTGATTGGATGCACCCCTAACTGAGTGTGGCCTAACCCTTTTTACTTTGTCTTATCTGTGAAATGGGGATAATGCCTTTGACCTTATTAAATAAGTCAAGACGTGCTTACAACAAATTTTGTCACATATTAAACACACACAAATTAGCTATCATTGTTTTTATTACTATTAATTTTGTGGCCTTGGGAAAGTTGCTTACTTAGTAAGTATTCCCCCAAATTGGAGTTTTAATTCCAATTCTCCAACATATATTCTGTAAGACATTGTGTAAAATTTTAAATTTCTCTTGTCCTCACTTTTTGCATTTATACAAGGTAAACAAAAACAATAATTACAATAATAAGTATCTCAAAAGGCTAGCTCGCTGACTTGATTTTTTTTGCACTGGGCAATTGCCTATGTGTAATGACATGTTTATTTCTGATAACAGTCCTTTATCTTTGATAGATACATGCTAAAATAGTTATGGTTAAAACTATCTAAGACTTGGTTCAAAATAGAGCCGGGGGAAATGAGGCAGCTAGCTATAGGTACAGCCAGAGTGGCCAGGAGTGGTGAGTACCTGGAGCGCTTCATGCTACTCTTCCTCCATTTTTTTAAATGTTGTTTTCAATTGTTTGAATTTCTCCCTAAGAAACAGTAGTTTTCGTTCTCAAAGAGAAAATGAGAAGATAAATAAGAAAACATATACCACACAACAATAGCAGGCATGCAGTAAGTACTCATTCAATGCATGGCTTCAGTTAGATAGTCATAACCCTGGTGGCTGGAGCCAATCCTTGTGGCATCATGGCTACGTACCACAGACACTCAGGAGCAAACGCAAACAGGCAAACAAATGGATTGACAATGTATGTGAGGAACAGCAAGTCAGCATTTAAAAAAATTATTCTAATGAAGAGCCTAGGTTTCTGATATTTGAGCAGCCCTATCCCCACCCCACAGGTTACAGACCTGATCAGAGTGCTGCTACACCACCTTCCCAGCTTTTGCCAGGAACCAGACCCTGAAAACTAGGAAGAAGTAGCATTCACTCTCCATTCTCAGCACCTATTTTGCCTGGCTTCTGAGCTTCAATTAAACAATAAAAAGTGAATTTCAGTTATTAATGGGTGGTCAGTGTTAACTTGGACAGTGATTTAATATGAGATGAATAGGGATTGGAAAATACAGCCTTAAAATGAAAAAGTTTCCCCCTTAACTTATTTTTACCCTTCCCACCTCTGTCTCCATGGAAATGGGGTCAGAGGCCACAGGAGCTTACTGGGAGCCAGCAGCTGAGAATGAGAATTCTCACTTAGAGATTTCAGGGGAAACCTATAAACTCCTTTACAAAGACCAGCTGAGTCCTTTGGCCAGTGTGATCCTTGAATTTGGGGTGGTTTTTTTAACATTGATAAATAAGGTGGATTTTTTTTTCATCTCTTGGTGTGTGCATAGAGGGGGATGGGTGATGTTAAGTGAAAAGTATTCTTTGCGTTTATATTGGAAGTTTTGTGGGAAAAATCAAGTATGGAGACATCCATTACAAACTAATTTTCATCTTTAAAATATTTGTAATATTACTGGGCATTTGGAAGTAAGTAATAGGTCTAATCTTGGCCTTTCTTTCAAGTGGATGGCATTACCAAATATTTAGAGCAAAATATACATGAATTTATTCATTCTGTACTATCCATTATAATTCTATTCTTCTATTCAATGGTCTATAATACAATTAAAACTAGAGTTGCATATTAAAAAGAAAGAAAAAACCTCAAGATTAGGGGCAGCTGATACAATTCCAAAACATTTTTGAATTAGGATATGTTTCTACTGGCTCTTTGTTTTCCTTGAACTGGAACATTATCTAAAGGTTTCATATTTTAATTGTTCAGTTACTTTAATGCAAATCATTTTGGGATAAAAAAATCTCAGAAGGTCAGATACTCAAACACACCCACAATTTAAAGTTATTTTTGCATACTATCATCATTATGTTCTTCATTAGCTGCCAAATTGTTACCAACACAATATGAGAAATAAAATTACGTTGCAAAAATCCCTAGCAGGTGCCGATTCAATTTGGAGCTAAAGCGTCCTATCCCCAAATAGTCTTTTCTTTGACTAATGCTCCTCGGGCCATGGGTCTTTATGGCTCAAAGTTTCTGGATGCAGCGCTCCTTCCAGGCCCTTCTGCCAAATCTTTTCATGACTCTCACGCTAAAACATTCAATTATTACTTGTGTCCTCATTCACGCAATTGCCTGAAGTTTCCAGAATGGGCTTTCAGCAAACATCAGAGGCACAGCACCTCTTCAGGGACTTTCTTATTTTCTTCTCTCCCTCTTTTAAAAGGTTGTGATCAGCAGTCTAATGATTTTGTCTTTATTCCTTAGCATTGCCTTTGTCCCTCCGTCTTTTTGTATGTCTGTGCTAGCCCCTTTGTCTGTCCTGGGTTGAGCGCTGACTCCCATTCCCTTTGCCCTCCTCAGTGCAGCAGAACATGGTGTTCTGAAGCGGCCCAGCACACATACTTCTTGGTGCTGCCAAGCGTGCAGCTGACCAGTTGGCCTATTTATTTATTTATTTATTTAACATGCCATGCAAATTTCATGGGGGATTCTCTTTATCCTAATCGGAGCTTTTTTTAAAAGCATGGCCTTATGAGCACTTGTGAGATATGGCAAGTTGTATATTTTGCATAAATCACCATGGTTTGCAAACAATTTACATTTCCAAATAAATTAGAAGGGTCTGAGTATTATTTCTGAGATATAGTCACTTAACTGCCAGACATTGCTACAATAATGGGTTCAAAGATGGCAATGACTGGGAGGACGGTACAAGACCACACAGTGTAAAGAGAGTCCACATTTATAAAACCCACCGCCCTTTGCTTCCGCCACGCCCCTCCTCCACTCCAGAAATGTCATCTCGGGTGGGTGCCACTGAGTGGGCTCTGACTCATAGCCAACCTACATACAACAGAATGGAACACTGTCTGATGCTGGGCCATGCTCACAATCGTTCCTACGTGGGAGGCATGGCAGCAGCCACGGTGTCGACCCAGCTCCTTGAGGGTTGTCTTCTTTTTCACTGACTTTATCAAACATGATGGTCTTCGCCCAGGACTGGTCTGTCCTGATGACAAATCCAAGTGAGGCAAAGTCTCTCCATCCCTACTTTTAAGGAGTATTCTCATTGTGCTTCTTCCGACACAGATATGTTCCTTCTTCTGGCAGCCCACGGTAAAGTCAATATTCTTCACTAATACCATCATCCAAGGCCATTCGATTTTTGGTCTTCCCTGTGCAAGGTTCACCTTCCAGTGATTTAGAATACCATGGTTTGTGTCAGGTACGTCTTAGTACTCAAGGTGATAGCTAACACTTTGAACCCAATCAAGAAGTCTTTTGAAATGGATCTGGCCAATGTAGAATTTCATTTCCACCACTTGTCTGTCAGTTAGTTGTAGTGTGGTGACTTGTGTGTTGCTGTGAAGCTGGAACCTATGCCACTGACATGTCAGATCGCAGCAGGGTCACCTAAAGTGTACAGTTTCAGCAGAGCTTCCCAACTAAGAACAGACTATGAAGAAGGGCTCGGCTGTACATGTCTGAGCAATTGGCCACTGAAAGCCTATGGGTGGCAATGCAACATTGTCCTCTACTGAAAACGTAATGAATTGAAGCAGAACGTGGTCAGAAATAGTTCCAGAAGATGAGCCCCTCAGATTGGCAGGCATTCAGGATATGCCAGAGGAAGTACTGCCTCCTCAAAATCGAATCGACCATAATGATTGCAGGGAGGAGAACCTTCACGACCTCATTTGCTGATGAGGCACGACTCAAAATGAGAAGAAACAACTGTGGAATCCTACAAATAATCAGAACTTGGAATGCACAAAGAATGAATCTAGGAAACTTGGAAGTTGTCAAAAAGGAAATGCAACACATAAAAATAGACTTTCTAGGCCTTAGAGAGCTCAAATGGACTAATATGGGCTATTTTGAATCAGAAACTCATATACTTGTGTATAAGTTAAATTTTTGCAGCACTTTTTGATGCAGTTTTTGTGATAAGAGTATATACAGCAGTTTACTATAGTGGAAATGACAGATTGAAGAAGAATGGTGTTGCATTCATTGTCCAAAAGGACATTTCAAGATCTACCTTGAAGTATAATGCTGTCTGTGATAGAATAATATCTATCTTATACAAGGAAATCCAGTCAATACAACTATTATTCAAATTTATGCACCAACCACTAAAGCTAGTGGTGCAGAACTTGAGCAATTTCAGTCTGAAATTGATCAAATATGCAATCAAGATGCATTGATAATTATTGGAATTGCTATGCAACATTTGGAATAGAGGAATAAACAGTAGTCAGAAAATATGGCCTTGGTTATATTACATACTTGTCTCTATTTTACTTCTCTGGGTTCTAATATCCATTGCAATGTCAGTGAGAAATAGTCACGGCTGAGTTGTTTTTCAGGACATGTTACAAAGTTTTTTCAGGTCTGCTAATAAATGCCCAAAAGGGAGACGACTCCTTTGTAAGCTTCAACTGGAAGGCATTCAGCTCAAATTCCGTGGGTCAGCAAACCCAGCTCCTAAATTAAGTGCCCAGAGGCACCCCACCCCTGTAAGCCTCAGCCTAAAGGGACTCAGCTCCACTTCCGCGGGTCAGCAAGCCCAACTTCTCAAAGTAAATGCCCAGAACACTTCATTGTACTCATGCGGAACTTGTACACGGATCAAGAAGCAACTGTGCCGACAGAACAAGGGAATACTGACTGCATCATTCCAAATCAGGAAAGGAGCGCACCAGGGTCATCCCATCTTCTCATACTTAGTCAATCTATGTGCTGAGCCAAGAATCAGTGAAACTCAATTACAGAAGAAGAACGCAGCATCAGAATTGGAACAAGGCTTTCCAACAACTGCAATATGCAAACGGCACACCTTGCTTGCTCAAAGTAAGGCAACTAGCTTGTCCAATTCAAAATGGCTAATATCCATTCGTTTTCACTCACAAATGCCGAGGATCATGATCACCAAATGTTTCATTTCATTTTTGAAAACTTCTGATTTTCCTAAGTCATACTTTGTACCTTCCATATTCTAATTATTAATTCCAAAACTCGTTTGACAGTTTTTTTATATTGTGGTGGCTTTTATATTTCTGTAATGCTAGAAGCGATACCACTGGTATTTCAAGTACAAGAAGGGTCACCAATGGCTTCAGCAGAGCTTCCAGCCGAAGACAAACTAGGAAGAATAACCTAGTGGTTCACTTCTGAAAAAATTGTAAAGTTCCAACCTTATAAATGGCAGTGGGAATTGTCTCACGCAGTACTGGAAGATGAGATCATCATGTTGGAAGTTACTCAACATACAACTGGGGAAGAGCTGCCTCCTCAAAGTAGAGTTGACCTGGAGGCACAGGTAGAGTAAAACTCTCGGGAACATCACTAGCTGGCGTTCCATGCTTGAGGGGAAGAAACAGCTTCAAACATCTATTAATAATCAGAACGCCTGAAATCAAGTGTGTTAAAGTACTGATAAATCAACAATCCTTTTGTTTTGTAGCAACAACTACGATTTATCTTCCCTCTATTTTCCCTTAGTCCTGTTGTATAAAAGCACTTGATAGTGGTCATCTCTGCATTCTATTTTCAAAAGAACCATGCTAACCAAATATTATGTTCTTCAATTTCTAAATTCCAAAGAGATTCCCTTCCAAAGACATACAGACCAATCTGCCTCTTCCCAAATGAGCAGGACAGAGTTGCTTCCTGTATTTTACAATGATCTGCGCAAAGGAAGTATTTTAAACCTTAATAGGAGTGTTCAATATATGTATATATTCATTATATGTATTCAATTCATTGAATATATATATATATATATACACACATATACATACACTCCTTTTGAGATTTAAATCTAGACCAAATATGGGAGGATGAGGATTTAATGGTAAATAAAAATTAGGGAATTGTTTTCTCATGATTTTAATGATTCTGCTCCTTCTTCAGAAAAAAAGCTCTATCAAGAGTAGATATAATTTCTTTTGATACCTGGACCTTATAAAATATTGGGCCTTCTTTATGAAGAAGAATATAAAATTAGGTTTAAAATAAATGTCTACTGAGAATGAGCCCTGGTGATGGTTACAAGTTGGGCTATTAACCAAAAGGTCAGCAGTTCAAACCCATCAGCTGCTCTGTGGAAGAAAAAAGGGGCTTTCTAGTCCCAATAAGAGTTAGTCTTGCAAACCCACAGGAGCAGTTCTATCTGGCCTTAAGGTCTCTACGAGTCAACATCCACTTGATGACAATGAGTTGTTTGTTTTTGTTGTTTTAATTGAGAATGAGAAATCATAACAAACTACCAATTTTTAAAAGTATACAGAAAAAAACAATACTATTGTCTTCATTCCCTGCCGTCAAGTCAATTCCAATTCATAGTGACCAAAGAGGACAGATTACAACTGCCCTTCAGCTTTCCAAGTCCATAACTCTGCAGATATAGAAAACCTCATCTTTCTCTTTTGGAGAGGTTGGTGGTTTCAAACTGCTGACCTTGTAGTTAGCGGCCCAATGAGTACTCCACTAGATGACTATTGTCTTAGCTGGTATTACTAATTAACAGCATGGCCACCTCTATCAAACTCCTTTTTTCTGTCTTCTTTTTGGTATTTTTGGTTTTACACTCCTTCACATGACAGAGATTTAACGATACCATTTTTAAGTAGAAAGACTAGAAAGGTCATTTTCTTCTGTATTTTGCCAAAGTGGTTCTTGTTGGTTGCCATGGGGTCAATTCTGACTCACGGCCTCTCTGTGCAAACTCGAACTGCTGCATAGGGTTTTGAGGCTGCGATGTTTCAGAAGCAGATCATCAGGCCTGTCGTCCAGTGAGTCTCTGGGTGGGTTCAATTGTCATCTTTTTGTTGTCAAGCCCTCAACGCCATGCTTCACCCAGGGACTTCAGCATATTCTGGTAGCATCAGAAAAACAAACTCACTGCCATCAAGTAGATGCTGACCTAGTGACCCTATAGGACACGGTGGAACTTCCCCAGGGAGTTTTCCAGACTGTAGCTCTTTACGAGAGTAGACAGCCCTGTCTTTCTCCTGTAGAATGGCTGGTGCTTGCAAATTGCAAATCTTGAAGTGGGCTGCCCAGAACCCAACCACTATGCTACCTGGGCTCAGATAGCTTTTTGTAATAGATAGAGGTATGTTTTTTTGTGATTGATGATTCACAAAAGGTATTTCAACTGCTTGAGAATGTGTTGGTCATGCAACCTCTGAAATCAT
>NW_022111373.1:83144535-83150782 GCF_000313985.2 Echinops telfairi | reverse complement strand
CCGTGAAGCGTCCAGCTCGCTCACTTCACTGAAAATCCTCCTCTGGGCTCAGGGCTCAGCAGAGTCGACAACACAGAGCCAAAACAGAACTGAATTCCCTGGCCAACGTCACCCCAACTTTCAAAAACAAACAAAAGGCAGTTGGCATCAATGCAACTCCAAATCATGCAAACCCCACGAGGGCAAAGCAGAACTGTGGTCCGTCAGGTCGCCAATGGCTGGTGTCTTCAAAGTAGATGGCCATGCTTTGCTTCAGAGGCACTCCAAGGTGGACTCGAGTACACAACCTCTCAGTCAGCAGCCCAGTGTGTTAGCCCTTTGCATGCCCCAGGGAATCCAGGCCAACTTGTTGTTGGGTGTCTTTGAGTTGGTTCCACTCTTAGATGTACAACCTCCAGTTCTGCAGTATCCTCGCAATTGTTCTCATGTTTGAGCCCCTTGATTTAGCCTCTGTGTCCATCATCTTATCCAGGGCCTTCCTTTCTGTCGCTGCCCGTCTCCTTTACCCAGCACGATGACCTTCTCTCCCGAGACTATTTCCCCGATAACACGTACAAAGTGCGTGCGATGAAGTCTTGCCATCTTTCCTTCTAAGGAACATTCTGGCTGAACTTCTTCCAAGACAGTTTGGCTTGGTCTTTGAGCAGTCCGTGGTATTTTCAATATTTTTCGCCAGAACCATGATTCAAATGCATTGATGCTTCTTTATTCTTGAGTGCATATGGAGGTGATGATCGAAAAGACCATGGCTCGAGTCGGGGCACCTTAGTCCTCAAAGTAACATCCTTGCTTTGCCATACTCTAAAGAGGTCTGTGCAGCAGATTGACCCCCAGCAATGTGTCATTTGATCTTTGGACTGCTGATTCCAAGACCATGACATCCCGAGGCAGGGAATGCTGTATGTTTGGCTCCTGGCTATCTCCTCATCATTTAGAATAGTACTTAGCAAATGTTTGGTGCTCACTACGTATTGATTAAAAGAATGAGAAGTCTCCTTCTCCGAATATTTCTCTCTATGTAAGGAGGGCTAAAATTCCTTTCTAGTGCTCTTATTTTCCTGTGTTAAAACAGGCAGGCCAAGTGGAAGTTCCTGGATATTGCTCACATTTCATGTCTTTATCCATCCTGAAAATACTTGTTCTTACATCATCTAATCAGCCCCATTCTTGGGGACGGAGGGGGGGGACTTGAAGCATAGTTTAGTCATCATGTCATTTCTTTTCATTTGGAGAACAAGCTCTGTTGCTGCCCAGATCATCAAATGTCAAGCTTTCTAGCCGGGGATTCTTCAAATTGTGCTCTTAATGCCTGGAAAGGTTCGGGGTTAAATAGGCTATTTATGTTTTGCATCGGTTTCCTAAGGCTGCTGTAAAAACATAATATTGCACACTGGGTGGCTTCCAGTGACAAATAGCTGTCCTCTCACAGTTCTGGGGCTGGAAGTTCAGACTCAGCATGTCACCAGGGTCACACTCCTCGGAAGGTTGTCGTGGCAGGTGCTGCCTATCTCTCCCAACTTCTGGGCTCCAGGCATGCTCTGGTTGGATTTGCAGTAAAACTCCAATCTCTGCCTCCATGTTCAAACCGTGTCTTCCCTCTGTGTGTCTTTCTCAGCGCCTCATCTCTGTTTATAAGGACATCACTTATATTGGATTAGGACCCATTCTACTCCAGCATGGCTTCATCTTAACTTGTCGTATCTTCAAAGAACTAGTTTCCAAACAAGGTCGCCTTCACAGGTTCCAAACTACAACAAAACAAACTCAATGCCACTGAGTCGATGCTGACTCATAGGACAGTGTAGAACTGCCCCTGTGGGCTTCCAGGACAGTAACTCTAGGGAAGTAGAAAAGCTCGTCTTTCTCCTGCTTCATAGGTGAAGGGGTTACGATTTCAACATATCCTTTAGGCTCTAAAGTTTAGGGGGTATAATTCAATCTATTATACCATCTTTTAAAGCATCCTGGATAAGACACTCGGGGAATGGTGGGGGGGGGGGTGGCGCTGAAAATCTGCAGGTTTTCTATTTTCCTGAAGATTCTGAGGTGGAGGAGGAAATACTTCCTGCAGGGGAGGACCAAGTGCAATCGGTATGTTCAGTGGTGGGTTTCGTGGGTCTTTTCTGAGTCCACAAGTCATGGTGTGGCTGTGCCACCACACAGGCAGCGAGGAAGGATGGAAAGAAGAAGCAAAACTCATAAATGACATAGATATTCTGTTTGTTTGTTTTAGAATGACCCAATTGATTTTATCTCTTTCCTTACTATTAAGGAAATTGAGCCTCGGAGACAAAAGTGCCCAAAGTTATCATCGAACGTGTCATGGATTAGAGACTCTGTAGAGACAGCGAAAGGAAGCTATTCCTCAAAATAAATCTTCTTCTCTCTGAAATTTCAGGTCTTCTTCAACTCCTCTCTCTCTATCAGGATAACTGTGATTAACTGCATCTATGTCAGCCACCCTTGAAAACCCGATATTTCGGGATTTGGCACCCTGGGGAGCCAAAGGAATCACAGATGTTGTCTTTAAAGAACTGAGTTACTTAGTGAGTATTTGAGGCATGGTTACTGGGGGTAAAAAATGGTGCAGTCTAGCCTTGTCTCTAATTGCCTATGCAATAAAGCAAAATGCAGCACTGGCTATTCATCCACTAATTTACTCAAGAAACACATACTAGCTCCGAGGGGACCTGTGTTAATAATTAAGACACAGACGTCTGCCGCCCAATCCAGTGGAGACTATGGTTACATAGTGTTGCTTCCCTGTTGCTACGTAACAAATTACCACCCATTTAGAAGATAACACCTATTTATCAACTCACACTTCTGTGAGTTAGGAGTCTGGGTACAGCATAGGGTCACTATGAGTCAGAACCGCCTTCATGGCCATGGGTTGGGTTTGACTTTTGAGCACTGAACAGTCAAGAAGATAAATACAGCAAATGTGTCCGAGGTCAACTTGCTTTGAAATCTATCTCACTGTATATCCATGGAGGAATTTCTTTCATGCTCATCCCCTTGGGTGAAGCTAGCCTAACTCATCATGACAATTCTCTCCTTCACGCATGTTGTTTTCTGGACCAATTCTTTAGGGGGAAATTAAACTGTGTTTTCTGAATGATCCACTCACAAATGTACTTGGGCAAATGTCATCTACTGGCAAGGTAGACCTAAGTGATCTAGGGTCTTTGCATTGACTTAGATTGCTGGTCAAGTAACCATTCAAAGTCAAAGGCACATGGTTAACTTTGTTTCGTTTCCTTTCCACTAATGTAAATTAGCCATCAAATTGTTTTTTATTATACTTCTAATAGGAGAAGAGATTGAATAGGTATGGAAAGAAGATACAACCTGATGCACACCCTTTTTATTTTAAACGTGGATTTTAAACATAAAGGCTATCAAATAAAGCTAAGTCATAAGCCATTGATTGTTTTGAAGAGTGGGAATAAATGAGTAAGAGGATTTTAAAAGTTCATGAGCTTCTGCTCCTGGGGTGGGACATACTGCACTGGGAACATCTGCTGCACAATAACTCTTTCAAGCGCTAAAGAGCAAAAACGTCACTTTGGGGATGAAGATGTACCTGAACCAAGCAAGCCATGCTGTTTTCAATGGCTTCATATGAGTGTAAAAGCTGGACAATGAACAAAAAACACTGAAGAAGAATCAATGCATTTGAATGATGATGTTAGCAAAGAGTATCGAAAGCACCAGAAGAAGAAACCAGCCTGTGTGAAAGAGGTACAGTCAAAACGCTCCTTGGAAGGGAAGCTCATGAGACTCCATCTCACATACTTAGGCATGCTTCGGGAGAGGCTCGTTCCTGGCAAGGAACATCACGCTTGGTAAAGTAGCAAGTCGCCAACAAAGGAGAAGACGGTCCACCAGACGGATTAATACAGTGGCTGCAGCAATGGGTCCAGACATGACAGTTGTGAGAAGGATGTTGGGTCTGTAGTACACAGGTTACCAGGAGTAGGAACTGACTCGCGAGCATCTAGCACTCCTTCGGTGTAAACTATGCAGACAGACTCCTTGCCCCAAAGTACCACCCTGGGCCACGGAGTCCATTCCACCTCACCGTGGCCCCAGAGGTGGCCCCAGAGAAATTCCGAGGCTGTATATCTGAGTTAGTTAATTGTGCCAGCCTGGCCGATAATCACATGTGGGGTTGGTTGAAAGGCGGAGGGATAAATGGGTGGTGAAGCCTCGCCTTTCTAGTTATTGGGTCCCTTGTTTTGTGATGGTTGTACCAGGGTGCAGCTGCCTTAGCAGTTCCCTGCTTCAGTTTGCAAGATTGACTTCCTACACGACATCCCGAAGGAGAAGCCACATGGACCTATCCCTGGAGCAGCCGTGTGGAGACCCCTGCCAGTGCTGAGATGCTTGTTTGTTCACTGACTCAGCTTTCCTCCTGCAGTCAGCATCATTGCCTCTGTTTTGTGAGGTGGAGGACTTTGTGGACTGGTGTTGGGTAAATGGGTTAATATTGGACTTGTGGGCTTGGGCAGCATTGGGTTGGGATGTTTTCGTAATGCACATTTTCTTTACATAAAACTCTCTCTTATACATGAGTTGCTGTGGATTTGTTTCTCCAAAGTACCTAGACTAATACAGTATCTTTCTAGGAATAGACCGTGTCATCTCTCTCCAGCAGGGTGGCAGCTACATCTGAGCAGCTCTCTTTGCAATTAGTAACCTAACCCTTAACCCACTCTACCACCAAGATCCTTTCCAAAGAGTATAGTCGGTTTTAAAGGGGGGTGGGGGGGTAGAGGAATAACTGTACAGTAAGAAACATGACAAACACGACTTCAAGGTCAACATCAGCAATCAAACACCATGTTGATAGTAGGCATCCTTGATATGGTGTGATGAAAGTGGCACTTTGCCTCTGTTGCTCTCCTCCAAATAACCTGTAACCCCAGCCTACTGGGGGAAACCACCAGACAAATCCCAATAGAGGTACCCTACACAATCCCTGAGCAGTGGTCCTCAAAACTAACTGCCAAGGCACCTAAACCAACCGAAAACTGATCATTCCCACAGATGAGTGGAGCCTAAGAAGACAGCAATTAAACGCCATTTAGTTTCCTGGGTGGAACCCTGGGAGAGAAAAAAATACAACCAATTTTTTAAAATGAAATCTGAATGAACTGTGGTCTCTAGTTAATAATAAGGTGTCAATACTGGTTTATTAATGAACAAATGTACATTTCTAATAAATGATGTTACTAAAAGAAGACTCTGGGCATTGGGAGGGTGGGTTATGGACACTGTAATGAAAAGAAATGAAAAAATAAAGAGAAAGTTTTTAAAGTAATAATAGCAGTGACCTGACAGCCTTCCAATTTTTCATACAGGCTCTCTAAGTCTAGGATGTGGAGGGAGGAGGATTTAATTTCAAGGTTCTTCTTCAATTTCTGCCTAGTGTCTCTACTGTATCTGACTTCGCCTAGAATTCTCTGCAATGAAAAGAGTGCATGCTGCAGTGTATCTAAATTATTAATTGACTCTGTCCTCCCAGGGCCAACTCATTTTTTCATTCCTCAGTCACCTGGCACTCCCAATTTGAAATTTACTAGCCAAAGAGGATATTTTCCCATAGAAAATGTGCAAGGTATTTTGTAGTCCAAGATGGACCTTCTGGCTACACCTTTTCTAAGCTCTGTAGAATGGTGTGGGAAAAATTACTTAACCTTTCTGAAACTCAATTGTTCTCCATTGTTACAAAGAAAGAGAGGGAGAGAAAAAAATTTTCTTAAAACAACAGCTGGAATACCCACATCTTACAGGGTCTTGGTGGTGGGAAAATGAACCCAGAGAGCCCAATTTAGTACCTGGCAGATGAAGTTCTCAGCAAATGACAATAATCAGGGTCATCAATCCAAATCAAGAGGAGATCATTTCCTTGGGTGATAACAAAATATAACTTGCAGCCCCTTCCTTCAAACCCCCCTCATCAGTTTAATTATTAAACTTTAACGGGTCACATGGCCTCCAGCCCTTAGAAAGCTCTCGGCCAACAACAGGGCAGTTTATCTCATTGAGTCCCGTTGGTAAGCCAAGTCAGGTTACTGGTTTCATCAGCACTGGCCAAGCAGGGAAAGACCAAGCCACAGGGTACGTCTCTGCCTGCCAATGTGCTGTATTCTGAAAACAAAAACCCAATTAAACACAAAACATAACAGGACAGAGGACAGGCTTGAGTGGAGAGGACCGCTTTTTTTCTCCTTGTTCCCCA
>NW_022111373.1:83125082-83143613 GCF_000313985.2 Echinops telfairi | reverse complement strand
CAAAAGAAATACATGATAAATTGGGAAAATGCAGAAAAGAAATACCAAAAGAGAAAGAAAAGAAGTATAAGTCCCAGACGTTTGAACAAGCACTTGCTAGTATTTTCCTGTCTTTCTTTTCAATCGGTGTCCACATGGACTCATCTACACAAGCCGAGAAAGCAGGAGAAAATGAATATGACTAATGGAGTCCAGCCTGACGTAGCTCAGGAGCGCAGGGCACCTTTCTGTCCGCGGGCAAACGTCCCTTCTGCGGACCACTCGGTATTCCTCACCATTCAAACTGAAGATCGCTGAGTTCTACCCTGTGTTTATTTATGGCAGGAAACGTTCAGAATAGCTCTACTACATCACACCACAGTTTTAAAAAAAATAGGACAGGACTCTGAACACTAGCGATTACAAAGAATTTATTTTGCTCCAGAAATATACCACTTTCTTTAGAATGAAGTTGGAACTGCTGCCGGATTCGGCCCAGAACTTAGCAAGTTACAGAGATAGTAGTAAGAAGTGCAGTGAAAGGTTCTCACCTTCGAACGTGCCCAAAAGGGACATGAGAAGGAATGAAAATAGAGCCTGAGGGAGTGGTGTGCATGTGGGGAGCCAAGCCAGATTGGAGGAGGTGACTGGTCTCTCTCTCTCTCTCTCTCACTCCAGACTTTGCACCCACTGATACGATCACTGCTTCTTCATTAAGAAATTCAGAATCAAACCTCAAAAGGATCAAGAGAAAATCGCCTAGATGAAGAAGGAAGGGGCTTTGGGAAGGCGGTGGGCACAGTATGGGATCCGAGGACATTTCTGGAACACCTGTTCCACACAGAGGTGGAGACTGGACAGGGATATGGAGTGAGGCCTGAGTCAGGCACAGTCTTTTGCTTCAGGGAGCTGATAGTCTATCAGGGAGACAGGGCATCAGCCACTCACCTGAGTACAACCTTGGAATTGCATGTGCAGTGAAATGCATGAAGTCCTAGAGCAGCCCGACAGAACAGAGACAGATTCACAGAAGGATGATCCGGCAGCCCTCCAAGAGGAGGGAACCTTGGACCCAAGTTGAGAATAATGAGACTGTGTGAATGGGGGGTAAAAGGAGCCGAACAGGGGCATTTGTAACAGTTGAGCTAGCAAAGAAAAGCAACTGCCATCATTTTCCCCACGAACTCGAATCCCAGTGTTATGAGAGATGACTTTACTTCATTTTTCTTGAGAGGTGTTCCTGAAAAGTTTTACACAGAACAAACTTTGATATGTTTACACAAAGTCCAAATAAACAGATTTGCCTTTGGAAGAAACCCTACTGTGAAACTGTCACTTAGCTAACCCAAATTCCCTCATTTGTCTCCTTACTTATTTACTTTAACCCAGGGCTTTATGTTACCTCTGTGGGTTAGGCAGCTAACTGCAAAGTCAGCAGTTTAAATCTACCAGCCACTTTGCTGGAGAAACATGAAACGCTGTGCTCCAATAAAGATGTATAGTCTTAACCCCACCCACACCCCCACCCACACCCCGAGTCCATCTGGTGGAAACCAACTTGGTGACAGTAGGTCTGGGGATATTTTGGGTTCTTGATGCCATCATGAAGAGATATGTAATTTCTCATTTGTTTCATTCATTTGTCATAAACCCAAAGGCCTAAAGTGAGTGTTATATTTATTTGCTAACCCTCGCTCAGCAAACACGCACACACTCCCTCACTCTTACATGGACCATATTAAGAGCCAGATGGCAAAAGGTAGATGACAGTGTGGATGACCATGGCCAGGATGACTGCATCATTTAAGGATTAACTTGTCTTTTCTTCAAGCAAGTTTAATTGATTTTGAAAACTACTATATTGGCTAAGCCGACTCAGTATTTTTAATTCTCAGACTAATTTTTTAACTATTCTGCAGCTTCCTTCAACCTACATAATGACTCTTAAGTTAGCTGAGAACTGTAATTACAACTTTGCACAACAACCCAGACGAAGAGGCAGTGTTAGTTCTTCTCCGAATGCTGTTAACTGCTAACCTGGAGTTTCTGCAGAGACAGAAACATATGAAGTGTTCAGTCTTGGGAGATGGATAATGCTTGACTCCAATCGAGGTAGCTTAAATGTTTACACACATATATTAAATGTTTATTATGTATACACATACACATATGTGTACATGATGTAAGGAGAACTTTTATTAAGTCTTAAAAGGGGCAAAGACACGGGCGCATCATCCAGATGAGGGAGGCCATTAGCACGAGGTGAAAGGGGCGTCCAAGCAGTCCCAGGCGGACCGAAATGAAACAGGCATGGAGCAGAGCAATTGTCACAAACTCGCGGTTGGGGGTGGATCAATATATCACAGTTATGGGTGGGATGACAGGATCAGAAACAGGGACGTGTTTCTGTTTCTGTTCTCTAGAAGGACTTACAAGGTTGGTCCAGGACCTTCAGACCAAGGCAGTCAGGATGAGACTGGTGGGGCATAACTCATGACTCTGTGGCCCTCTCTACTGTCCCCAGGACAATGACCCACAAAGAAGCTCCTAAAATAGACTGCCCCTCTCCGAGCTGGCCACCTTCCAAAGCACTCTGCCTGAGGGCAAGTTTGTCTACCCAGAAGACCAAATCCATTGCCATTGAGTTGATTCCAGCTCATAACAACCCTGTAGATTTCTGAGACTGTAACTCTTCACGAGAGTAGAAAGCCTCATCTTTTTCTCCAGAAGCGGCAATCGGTTTCCAACCAATCTTGCCATGAGCAGTCCAAGAAGTGAACACTATGTCACATTCTTGAATCATGAGCAGAAAGAATTCAGTGGAAGCTTATTCTATGTGGGGGCTCTGCATTTGGGCTGTCACTGCCATCCTTTGTAAATGGGAGCGTTCCGAATTTAAGCTCTAATACAATCCCCACCTCTGACCATGGATGATGATGATTATAATTCTTTTTTTTGGTCTGTTGCATATGTTTATGGGACACATGGAAACAAACCATTAAGAACGCCCCAACAAAGATGGCCTGAGGGCAAATGAAAAGTAGACTATGACAAAGTACACTAATGGTAATTATTCAAATTCCCTTGATTCAAGATATCAAAATAACATCATCAATGTAATAAAAAATAAATTAAATAAGAGTTTTTATTGAAATCATTGTTATGCTGAATATTGCAACTTTTTGTGTAGCATAATTATCATGTTGCTGCCCAGATCAAAATTCTTACATTATAGGTTCCTTATGCATTAAATTCTGGCTTTTGTGTTTCGTACTTAACTTCTTTATAGCCAGCCTTAATCTTTCATGAATCAATATGTATCTGTATGCTACCTAATATAAAAATAATATCTGTGAGATGTCCTAATGAAATGTTTTTTAAAAATTACCTCCCTGGTCAACAATGGACACTATTATCTGTATTGTTAGACACAATTTAATTAGTAGTGTCTACTCTTACTTTATGCACAAGTTCACGTTCTGCCTAACGTTTAAGGACAAGTCTTTGTTCTAACCAGGCCACAGGAGTACCTTCTGGATTTTCTCATCATAGTAACATAGTGATGGAGCTCACCAAGGCTGAGATAGAAGGGAGGTAGTTCTCAGTGGATTATTATTGTAATTCTTTGATCACCCACGCTGGTGTTCTTCATTGGGGACTTAGGTGACAACTCATTTAGACACGGATGGTTTTCAGACAAAGTAGCTTAAAGCTTTGCAGGGTTGGAGTTTATGACGGTTAGTCCTGTGTCATCTGACCTCACAGAAGGCGTGTGAGGCAGCAGCCTATTCTTATCTTGCTGTGTTTTCCTCTGATCACCAGCCCAGAATATGCTTCACTGTGGTTAGTGTAAATACAACTTAAGGGTGAGGTGGGTTTTTTTGGTTTGTTTTGTTTTTTGCTTTTCCTCACATAAAAACAAAACTTCAACTATCCTGAAGAGTGGAGGTAATGTGGTGTAAGACAATTGAAATTGTTAAAGGGTCAGCTTATTCTATTTTTTCTTAAATTGATATTTTTACCCAGATTATTCATGTTCCAGAGATCTGTCTGAGAAAATGGGATTCAATTACTTTTCAGAGCTGCAAGAGCATAAGTCCAAAAGTCTGGTTTTATTAACAACGAGTAAGAATAAAAATATCCTGAAATTGATTGTGGTTATGATCGTATAAGTCTTCCTTATACGATTAAACAATTAAATTGTGTAATATATGAAGTACATGCCAACAAAACTGTTTTAAAAGAGAGACGGAGCGAGACTAGGTCCTGCCCCCAGAGCAGACAGAGAAGGAGCGTCTTCCTCTGGAACTACTGCTCTGAATTTGAGATGAACTCCTAGAGACAGAAAACACACGTCTGTTGCTTACAGCCAGAAAAAAGGGATTGTTCCAGTTCATACAAGCATAGGTTTATTTTGGAAAATGTGTTTTAACATGTCTTTATGATCAGTGGGTGGTTGCAGACAAATTCTCTCAGCAATCACTTGTCTTAATCTCATTGAAAAATAAAAGGAAATGACACTTCTGGTTTTTGTCATGGAAAAAATGATTATGAAGTTAACGTTAACATTAAGTCATTCATTCTCAGTCAATGGAGCTGTGCAGGAGTACAGAAATCCTGACCCGCGTAAACATCAAATTTGTCTAGGGGTCAAGGGTTTCAAATGTGAGTCAAGAAAAGACGACCCTCCACCTCAGTGCGTGAAGAGACCGTGGGTGAAGGCCAGACGCGGGTGCACGGAGACCAGAGACTTACCATTGATGGTAGAGCTACCACGTTGGGCTCTCAGGCGGTTTGGCACTTTCAGCTTTAAGTGAATATCTTGGCCTCAGCAAGCTTTTGGCTCACTGGGTAACAAAAGCATTGCGTGAAAATCAGCTAGCTCAAATGGGCGATCTTTTCCTCCGTCTTGTGTAGATTTCATTAATGTTTTCTGCTTTACTTCTCTGTGTTCTGAAATCCATTGACTACACAGAATGACTTCCCTGCACTCACAGACAAAATTCTTGATTAAAGGGGTTATTAAGGAAGTCAACAAGTTCTACTGGCAGTCAGAAATGCTCAGGACATGTTACAAAGTTTCAAGTCTGCTAATAAATGCCCAAAGGGGCCCACCACTCTGCTGTAAGCCTCAAAACGAAAGGCTCACGATCTTAATAGGTCAGCCAACCAAGCTCCCTGAATCAAGCACCCCACTATGCAAGCGAGCCTTTTGCTCAAAAGCACTCAGCCCTACTGGCTCCATGGCCTGGGCAGTTCACCATCTGATTTGTGCTCTGTCTCCTGGTTCCGCTACTTCTCCTTGGATGGATTCAGGAGGTTCACGGTACAGGGATCTCTAGTCCAAAAGACTCATTCCACTCTTGGGTTTTATTGGTAATGAGAGGCCGCCTCCTGCTTTTCCGAGGGCTCGTTTTATACACAGGGAATCTTGTTCACAATTACTGTACTAGCAGGTGACCCTTACCAATGTCATTTTCCTTACCTTCTTACCAGACCCAGGCAGGAAACGGTCGTTTTTAGAGACTTTGGCTAGAAGAGCCACAGTAAAAAACTCACTGCTGCTGCACGTCCTTTATGCAAGATGAAGCTAGTGAAGGTGATTTTACGGAGCAAATCCAAACTGGACCTGTCCGTTGTGGCAGCCTCAAGGTCACTGGGCTTCCTTCCTGGTGGCGGGCTTCTTCCAGAATGACCGTTCTGAGAGAACCAAGTAGAAACTGCATGACGGATTCTGACCTGCCCTCAGAACTCACATATGTGAGCTCCAAACCAAACCCAACTCACTGCCATCGTGGTGACTCTGACTCACAGAGACCCTGTAGGACGGGGTAGAACTGCCCCATGTGGATTTCCAAGACTGTAACTCTTCATAGGACGATTAAGGTCGGTCTTTCTCCCTTGCAGATCACAACCCAAGTCATAGCCACTATGCCACCAGTACATGCTAATTCCGCTTTCTTCCTCCTGCATCAGTGGATAGGGAGTGACCCATGTTCACTGTTTCTCTTATGAGTCTTCATCATTGAGGGAAATAAGATCACATTTGGTTTCCTGAAATTCTGAATGTACTGCCAATGCTCACCCATAGCTACCTAATAGGACGGAATAGAACTGCCCCTCTGTGTTTCAAAGACTAAATCTCTCAGGGAGTAGAAAGCCTCATCTTTCTCCCGGGGAGCAGCTGGTGGGTTCGAAATTGTCTACCTTGTAGTTAGCAGCTCAAAAGTGCTCTTGCTTTTGATTTCCTCCTATTTGTAATTATCATGCTACAGAGATTATGTCAGTATAATCTGTACATCCTCAGAGGTAGGTACTGTTACTGTCCCCATGCATCGGTTTGGAAACGGAAGCACAGAGAAAGTAGGTAACATGCCCTAAGCTCATGTAACAAGTGGGTAGCAGAGCAAGGGTTTGAAACGAGAGAATATGGCTTGAAATCTACCCAAGACCTAGGAATCTCAGTTGGGTGAGTCCTCCTCTCACCACCTGGGAAGGACCACAGTCTGCCCAGTGACCCCACAGTGTGCCCTCTTGCACTACTGAGGCTCAGGGGGCCATAGGGCAAAGGTTCTCCTGTTCTGTTCTCAGGCTATGCCCCTTAAACCCCGGGGGGGGGGGGCTTTCTGGGAGATGAGACAAGGGCAGGATAGACTTTGAGACCTCTTCTCCAAGTCCTCTCCTCCTGCCCTAAGCTTTTCTCACACCCTATACCCTCTCCCATGTACCCTGTGGTAGATGTATAATCATTTTTCCATTTGAGGATTGAGTTTAGGGGTGGAATCTAGTCTGTCAATTGGATCATAGCCAATGAGGTTTCTGTGTGGGCATGACCTTCTCCTGAGAATTCTGGGAACTCTGATCTTTCCTCCTTGGAGGAGGGAGACTCTCGGCTCACACCCTGGGAGACAGAGCAGCTGACAAGACACATGGACCCACCCTGATGCAGAGACCCCTGCCAGGGCTGAGATGTTTCCAATGACACTGGATCCAAGGACTTTCTACCCACTGGCCTGTGATCTTCTACATTCGGCATCATTGTGTGTGTTTCATGAGTCTGAAGAGGACTTTATAGATTGATATTGGACAAATGGGCTAGTACCGGACTTATGGACTTGATCTGGACTGGGCTGGGATGTTTTCTCAATGCTCAATTGCTCTTGTAAATAAATCTCCTTCTTATACACATATGTGTGTCCATAGATTTGTTTCTCTAGTCTACCCAGACTAACACATCCCCCACTATCAACTGCTCACACACCTCTTAGCATTTCATACTGTGCAGTGCACTCAAGACATAGATTTTCTCTCAAAGTCTTTACTAGCTTTGTATTACATCAAAAAGCCTGGTGCTAATTTTTTATTCCACTGCTAGTAGCACTCACCTCACTAAACATTATTCTTCTCCTTACCCTGCCACTTAACACATATCAAGAAAGCCTACTCTCTCTCAGAGGTATAACTTGATTGGCGATACAATGGTAAGCATGGTTCCGGCCCACTCAAAGCCTATGGTCTAATGGGGAAGACAAACGTGATGCAGACGCTCACACCCACAGATGTACAGCTCTCCTGTAACATAAGAAGGATGGAGGCTTTTCTCAGGCAGAAGGGTAAACTCCCTCTTCATGGGTGGGGCGGGGAAGAAGGAAGGCTTCCTCCGGGAAGAGGCACAGAGCTCAGATCGGGAGAAAAAGTAGAATGTGAAGCAGGATGAGAGTGTGCAGAGGACTTGTCTGTGAAAAATAGGCAGGAAGAAAAGTAGTGAATTTGAGGAATGTGGAGAAGGCCAATGTGGGCAGAGAACAGAGAAGTTGGGGAAGGGTGGTACAGGGCTGGACCCTTTAGACCCATTGTTTCTGGAGCAGGACATCATGCTTGGCAAAGCTGAAGGGCAGTGAAAAAGAGGAAGGCCCTGGACAATGTGGATGGGCACGGCAGCCTCAACCATGGGCTCAAGAATAGGAACGATTGTGAGGAGGGTGCGGACCCGGTAGTGTTTCCTTCCGTTTTTCACAGGGTTGCTATGGGTCAGAACTGACTCTCTGGCACTGAGCAGCAGCAGAGCAGCAGGCCATTTGGAGAGGTGCCCTGTTGGCATAGTGAGGTGTGTATTGAGCCGCTAACCATACGGGCAATCATTTGAACCCACGGGCCGCTCCTCCTGGAAACCCACAGGGGCTGTTCTAATTGGTCCTACAGGATCCCTATGAGGGAGAATCAACTTGATGAAAGGGGTTTTTGTTATTTATTACTTATTGTTCTTGTGACTCAGGTCGTGTAGCCCTCGTGTTATGAACCTTGGCCTGTATGCCTCAGCCATTGTTTTCAACTCTGACTGCACATCCGACTCCCTTGGAAGAATTTTAAAGACATGACTATGGGAATTCCACCCCAGAACGATTAGATACTAATTTCTAGAAATGAAACTCAGCGGAAGGCTTATCCCCACCCCTACCTTCTTTCCCCACCCCCACCCCCACCTCAAGCTTCCAGCCATGGGTGAGGATCATTCCACTACAACAAGGGGAAACCACTGAACTGCTTAAAAGAGACAATGTGTGGTGTCTGTATCTAGGGGGTGGGGAACTGGCCAGGATGGGCTGGTTGCCATCAGCAGTTTTACATTTCAAAAAGGAATCCTTTGGCTATAACTGTGGAGTTAAGAATGTTAGGGATTAGGGGATTCAGAAAAGAAACCAGTTAAGAGACTAGTAACTAATGCAAATTTGGATGGGCCAGCAGCAGTGCGGATGAAGAGAACTGGATCCACGCAAGAGCTTCCCAGCTCGCTGAAGAGAACGGTGCAGGACAGGGCAACATCTTGTTCTGTAGCACACAAGGTCACCGTGAGTCAGGGCCGATTCTCCCACAACGAACAACAGTGACAGTTGGTTAACCACTGGGACTGATGGAACGATTAAATGGCAGGCTGGGAGAAGAGAAAGGGAGAGGATGCCCATGCCCAGCGAGCTCCTGCGGACACAGCTGGGGGCTAGTTAAGCCCTATGTGGCGAGAGGGACGAGGACCGGGACTTCAACGCTGGGTTGTTGCCTTTTATTTCATCTTGAGCTTCACCCTGCTTCCCTTCAGGCCAACAATGTGGCATTGCCCAGTTTGTTCTTAAAGCAAATAATGGCAAGGATAACAGCGATCCACTATTGAGCACTCCATGTCCACTGGCCACGTGAATTAGCTCTGGGTTGAATGCTAAAGGGGTGTATGGATGAGTACTTTTTGGGTTTTTTCATAAGCTGTACAGATTTTCTAAGAAGCCCTGGTGGCACCGTGGGCTATGCGTTAGGCTACTAACCTCAAGGTGGGCAATGCCGAACGATCCTTTTCCCAGCAGCTGAGGCTTCTGTTGTGCTAAACAATTACATCTTTGGAAGCCCATAGGGGCAGTGTATCCCATCCTATAGGGTCACTATAGGTCAGAATCAACTCGATAGTATTGCGTTTGAGACGTATTTTTCCTAGTGAAACTATTTCTGTTTCAACTTCTTAAAATGTTTAATTTTGTGATGTTCCTTAAGACGTTCAGTGGCGAGGGACAGAAACCCCATTCCAAATGGCTCAAGTGAACAAGCTATTTTATTGTAAGGATATAAAGATAACTCATGGGATGCCCAGGTCAATGTGCCACCAGGATTCAGAAAAACCCAAACCCCATTCTGCATTCTCTGATAGCCACTTGCTCTCTGATAGCCACTTTCTTGCTCTTTTCATGTTGGAGCCCATCCCTGTTTTCCTCACCTACAAGAGACCCCAGGCACTGTTAGAAAGCTCCTGGGGTTGACACCTCAGACAGCAGAGGGAACTAGCCTGAATTGTAGTTGAAAGGTAAAAATCCTGGGGCAGGAACTAACTGCTCAGCTCAGTGAGGTGCCTTTCTTTGGACCAACCAATTGCGGTCAGGAGCTGGACCCAGAGAAGAGATTGTGGCCCTCCCCCTTTGAGACTGATACCTCACTGAACGATCACCATGATGGACGCTCCCATGATCGTTTGTAGGATGAGGAGTCAAACTGGGATCGCAAGCCCTAGTCAAGCAGGAGTTGGGCACACCCTGCTAACTGCCTCTCCTACCAAATTAAGCAAGTTAACACATGTGAACCACAGACTTAACTGTAGACAGCCGACAAAGGCTGATAACTTCCCCAGATATTTCATCATTGAAGTGGTGCTATTTATCACGGCAGCTGAAGTTTTCAAATCATTTAAATTTGATAGGAGATAGTGATACGTGCCTGTAAGTTTGCCTTTGTGTATGATTTGGTCAGGACAGGACTCTTTCAGCCAAGTGCTGCTTCAGTTCTGATTTGGTAGACTATGTGCTTCGTTTCAAGAGGGTGCCATAGGTGGAATGGCATAGCCCCAAAAGATACGTATTAAGGTCCTAACTCCAGGGATCTGTGAACATGTTATCAGTTAACATGAGGTCATACCAAAGTCAGATGAGTCTTAGTCCCTCTGAGTGGTACCTGTATAAAAGAGGTGAAGCGAGACCAAGAGACTGATGCGGGGCAGACCACCAAGAGGAGCAGCATCTACATGCCAAGGAATAGCCAGAGGCAGAGGGTCAAGAACGGGATTGTCTCCTAGAGCCCTCCACAGAACCTGGGCCTACCAACACCTGTTCGAACCTTCAGAACTGTAAGATAGTACTTTTTTTGTGTGTTGCTGTTGAAAGCCACCCAGTTTGTGGAAATTTGCTTCAGTCACCCGAGGAAATGAATACACAGGGCCTGGCAGTCTATGCAGGCCCGAGTGGCGTTGCCAGGGCGGGCACTTGCCAAAGCTGTAAAGCTGGTCTTTATCAGCACAGACTGGGTTTCCTCCCTTTGGGCCTCATAGTACAAACCTTTAACCTCCCCCTCCATCTGTTGGATGGCACTTATCACTTGCCCTGGTCTTTGCTCTGAAGTCTTTTTCAATTAATCCCTTCCAAAGGGTTAATTTCAGGAGCCTTAGCAGAATAGTAGTTATATGTTGGGCTAACTGCAGGTCAGTGGTTTGAAGCTACTGGCCACTCCAAGGGAAAAAGAAGAGGCTTTCTAGTCCTATAAAGAGTTAGAAACTCACAGGGGCAGTTCTACCCTGTCTTATAGGGTCACTATGAGTCATAATTAACTCATTGGCAGTGATTTTGGGTTTTGGGGGTGAAGGTGTTTATTAGAGCCTGAGAACATAGTGGGTTGCGTGTTGGATGCTAACTGCAAGGTCAGCAATTCAAAACCACCAGGCAGCCCATAGGAAGAAATGGAGGCTTTCTACTCCTGTAGAGTTCCAGTCTCAGAAACAGGATAGGGAGAGTTGCACCCTGTTTAAAATGGTGACTGTGAGTCAGAATTGATTCCTGGCAGTGAGAAGGTGGTCATTGAAAGTGGCGACGTTATTGAGACACCACAGAGTGGTGGACTAGGGATTTGTCCCTGCTTTGCTGTCACCACTCAGTATAATCCAGGGATGAGTTTTTTCACACCCCCTGGCATGACGTTCTACTTCTGAAAAGGCAATGCCTAAGGATGATATGGATGCTAACTTGTCCCAGGCGTTCTGGTGGCATAGTGGGCTCACGTGTTGAGCTACTAGGCACAAGGTTGGTTTCTGGGGAAAGATGAGGCTCTCTGCTCCCATAAAGATGTATAACCTTGGAAACCCACAGGGGCGCTCCTACTCTGTGTGATGGGGTCTCTGTGAGCCAGAATCGATTTGAGGGGAGTGAGTGAGTTTGAACCTTCCAGGTATTAAATGCTAGTTTTAATAACAATAGGCTTCAGATGTGTTTGCAGTTTTTAAAGGTGTCAGAAGGACACTCTCTACTCTTCCTCAGTACAGTTCAGAAAAGGGGTCAGCACCCCCGCCCCCCTTTTTTTTTCCTACGAAGGGCCAGATGCTAAATATCATAGGCTTTAGATAGTCTTTATACAGGGGACCATATAGTCTGGGTTGAGACTACTCGTCTGTTGCGGTGGCATGAAAGCTGTCAGAGACGGCTTCAGAAGTTCTTTCCCCAAATAGGTAGGCTCCTGAGACTAGGACCTTCCAGGTCTGAAGCTGACTGTCACTCGGTTTTTCAGCCAAACCATAGGAGGACAAGGACACTAGCATAGTGTCCAAGTGTAAGCATCATCCACCATCTGGGATCCCAGGGCAGCAGTGACCAAAGGAGCAAGTGGGAAAGGCTAGGGGAGAAGGAGGGATGGAAACAGGGAACGCAGCGAGGAAGCGCAATAAGAGAGGGGACACTGAGGGGGTTGCAATGGAAGAGTTGAAACAAAATGTGTAGTTGAATATGAAACTGATATCTGCTCATCAACTTTCATCCAATTCCCGGCCCCCTCCGGCCCCCCCCCCCCATCCCCGCCAAAAAAAAAAAGTCTTATTAAAAAAGAAAGGTGGCCCCTAGTTGGCCTATAGGCCCTAGCTTTATCCAGAGTATGGACTCTGGAGCCAAGCTGTTTGAGTTCAAAGCTCAACTCCAGCAACACCCCCGCCTCTTTGTGTGGCAGGTGCCTTATCTGTAAAATGCTAACAGCATCTCACAGAGTGATTGTGGAGACAAATGAATTGATATATATGCAAAATTCAGTGATGCATGAGATAAAAATCATTCTTGTAAATGGATGCACCAGTTTCTGGGTCATGGCTAGCCTACCTGTGTCCAAGTTCAACCATGAGCCAAAGGATTTTCAGTGGCTTATAGTTGGGGCGGTGACTCAGCTTGCCTGTCTTTGAGGTCCCTCTGGGTGGTGGACTCAAAGTGCCAGACTCCCAGCAAGTCACCAAAGGCATTAACCTCTGAACCACCCAGGGATTCTCTTCTTGGAGAAAATGTCCTCTAACCACCTAAGCCCAACACAAAAGTGTTAAGTCATAATAAGCATGCTCCCCTTCCTGAGACAGAAAACACATTTTTCTAATGCATGAGTGGTTAAAGAAATGAATTACCAACCCAACACCCTAAATCATCGGTTGTCATGTCTTTGAAAAAAACCAAAAAACATGTTATTCAGAACCTCATAAAGAAAATCCTTGTGAGCATTGTGATGCATTCAACCAAGGAGTTTGAGTGGTTAAAAGAAAAGATTAGAATTCTCTCTGGTGAAATGGGGGTTGTCAGAATACAGCCTCACCTGATCTGAAATGTTTTCTTTGCACACACAGCTCGGCGGGACCCAGAAAAAAGGCTGTGTGATCCGAACTAGATGGGAGAGGCCGGCGGTCATGTGTTTGCTTTCTTCTGCGAGGCTGTCTGGATACTCAGGACGACGTTCTGTCAGAAGCACTGACAGCCCTGGATCCCCTCCAGTGGAGGGAACAAAGGGTGGACTTTCTTTTGAAAATAAATCTTTCTGAGCAGTGAGATTGTCCAACAAAATTTCCTTGATAAAGAGCTCATTATCTATCGGTGTGACTTTGCCTGAAATTTTTATGCTGGCAGTGCCAAGAAGAGCACATTGAAGCGAATCCTCTTCCCCAGACAGCTGTAACAGCACCCTAACGATTTGTGCCAACGCTGAGAGCTGGAGGATGGAGGATAATCAGCCACGGGCTAAATTTCCCATTAGATGAATCACCAAGAAAGATGATTTATTGGCATACTTTTTGTTGGCTTATACTTCTTATCACTTTTCAAATGTAAACCCATTTTCAGATTAAAAACGAAAAAATATAAAACCCAGAATGTCTCAGACTCTCTTCATTAGCTTAACAGACATATTCCTTGTGAATCTGACAGGGTTGCATTTTGTGGGAGTAAGGTGGTTCCAGAACTTTTGGGGAAAGGTGATCCTGTAAGAATGAGATCAACACAACAGACAATCAAGACATGAGAGCAAAGCGTCTGTAAATGGTGCCAGAGAGAGTCTCATGTCCTCAATTCCAAACCAGGTGTTCTAAGAAGTGAGACTGGAACGGAATGTAAGTTGAGAAGCTGAATGCTAACCAAGGGCACAACTATAAGCTTTGTAAAAGTTGTTTTTTTATCTCTTCTCATTAAAAAAAAATTTTTTTTAGGTGGTATGAATTAGTAAAGGCTTACATTCAACATTACATACACATTCTGATTCAACTCATCCATTGCAGTCACCACAATGTACCATTGCTTATCCCGCTTCCTCTCTGGGTCCCTATTTCCACTGGTGGTAATTACATAATTCCATGTCATCTTGAAATGTAAACGTGTAGGGGTGGAGTCTGGACTGTCAATCAGGCCACAGCCTGATGGTACCTACTTGTGGGCGTAGACTTCTCATAAGGAGAGCCCTGGGACCCTCCCTGTCTCTCTCTGCCGTCACCTTCCTGCTGGTGAGCCACGGCAAGACCTGCCAGAGTCCTGGAGATGCGACCATCACCATTGGATCCACAAGACTGTGCACCCACTGACCTGTGATAGTTCCCCATTCTGCATCATTGCTTGTGAGTGTGGGAGTCTGAAGAGGGATTTAGAAACTAGTATTGGATTTATGAACTTGATCTGGACTGGGCTGGGATGTTTTATCGATATATAATTACTTCTTGATATAAAGCTCTTTCTTATACTTACATGAGTGTCCCTGGATTTGTTTCTTTAGTTAACCCAGCTTAACACACCATTCCACCTTCTGTAAAATATTTTTTATATGACAACTTTTATTATAGTTTTACATTTCAGTTCATCAACTTTGTATCCAACACTTTTAACTAATACTCAAATTCCTCCCCCCTCAATATTTTACCCTTGATTTCTCTTCCCCCTCTTGTGGACTACTAAATTCCATTTCAACCAAGTGAACTCTCACCAACAGTCTAGCCCAGGGGGCGGCAACTGCAGCTCGGGAGCTAGCTATCTGTGGCTCTTTTGGTACATACATGTGGCTCTGAAGTAAAATTGAAAAATTTAAAGGATTTTATTCAGATAATGATGATCTCATTTGTTTGTAAAAATATATTTATGGCTCTCGAAGAATTTTTAAATTGTTGTGAGGGACAGGATGGGCACTTCCATCTCAAAAGTGTGCCAAACCCTTGGTCTAGGCTTCATCGTCCCTCCTGCACACCCACACCAGCAATCTCCAAGTATGTTCTCTTGGGTGTGAAACTCTTTACCCTGTCTTACTTCACCCCCATCCCCCACTTATAGGAGTGGTCTCATACAATATTTGTCCTTTTGAAAGTGACCTGGGTGGTATGGAGACCCAACAAAAGTAAGGCCAAGAGCAAGTTTATGTTTAAGGGCACAGCGCCAGGAGAAAGTTCCTGGGATGAGGCGATAGAAACAGTGGCTCAGGAGGAAGATACACCCAGTGGGCCACTAGCCCTTCAATTGGGCTTTCCAAAGCCTAGATGAAATAGCATTCAAGACTGTCCATCACCATTAACTTTGCAAGCTATGCCCACTGAAACAACAACAACAAAACCCTTTCAATGGACTTTTTAACTAGTTAACGGGTGGGCAAGGAGTCTTGGTGGTGTACTTGGTTCAGTGTTGGGAAGTTAATTGCTTCCAACCCATGTAAGATGAGGCTGTGTGCTCTTGTAAAGTTTAATTTTGTTACATACATACACACACACAAAAATCTGTAATTACATGGATTTATTCTACTATGGTTAACTTACTTTTTTCAGGTTTAGAAATAATCATTCAATATATCTTGGGGGGAAAAAGACTAGTCTAAGAAATTCGAAATGTCAGTTCTGCTCTTTCAAGGTTACTATGAGTCGGAATCAGCTTGATAGCAGTAGCTTCCCCCACCCCCTCTGGTTTAATGAGTGTGTAGTGGTTTCTTATTGTGGTTTTAATTTGTAATTCCCCAGTGACTAATGTTAAATCTGTCTTGGAAGAACGCCAGCTGGACTTCATCTCATGCACTTTGGACCTGCGGTCAGGAGTGGTCAGTCCCTGGAGAGGGACATCATGCTTATCAAGTGGAGGGTCAGAGAAAAAGAGAAAGGCTCTCAACAGGGCTGGATTGGTATAATGGCCACCCAACAATGGGCTCAAACCTAGGATAGATGGTGAGCATGATGCAGGATCAGGCAGCATTTTGTTCTGTTGCATATTAGGTTATGATGAGTCAAAACCACTTTCCTGGCACCTACCTATTCAATAACAAGAACTAATGAGGAGCCCTGGCAGTGCAGCGGGTTCAGCACTGGGCTACTAAGAAAAAGGCAGGCAGATTAACCTTCCAGAGGGTCTACAGGGGAAGCATCAGGCAATCTGCTCTCTTGGAGCCTGTTGTGGTTGTGAGGTGCCCTCTTGTGTGTTGAATCATAGCAACCTATGTACAACAGAACAAAACACCACCTCCAAGACTAGAGCCTTGGAAACCCGTGTGAGGCAGGCAGTTGTACGCTACCTTACCGGGTCCCTATGAGGTGCAATGACTAGATGGCAGTGGGATTTGAAACGATTAATATTATGCTTCTACACATGACCAGGTTTGCTATCCATATACATTCTTAGGTGAAATGTCCATTCAAGTCTTTTGCCTGTTTTCCAAAATTGTGGCTCTTTTCCCCTTAACATTGAAGTATAAGTGTACCCAGTGTGTTTAAAATACAGCCTTTTATTGGATATATATTTTGCAAATGCTTCTCCAAATCTGTGAATTTTCATTCTTTTCACTCTGTCTTTTGAAGAGTAACATTTTAAACATTGAAGAAGTCCAGTTCAGTCTATTAATTTTTGCATTTCAGTTAGTTTTTTTATCCTAATATTTTAACAATCTTTTGTAAACCTGCACTTCTTTATTAGCTTTACAGTATTCATTCTCAAATTTAGGTTGAGAATCCATTTTGAGTTTACGTTTTCTGTGTGGGAGTTAAGGACCAAGGCTCATTTTGAATTCCCCTTGCATAGGGCTTTCAAATTGTTCCCCCATTATTTGTTGAAAATATTTTCCTTTTCTCTACTGAGCCTCCTTGGCAATTTTGTTGAAAATCAATTGGCCATATATGAAGGAGTGTGTTTTTGGAGGCTCTATTCTGTTCCATCCAATCGATGCACTTGAACTGTGGTGCTGGTGGAAAATGTCGAAAGTACCACGGACTGCCAAAAGAACAAACAGATCTGTCTTGGAACAATTCCAGCCCGAATGCTTTTTAGCGGCAAGGATGGTGGGGCTGGATGGTGAGATTTTGCTTCACACACACATAATATATATATTAAGCTCAGCTTCTCGTTTCAAGAGAAGATATGGAGTAAAATTTAACAGGTGTGGCAGTGGTTACACATTGGACTGTGAATCACAAGGTCAGCAGTTTGAAACCAAGAGCAGCTCCTGGGGAGAAAACAAGACTTTCTCCTCACGTAAAGCGTTACATACAGGCTTGGAAACTCACCAGGGCAGTCCGCCCTGCCCTGTAGGGTTGCTAGGAGTCGGTTTCAACCTGATGGTAGTGAGCTTGTTTTTTTAGTTTGGTCACTAAAGTGGCTCATTTGACTTCCATCGCATAGTGGTCGATAAACATATATTCTTATTTCCAAATAAAGTTACGAGGACTCTAGAGCTAAGAGACAAGGATTACCAGAGCAAATATGATGAGCAGAGACCTTTGTATATAGGTTATCCCAATCTGCATTGCTCTATGGGATATCATCTGGAAGCTAGCTGCCTCTTCTTCCAGTACTTCAACATGGCGAATGGCTTATATAAGCCCAGAAAGACAATGAAATTTATTGTGCTGCTGGCTCTTTGTACCCTTATTCTGTTAAGTGTATACTCTAACCAATAGTATTTTTCATGATTCTCTTAATATGAGCTTCATCTGGATAACAAAAGTTGAGTGTTTTAACCAGTGTGTCCCAAAGTGGGCAATACTGCCTCCTGGGGTGCTGTAATTATTGTGGGGGAGAGGGGTGACTTCAAAAGCAGATACTTTAGCCAGGATTATGGGTTATACTACCAACCAAACCAAACCCAACCCACTGCCATCCAGTCAATGCTGACTCATAGTGACCCTACAGGACAGGGTAGAACTGCTCCTGTGGGTTTCTGAGACTGTCACTGTTGACTGGAGTAGAAAACCTCATCTTTCTCCCTCAGAGCTGTTAGTAGTTTTGAACTGCTGACTATACAGATTACAGGCCAATGCGCAACCACTATACCACCAGAGCTCCTGCATGGGCTAAACAAAAGTGAGTCATTTTTTTTTCTGAAAAGGAGAAGTGGGCCAAATAAGTCACAACTTACAGAATTTAAATTAAGTATATACAGATACTGAGCCCCTCTCTCCTGCTTCTCTCACAAGCTTCGCATTCATCAGGGCAGAAGAGAGGGAAATAAGAATATTGGACGATATCTCACATATTGTCAAATGGCCCATGCAAAATGCATGAGGCTTTAAAGCCATGATTTGGCATCCTAAAAGCAAAAGCCAGTTCTCTTCTTGGGTATTTTTGGGGGAAAAAGTTCCCATACATTATAAACTGGTGTCCATCAAGCTAATATGACCTATCCATTAAACACACACACACGTGTGTGTGTGTGTGTGTATATATCTATATGTATAGATATATATACACACAGAGAGAGAGAGAGAGAGACTGACTTAATTGGCAG
>NW_022111373.1:83122983-83124982 GCF_000313985.2 Echinops telfairi | reverse complement strand
CTTCTCTCACAAGCTTCGCATTCATCAGGGCAGAAGAGAGGGAAATAAGAATATTGGACGATATCTCACATATTGTCAAATGGCCCATGCAAAATGCATGAGGCTTTAAAGCCATGATTTGGCATCCTAAAAGCAAAAGCCAGTTCTCTTCTTGGGTATTTTTTGGGGGAAAAGTTTCCATACATTATAAACTGGTGTCCATCAAGCTAATATGACCTATCCATTAAACACACACACGTGTGTGTGTGTGTGTGTATATCTATATGTATAGATATATATACACAGAGAGAGAGAGAGAGAGAGAGAGAGAGAGAGAGACTGACTTAATTGGCAGCATTTAGTAAGTGGCTAAGGCGGGAGCCCTGTTGGTGTCATGGTAAAGTGCTTGTCAGCTAATCAAGAGTTGGTGGTTAGCATCCACCAGCAGCTCCTGGGGAGAAAAAGGCCTGATGATGGGCTCCCATAAAGATTCCAGTACTAACTGCGTCAGAGAGAACTGCTTTGAATCAGAATCAACTCCACCGTCCACGGCCACCACTAGTAGGAAATGGCCCATAAAAAGCTGCATTTCCAGCTTCACTCCAACCTTTAGAAAACTGGGCTTACATTCCTGTGTGGCAATAATCCGATAAACTCGAGTACCAGCTGTTTGTTCTAAGACCATATGCCTATATGGGGACATCACTGCGCAGCTGTCTTCCCTGATGGTACCTTGTTCACCTGGACCCTCCAAAGGAGGGGTTCTTAAACCCAGTCTCACAGGGGCATCATGGGAGGGCCTTTAAAGGCTACAGATGATGCCTGTATCCCACCTCAAGGCTGACACACCCAGAATCGGGTGTCGGCCTGGCTCTGGGGTGCTTATAAGCCTGCCAGGATGTAGCCGCAGGATGTTCTTTGGGCTTAAGTTAGGTTCTCAAATGTGATGGAAAAATTAGGACATAAGCTGGAAATAAAATGCTGAAGACTGTGCTTAAAAGAGGAAGAGGAGCTAAGGATTTTATGCCATGTGTAGTAGGTTTGTGGGCGAGGTGATCAATGGGACCCCATTGTAACCGTACATACATACATATCAAGTTTAAAAGGAGGGGGGCCCTGTCACATACAGGAGGGGGGCAGCTGTGAAGGGTTTCATTTTTACGGTTTCATCAGCTCTCAGTTCGAAGGAAATACTGCAAACAATTCCACCGCGGTGAGGGGCATCATTCCGTTTTCAAAGCTCAGGCTGGCCAAGCATCTTCTTGAGCGGAGCACGTAGCTGGGGAAGAGTCATACCGACGTTCGGAAAAACGTGACGACGAGCGGGTGAAACAGAACACAGCCTGTGGGCATTCCAGCCCACCCTTCAGCGGAAGGCTGCAAGGAATCTTATTTCAATGAACAATTTAGGGAATGATTTTCACACGAAGACCCTGTTCTGGGAAGCAACGCCCCTCAGACAATTACAGTCACGTGCGCTTTCTCCATTCCACCCGATCAACTTCCCGGGGGGCCCAGGTCCGCCCGAGCGATTTATAGTTGCGCGTCATCTCCAGTCTGAAGGGATCAGCCGGCGCAGGGCCTCCTGGAGAAACTCGCCGGCCTCGCAGTCCCGCCTGGCTCCCAGGGGCGCCGGTGCCAAGCTCCGGGAGGTAACGGCAGGCAGCGGGTGCCAGTCCTTTGGGTTTACCCTTTCACCCCTGGGGGCACCCCGCGGGGAGGCGCGGTGTTTCCGTGCCCCCCGGAGGCGGAGCTGGCGAGGCCAGGAACCGCAGGGCCTCCGCTTTGGCGCGCCCTGGAATCCCGGCGCGGCACCCTCGGGCCACTCGCCGGGCGCGCCAGGGGCTGCAGAGTCTGGGGTTTGTGACGGAACGGAGCGGCAGCCAGGCTCCAGGGAGGCCAGGCTCTGAACTCGTCCCCGACCTCTTCCACGCCCAGCGACTCCAGTCCGGGAGACCCGCAGGCTCGGTGGGGGTTGGGAAGGGGCGCCGGAATCAAAGGCCCAGCCGCCGGCCGGGCC
>NW_022111373.1:83083333-83122250 GCF_000313985.2 Echinops telfairi | reverse complement strand
CGCCCGGCAGCTGCGGGTCCCCTCGCTGCGCTCCGTGCGCCCCGCGCTCGCTCTGGACTCCAGTTTCCCCCCGGACTCCGGTTTCCCCAACCCGCGGCGGAGTTGGCTCTGCACGGCTGCCGAACCGAGTGGTCCCCGGAGTTACCGGCGCGTTCGCGGGGCTCCTGCCCCCTCCCATCCCTGACTGCACACTTCCGAACAGCCCCCCCGCTCCCTGCTGCAGTTTTCGGGGTCCTCCGAAGGGAGCGCCCCACTCGTGGCCTTGGCTTTATTGGGGAGGAGCGCTTCCTGGCCTCCCGGCCGACCCTGGAGCTGCAGCCTGGGTCCCTGCCTGGCCCCTTCGCGACTGCGGGCGGGGTGCCCGTGTCCCCCGGAGCTCGCCCCCACCCTCCGGCCCCCGCCCTCCGAAGTTTGCCGCCCTCCTCTTCCGGGGTGGGGGAAGTGCGCCTCGGGGCGGTTGGCAGTAGGAGCCCTAACTCGCCGCCTAGTGCCGGCTGGGCTTAGGCAGGTTGTTGGAGGCGGATTTAATGGGGTCCGGGAACCTTGCGGAAATCCAGCTCTTTTGGGAACGCAGTGGGAGACTCAGGGGTCCCACCCGGCAATATGGAGCCGACTGGGGAAGGCTCCATTTAAAATATCGGGGGAGAATTGTCTTAACACCTACCTCACAAGGGCAGAAACTGCCCTGCGGATCACGAGACAAAGAACAGAAACGCTTGGGCTGAAAGCCCGTCACAGAAAGGTGCCTTTGGTAGCCTTGATTCCAGCTTGGAGTGGAATGGCTGTTACATGTTGAATGCAGCGTGTGTGTGAGCCGGATTTGGAGGAAATTCTTTTGCTTCTCTGGGCGCTGATAATATCGGAAAGGTCTGCCTTCTACCATGAATTCCTGGCGGAGACGCAGCGCTGTTGGTCCCTGAATATGAGTTTACCCCCCTCATTGAGGGGATTGTATGACTTTAGAAGCAATGTTATCACGTGTTGTCCAGCGAGTTTCGACAGCCCAAGGAAATACGGCTCAGCCCTGTGCCATCCTTAATCAATCATTCTTAGGCACGAGCCCGTTGTTGCAGCCTCTGTGCCCATCCATCTCATTGAACGTCATACTCCCTTTCGCTGACCCTCTGTCAAGCACGATGGCCTCTCCAGGCGCTGGGCCCTTCTCAGAACATGACCATGGCACCCCAGAGAACTCTCCCCGCCCTGCCTAGGAGAATTCTAGCAGTATTTCCTCAAACTCAGATTTACTCTTTCTTCTGGCAACCCATGCTCTATTCAGTATTCTTCATTAGCACCATAATTCAGAGGTATCAATTCTGTCTGTCTTTATTCTTTGCGAACTAGTCTCATGCCTAGGAGACGATTGAAAATATTGTAACTTGGGTCAGGTGCACCTTAGTATTCAAGGTGACAGCTTTGCTTTTTAACCCTTTGAAAAGGTATCTTGCAGCAGATATGGGCCCAGCTCAATGTGCTTGGTTTCTGGACTGCCGCTTGCATGGATGTTGATTCTGGGTCCAAGTAAAATGTAACCGCTTCGATCCTTTATCTGTTCTCAGCAGTGTAGGTCCACTTGTAGGGATTTTTGTTTCTCTGTGCTGAGCTATAATTCATCCTGGAAGCGAGAGTGTTTGATCTTCATCGGTAAATGCGTCAAGCCTTCACTTTCAGCAAGCCAAGTTGTTCCATCTGCATGTCTCAGGTTGTTAATGAGCCTGCCTTCAATTCTGATCCCTCATTCTTCTTCTAGTCCAGTTTCTCAAATAATTAGCTGAGCCTAGAGAATGAGTAAGTATGGTGAAAGGAGACCACCCTGGCACACATCTTTCTTGGTTTTAAACCATGCAGTATCCCATGTTCTGTTCACATGACCGCCTCTTGGTCTACACCGATTCTGTGTGAGCACAATTGAGTGTTAGAATTCCCGTTCGATGCAAGGTTATCTGTAATTTGTTATGCCCCACATAATCAAATGTCTTTGCAGTATCAATAAAACATAGGTCAGAGTCTTCCTCTGCTTTCAGCGAAGACCCATCTGACTTCAGTAGTGCCAGCTCGCACCTCACGTCCTCTTTTGAATTTGGCATGGATTTCTGACCTGTTGGAGTACTGCCGCAAGCACTTCTGAATTACCTTTCAGCAAGTTATCTCTGCTGGCAACTGGTCATGGAGTTTCAAAATGTAAATGATTAGGAATTTGTGGACTTCTGCACAAACATTGTTAAAAAAAAGGATAAAAATGTCCTTCTCTAGTTGTAACTTTTGGACACATAACCCTGCTCTTGGAACAGCCCGTTTAAAGTTAGCAGACAATAGTTTTCTTAGGGACAAAACTTACTTTTAAAAATTTTTGCCATTACAAAGAAAGTGTTGTATGAGTGATTTATGTATCTATTTAAACTTTCTGCTGTTTCTCTGAAATCTGGGAAGTTAGGACATAGCCAAGCTTTGCTGATAATTGTGAGTCCAGAGTCAAGGCTTAAACTGCAAAGGCCGGCAGGTGAAACTCCTTTTGCAGAAATGCTGAGTATTGTCCCTGTGGGCTCCTTCGGCTTTTACATGCGATTTGCAAGAGGCTATTAAAGGGTCTTTGTACTTTTCCCTTAGAAACATTTGTTGGTAGAATCGGAGGCGAGTTTTCCGTTCCCAGTACTGGTTTACAAAGTGCTTACACCCATTTGCTCTCAACGTTCTTGCTTTGGGACCTGTTCTTGTCAGTTGCATAACAGACTCTGCGGCTTTATCTGCTTTTTTTTTTTTTGACATAAAAAACAAATATAAAAAAGCATTCACTTTTCAATGATTAAAAACTATATATCTCTGCATTTGGCTTGTTTGCTTTAGCTATTAAGTTTCATTTTACTGAATTGAGTAAAATCTCACAGCATAAAGTTGGTTTTGGGAAACAAAAGTGGTCTAAGTTGTAGATAAGACATATTTTGATTAAGTGATGGATTTGAACAATCTTACTGAAGAGCATGTGCATATGGGCCGTGGGTGTGGGAACGAGAGGTGGTGTACGCTTGACAAAGGTGGATTGTACCTAAGCGCACAGTGAATGAGTTAAGCATTAGGCTGATAACTGCAGTGACAGTGGTTCAAACCCTCCAGCCCAGTGGTTCTCAAGCTTCCGAATGCCGTGACCCTTTAATACAGTTCCTCATGTTGTGGTGACCCCCAACCATAAAATGATTTTCGTTGCCACTTCATAATTGTAATTTTGCTACTCATATGAGTTGTGCAATCCCTGTGAAGGGGTCGTTCGACCCCCAAAGGGGTCAAAACCCACAGGTTGAGAACCTGCTCTGGCCGGAGGCCCCTCCAGAGAAGGATGGGTCCTCTGCTCCCGTAAAGATGGATCATGGATCGACAGTCTCAGAAGCCCTACAGGGCTATGAGAGTTGTTGAATTGATGGTTGTTTGTTTTTGTTTTTACCTTAAATGCACACCGACTCTTAGGCACTTTTAACTTGTGTACAGGTTAAAAAGTCTTGGCTTTCTTTAAAATGTCCTGTGAATGCCGTGTATTTAAGTTTTTTTGTTTTTTTTTTAAATTGTTTTGTTTTGATTTTTTAAAAATCAATTTATTGGGGCTCATACAATTCATCACAATACATAGATCAAATGTGTAAAGCACATCTATACATTTGTTGCCCTCATCATTCCCAAAATTCGCTTGCCTCTTGGGTTACCGAAATCCGCTAATTTTCCTTTTTTTTCCCCCCCTCCCCTTCCCTTCTTCCCTCTCCCCCATGCACCCTTAATAATTTATAAGTTATTATTGTATCTTATTTTAAGTTGGTTTTTATCTACTTGGTAGCAACAAGCAACAGCTTCGTGTTGGTTGAACTTCCTTTTTTCCCCCCTCAGGACATTCAGGGGAAGGCAGTCACTCTGAAGGACTGCCCCTGACAAACTGACATAATTGTAGTGCATCTCATGGTGTATTTGCATTTTGTGATTTGCGAGAGTTGTCTCGTTGAGTAAAGCTTTGGTGATTGAGCAAATTGGGCAGTGGGGCTGCTGGGAGTTTTTCATGGCGAGGTAGACTGTAGAAAACATGTTTGGGTTTGGATTTTTTTTTTTTTAATTCTCTCACATTTGAGGCGTACAGAATGCAGGAAAAAGAAATAGGAAGTGTTTTAAGTGTCAATATGCTTTGTATGTTAAACATGTGCCCCATAGAGCTCCCTCTTTTGGAGGGCACAGGAATTTACCAACGAAGGCAAAATGTGAGAAGCTGCTTAATGGAGAAGTCCTCTGAAGGCTAGGGGGAAGAAGATCCAAAACCCACCGCCACCCAGTTAGTTCTGACTCACAGTAACCCTTAGGACAGAGTGGAACCACCCTGGCGGGCTTCCCAGGCTGTAAATCTGTAGGAAGCAGACTGCTTCATCTCCGCCTGCCCCCTGCCCCCCTCCAAACAAGTGATGGATAGGTTGGAACCGCCAGCCTTGTCCTTAGCAGCCCAGCTCTTAACCCTGCACCAGCCAAGCTCCTTGTAGGCTGGGGAGGGAAGCTTGATTTTCCTTTGCAAGACATAAGCCACCTATCTCAGCTTTAAACCAAACACTTTGGGTAGAATTATTTTAGAAATGATCACCTTCCTGCACATGTTCCGTGCTTTGTCCATTTGCACATCACTGTGATTACTTGCCACGGTTCTGCCTGTGCCCGTGCTTATTTGCTGAAAAGAGTGGCGATTAAAGGTCATTTCGTGTACATTAAGCCAAATGAGCTGAAAAATAGGCCGTGTAATTACCCACAAACTCGTCTGTTTGGCATGTGTTAGGGATTTTTAGACAGGGTAGGATGAGTGTAGAATAGCTTATACTTCAAATAAAGAAAGGAAGAAAAGCCAGCTTACTAGAAAATATCTTTGGAGCTCTTACTCTTCCAGCTTTGTTTTCCTTGAAGCAGACCAAATATGTACCCCTGGGCACCTGCCTGTGGTCATGATCATTTTCAGGTTAATGATCACCTCAGTGTTACAGTCCCAGGAATCTGGCCATTGTGTGAGGAGACTTCACCAATGGGCATAGTGAATTCTCAGACGTGCCGGGTTGGCTGTGTTTCACCGATCTGGCCTTCTTCCCAGCTGGCTGAATGGTCCTGACCCGGAGTTCAGCCCTAGCTACCATGGCTGTAACAGGAGCAGGTATTGGCCTCCTGTCTCTGGGGGAGTCCCTGAATGCTGTCACGTTTCCTTTTTGAGGACACCCCAGGGAGCATCCTCCAGCTCTCTTTGAGAAGACTAGTGCCCACAACCCTGACCCCAGCTGTAACACACACAAGGCACCCGCACCCCCCAGACAAATGCTCCTGCATCTGGCCCCCCAGGTTCTCCTTGCTCTGGCATTCTTCTCGGCGAAGCACTAGGTGGATCAAGTTCATATGCAGCCCTTACCTAGTTTTATTTGTTTGTTTCTACAAACTTTTATTTTGGACTGGGTGAGTGTTTACAGGGCAGATCATTTGTGTGACAGTCAGCAGTTCACAGTCATTTTGTTTCATCTCATTCATTGCCATCCTCTCAATGGATGTTCCCTGCTTATCCCACTTCCTCCCTCTGTTTACTGTTTCCATCTCTCCTTAGCTCCGAATCCTTCCAAACTTTTATCTTTGAGTAAATGTTGCCCTTTTTATCTCAAATAGTTGGTTATTTTAAGATGTGCATACCTCACTAGTATTTTTTTTCAAATCATTTTATTGGTGCTCGTACAACTCTTATCACAATCCATACATACATCCATTGTATCAAGCACATTTGTACATTTGTTGCCATCATCCTTTTCGTAACATTTGCTTTTTACTTGAGCCCTTGATATCAGCTCCTCATTTTTCCCCTCCCTCCCCGCCCCCCTCCCTCATGAACCCTTGATAATTTATAAATTATTATTATTTTGTCATATCTTGCCCTGTCCGACGTCTCCCTTCACCCACTTTTCTGTTGTCCATGTCCCAGGAAAGGGGTTATATGTAGATTCTTGTAATCAGTTCACCCTTTCCACCCCACCTTCCCTCCACCCACCCAGTATTACCACTCTGACCACTGGTCCTGAGGGGATCTTCTGAATTCCCTGTGTTTCCAGTTCCTATCTGTACCAGTGTACATCCTCTGGTCTAGCCAGATATGTAAGGTAGAATTGGGATCATGATAGTGGGGGGAGGAAGTATTTAGGAACTAGAGGAAAGTTGTATGTATTATAGTTCTCCTTATAGACCTGTCTATGGTTGGCTCAAATGGAGGCACAGGAGTGAGTTCACTCCCAGACCAAAGGGTGACTCATGGCCCTGAGCTAGGGGGTTCTGTCAGTCTGTATCCAACCAGCAAGCCTGATTTTTTTTTTTAACGGTTTTGAGTTTTGTTCCACATTTTCTCCTAGCCTGTCCAGGATGTGCTAGGGTGATCCCTTTTAGAGCAGTTGATAGTGGTAGCTGAGCACCATCTGGTTGCCCCGGTCTCAAGAGTTACTTTGACAACCTTTTTTTTTTAATTGGAAGCTTTAAAGATATAACAATCCATAATTCAATTACATCAAGCATAATTGTACAATTGCTGCCACCATCAGTTTCAAACATTTGCTTTTTGAGCTCTTTGATATCAGCTCCTTTATATCCTCCCTATCCCCCTCCCCAGGAACCCTTATTATTATATGTTATTATTTTGGGTGTATCTTACACCATCCAATGTATCTGTTCACTTACAATTCTGTTATTCGTTCCCCTTGAGTGGGGTTATACAGTCATCATTGCTATCAGTCAGTTCCCCCTTCCTGTGCCCTCAGGGAATCATTACTCCCATTACTATTACTGAAGGGTTTATCTACCTTGGATCTCTTCACTGAACGATCTTAATTATACAAATGAACACACAGGGGTCTGCCAAGATTAATGAGGTAAAACTAACACCATAAAAGTAACAGGAAGAAATATTAAAGAACTGGAGAATAGTTATGTGTTTCATCCGTGCTATACTGCACCCTGGATATATCATCCCTTCCTGGTGGCCCTTCTGTGAGGGACTGTCCAATTATCTTACAGGTGGGTTTTCGATCTCCACTTTGTCTATGCAGCCTTTATCTGCCCACCTATTCATTCTGAAAAGCAGTGAAGGCAACAGCAGAGCTTTATTTTAGCTACTAGCTGTAAGATTTATTTAGAAATGTGAGGAAATGGCGTGGGAGCCACGTCTGACCTCTGGCTGCACAAAAGAGGAGAATTTAACTCTGCATCTGCCCGAGGATGCCTCCACCATGCAACTTCCTTTACCGTGTCTGCCACCACCTGCCCCTCCCATGGCGCTCTGCTTCTCCGGTGGGTTCAACAATCCATTGCCTAGCTTCCCCAATGTATTTGGCCTACTCTCCCCTTTTCAGAACAAAAAATGTTTGATGCCCTCTACCAATTAAAAATGGTCTTAGTGCTATAGACCATAATCTAAGATAAAGCATAGATATCTGTTTTTTTGCAGGACAATGGACTATTCTACTTTTTTTCAGTGTAACCCCACCCCCCAATTGCCCACTTTGCAATGGCTGCATGGAATTTACAGATAATACTCATTATTATGGGGGTTTATTAGGGAAGTTAACAGGTTACCACAACTGAGGATCAGAAAACATTAAGGATACACTTCTTCTGTCTGCAGCACCTCTTTTCAGCCATGCTGGCAGGCAAGTAAAGTCTATCTCTGGTCCTTGGCCTCTTAGTCACAAGGTTCCTTGGCCCCTGCCCTACTTGGGCAAGTGTCACACAGTTCCTTTAGTGCTGATTAATGCCCAAAGGGCACTCTGCACTACAGGCCAGCCTCCTGTTCACAGGCCCTCAGCTTTACTCTGTCAGTGCATAGATAGTGCCATCTTTGCTCACAGTCTCAGTGCAGCTCCTCTGCTCATCCTCCTGGGTCTTTGTGCTGCAGCCTCTGCCACCTCTGCCACTTCAGGGAGTAGTTTGCATGTGCTCCACTGGTGCCTCTTTTCTTTGTGGTCTGGGATTCCCTGTTCCTGCTTCTGAGATGGCTCATATTCATACCCAGCGTGATAGTAAAACTGATGAACCCTCAAGTTAGAACGCTCTATATGGGATTTACATGCTCCCAACCCATCACTGGGAAAGAGTGACAAAGATTAATAAGAGTCACACCGAGCAATTTCACATCACCACAAAAGGTTCCTAGCATGCAGAGGCCATGCAAAAGAAAATGCCTGGCAAATGCCCGTTCCAAGTCTCTGAACTGTATAAATGGAGTGAGTGGGATTTAATATGAATAAATAGTAATAATTATGCAGTCGATGCAATGTACTAGCTATATAACTTTAGGCAAGTTATCTGGCTTCTCTGTGCTTGTTTCCTCGTCTGTAAAATGGGGACAATAATTATACCTCCGCGAGTAGTTGTAAGGATCAGGTGAGTTGTGAGGTGTAAGGCTTTAAGAACAGTGCCTGCTGCACAATAAATACCGTATTGGTGTTAATTATATTAGGCTCATATTATCAAGCGTGGAGCTAAATACTTTATATATGTAATCTTGTTTAATCCTCATAATAATCCTATGAGGTACAGGCTCACTTATTTTATCTGTTTCACAGATGATAAAATTGTGCCATGGTGCAGTTGAAGTAGCTTGCCCAAAGTTGCATGTGCAGAGAGAGACGAGACAGGTGCCTGAATCAGAATCCCAGTGCTTGCCAGGAGTTTTACAGAAGGGCATGTTTTCTCACAGGAAACCATCTGTACCAGTCTGTTCATTCCATGGCTACCTCCTTAGTTCCTCATCCCCGTGATGATGGAAAGGCTACGTGCCCATTTTGGGGTGATAGGACATGCTCCTCCAAGTTGGCATTGTCGATTCTCCCAGCCTCTCCTGGTACTTCCACTGGGCTTGGGTCCTGTCTTTTCTGCCTTCTCTTTGGCGCTCAGCCTCCATTCATCACTTGCGTCTGCTCTCTAGATCGCCTTGCCTCCTTACCTTGGCTGGCCTGGCCTGTCTCCCCCAGTGGCACTGGAAAGGCTTGCAGGCAAGAATCACCTCTTACATCCCCTGCTCCTTCCCAGTACAGACTCACCAGGTGTCTTGGGTGGCAGCCAGTAAGACCTTTTGGCTAGTTGGTTGGTTTGAGCATGAATTGACATCTTTGATGTTTATGAATTTAAACTTAATCTGAAGCCCAGTACTTGATGTTATTTTAATTGAAATAAAGTTTTAGATGCTGTGAAATTCACCCTGAGCTTGTTATTTATAATGGAAGAGAATTTATTATGTCTACTGGGATGTTTTACCTTTTAAAAATTAGGATGTTTGAACTACATCCAATTTGAGAGTCATGATTTCTAGGATTCAAGAATTTCCAACAGTGGACAGGTTATTTTCGTTTCCTGATTTATTAGCATTTTATTCTGTGCCTACTGATTTTATTTTTTATCATTTTCTTGGGGGCTCTTAAAGCTTTTATAACAATCCTTACATCAATTGTATCAGTCACATTTGTGCATATGTTGCCATCATTTTCGAACAGTGGACAGGGTTTAAATAATGATTTCTTTCAAAAGCGTCTGAATCTTTCAGTTGCGCCACATCAGCAAATGAAGGTCCTAACAGCCGTGTTCCTCCTCCATCATTGAAAGCGACCCTACTTTGAGGAGGCAGCAACTCCCCAGGCTGATTTTGAGTACTTTCCAACATGAGGGCTTATCTCAGACACTATCAGATAGCGATCTGCTATTCATGAGGCGTGCACTGGTCTTTTTTTTTTTTTCCCCCTCAGATACAGATGGTCAGGGCGGCCTTCTAAGCCTGGCCTAGAAGCTCTGCTGAAACCTGTCTACCACAGGTGAACTTGCTCATATTTGAAATAGCAGTCACATAGCTTCCAGCATCACAGCAATATACAAGCCCCTGCAGCACAACAAAGTGAGAACAACTTAAAACGAGGAGAAACATCTGCAAAGAGCCACTGGTATCTAGAAAATAGAATTACAACAAATAGATCTAGAAAAATTGGAAATTGCCAAAAGTATGTAAAATACCTGGAGTTAGATATCCTGGGCATCAGTGAGCTGATATTGGTCATTGACTGGGATTGGCCATTTTGAATTAGGTCATCACACGGCCTGCTATGCTGGGAATGATAAATGGAGGGACACCATCTCATTTACCATCAGAAGGAACATTTTAGGGTCTGTGCTGAAGTACAGTACTGTCGTTGATTGGGTATTATCTGTACACCTACAAGGAAGATCAGTTACTGTGACTTTTTGAAATGTATTCATAAACCATGCCAACCAAGAAGAAATTGAACTTTAAGTTTTTCAAACTAACCACTGCTGTTTGAAATTGATTAAGTATTCAATCAAGATGCATGGGTAATTGGAATGTAAAGGTTAGAAATGAAGAAGGATCAATAGTTGGAAAATATGGCCGAGGTGATAGAAATGATGCTGGAAATAGCATGATAGAATTTTAAAAACCAACATCCTATTCATTGGGATTATCTTTTATCAACAACATAAAGCATGACTGTATACACAGACTTCAACAGATGGTAGGAATCAAACAGACTGCATTTCTGGAAAGATAATGGAGAAACTCCGAGTTATATATCAAAGCAAGGACAGGAACTGATTGCATAGACCAGTAGTTGTTTATATGCAGGTTCAAGTTGGTGCTCACGCAAATTAAAACAGGATCATAAGAGCCAAATAGGACCGACTAAGTATATCCCACCTGAATTTAGAGACCATCTCCAGAATAGATTTGATGCATTGGAGACTAATGACCAAAGCCCAGGTGTGTCATGAGGTGACATTATGTACAGCATACATGAAGAATGCAAAACTCCAAAACCAAGCTCATCTGGTCAATGCCAAATCCCAGGGACCCTATAGGACAGGGTAGACCTGTCCTATGAGTTTCTGAGATTGCCCCATCTTTCTCCCAAAGAAAGCAAAATGCCATTTAAAAGTCAGTAAAGATATAAAGATATCTTTAAAAATATACAAAGATATCTTTTTTAAAAAGGCAGTGAAGATATAAAGCTGTCAGAAGAGGCTCTAAAGCTTGCTTCTGAATGAAAAGAAGCTGAAACAAGCAGAAGAAATACTGGAATGAGGAGCTGAACAAAATATTTCAAAGAGTGGCATGAGAAAACCACAAGTATAAGAACATGAGGAAGACATGGGAAAAAAATCCTGGGTTACAGTGTTGAAGGATTCTCTGGGCAAGGTGTTAAGGAACCCAGGTAGTATCAAAAGATGGAAGGCATACCCTGAGTCACAGTACCAAAAAGGATTGGCTGATGCACTCTCATTTTAGGAAGTAGCATATTGGTGGTATTAAAAGAAGACATGAAAAGGTACACTGAGAGCATTTGTTACAAACAACAAGCAAACAGACCTTCAAGGATTGTTGGAATGCCGTTTGAGATGCCCTAACACAGATGCAACCGTGGAAACACCTCTTTGTCTATGCCAAGCAATTTGGAAGGCAGCATCTGACCAAGTGACAGCAAGAGATCCATCTTTATATTCATTCCAAAGGGAGGTGATCCAAAAGATGTGGATGTTATCAAATTATCATTAATATCACACAAATAAAACAGAATTTTCTGAAGGTAATTTTTTTTAAAATCAATTTATTGGGCCTCATACAATTCATCACAATACATAGATCAATTGTATAAAACACATCTATACATTTGTTGCCCTCATTATTCCCAAAATTCGCTTGCCTCTTGGGTTCCCGGAATCAGCTCATTTTCCTTTTTTTCCCCCTCCCCTTCCCTGAAGGTAATTTTTAATAAAATGGCTATAGCAGAATATCAACAAGGAACTGCCAGAAATCACAGCTGAATTTAGAAGGGGATGTGAAATGAAGGGATATCATTGCTGATGTTAGATGGATCTTAGCTAGCAGCAGAGAATAACAAAGGTATTTATCTGGTTTTATTGACACTGCAAAAACATCCAACAGTGTGGATCATAACAAATTATGTCTGACATTTTGAAAGATTAAAGAATTTAAGGACCCTTACCTGCTCATGTAAAACCTGTACATGGCCCAAGAGGCAATCATCCAAACAGAACAAGGGATACTGCATGGTTTAAAATCAGGAAAGGTGTGCTTAGGGTTGTAACCTTTCATCATGCTTAATTCAGTCTGTGCTGAGAAAATAATCTGAGCAGCTGGGCTCTATGAAGAAGAATACCATATCAGGACTGGGGGAGGACTCATTAACAACCAGTGATATGCTGGTGGGACAGCCTTGCTTGCTGAAAGTGATGAGTTTTGTAAACCCCCCCCCCCCAACATTGAATCACTAATGACTCATAGCAACCCTAGTGGTCAGACTAGAACTGTCCCTGGGGGTTTCTAAGACTGTAACTCTTTACAGGAGTAGAAAGCCTCGTCTTTACCCCCCTGCTGGTGGTTTCAAGCTACCAATCTTGTGGCTCGTAGCCCAATGGGTACCCATGGAGCCACCAGGGTAACAACAACGATATCTGGAGTTCAAAAGGAAACTTGCCCTGGATCCTGAGCTAGTAGTACTTCCAGGATGTAAAGGTGGGAAGAAGACATGGGCCGGAGGTCCTGCCCATCTTGATTGAAGACCTGTGCAGGAGAGTCACCCATGTCAAACTGTGGGCTTCATTGGAGGACAGGATCCTGAGCATAGAGTATATGCTTATATTGTAAAGTTGTGCTTTAAATAATTTTCTTTCTTCCCCATCTCCATGTCAACGTTGCCCTTGCCCTCTGTAAAAAGAGATGGAGGAGCAGACTGGAGCAAAATAATCCCTCCATACGGCAATATACAGCTGTTGCATGTGATGTTCTATACGAGTGAGTTAACGTGTTATTTGTGCATCGGCTTTCTTTGTACTTTTAGTTACAGTAACTTATGCCTATGTCCTAAATCTGCCATGGTTATTTGAAGACATGAGCACCTATCCTAGATGGTGAATATTACCCACATATTAAAACATTGACTACGTCAAGGATTTTGTAAAATCTAGTTGGAAATCTTTCAACAAAATCGTGCAAGTATATGTAGCCAAAGAGGACAGTGCTGTGATCTTGTGAGTCTGGGCAAGGTGTAGCATGCAGCCCATCTAGCCAGAGTGTGGGCTCCAAATTGTCTCCAGAGGGTTTCATGGGCTCTGCCAAGTGCCTTAGGCACTCGGTCTTCGACATCCTGGGAGAATGTGAACATTAGAGAAAAGGGAACTTGTCAGGCCTCTAGATGTGGCAGCGCTATGTGACTGTAGATTCTTCGCATCTCCCACCAACAGAGGAGCTGAATTGTCAGAAACTTGCTCAGTGTGGGCCCAGGAATATTAGCAAGGGGCTGAGATGCCAAGAGGGCTACAGGTGGCAGAAGCTAATCTCATGGAGCAGAAATGGGCTGAGTTCCAGAAGTGGGCAGCCTTCCAGAAGTTGTGTGCCTGATATTCTTTTATTCACTAGTTTATGGGCTTCTTTGGCAAAGATGCATTTTAATGAAGTCTCTTTAGGAGAAAGTTTGCATGGTCCTAGTTGCTGGCTCTCAGATGTAATGGAACTGCTGCTGTGGTAGAATGGGCCCCATTTGTGCAGGTGTGTTTGTGAAGGAGCCGGGCACACGGTTCCAAGCTTGTGCATCAGGAAGGCTGAGAGTTTAGGTTTACCAACAAAGAATCGCTTTGCTGACTCTGATGATTTATTTAGGTTGCCCAGGGGCAGTAGCACAAGTGGGATTTGTGGCGTTGGTTCTGCTGGTGTTAAAAGGGAAAGGGCCCTGCGGCCTGGTTGTCTGGCTCTGAATTCTGATTCCACTTGCCCCAAAGGTTAGCGGTTTACATGTAGTGGTGTCACGGGAGAAAGTCCCGCCAATCTGCTTCCACAAAGATTGCAGCCAAGACAACGCTTTGGAGTTCAGTCTGACTTTCTCACGTGTGGGTTGACTGTGACTGAGACTCAGCTTGAGAGCGTGGGTGTTTTGGTTTCCATTGCCCCACTGCTGTCTTCTTAGCCACGGTGTTAACTCCCTCATATAGAAAAGATGTTCTTGGATAGAGCTACCTGCCTCATATTATTGAGAGGGTTGAAGAGGTTAGCACACATAAAGCTTCCAGTACGTGTGAGGGGATGCTAACAACAATCCTTGGAGTGAGCATGCAGGCAGGAGGAAGCATGGGGTGTGCACAAGGTGGAGAGGCCTGCTTTCTTTGCCCAGCAAGCCCTCTGTTTCGTACAGTCAACCGATTCACTCTCAAACCACTTGTCTTCTCTCCCCCTTTCTTCCCTGACACATCGCTCTCAAATCACAGAACCTCAGGCTAACTTAGAATTATTGAATCTGCATCCATCTTCCAGTTGTGTCTGGATCGATCTTCCTGACCTTGATCATAGATGTCCTTCCTATAAGATCTGGGGTTTGTTTCGTCAGGAAGGGCACAGGTGTCCGTGTCTGCACAGGATTCTTTTAGAGACACACACACACACACACACACACACACACACACACACCCTGTGAAAGTGGTGAAGAAGGAAGGACTTGTGGAGGGGGTCGGCAGCAATGAGTTAGAATTAACCTGATGGCCAATTGGTTAGGGCTTTGGCCCACTTGGAGGGGATCTCAAGGCGAGGGGCTCATCTCTTTCACGCCATCTGGTAGTTCCAGATGGAGTCTTTTTCTCTTTATGCCAAGATCTGCCATCGGTTTGGTCCTGCAAATTTCATTTCCCCCCAGACATGGAACCTTCCCTAGTGCTGGGGCCCCCAACAGTGGCGTGTAGTCATCTGCCTCGGAGGGCTGTGAGTGGACACCTCGGGGCTGCTGGGGACCTTGCATAGGTTCCTGATGGAGTTCATTATATGTCTTGCCTGTTATGATTCCTGACACTCTGGCCCACTAGGTTGCTGGAATAGAAGAAGCAGTCGGCATAGAGACCTTTCCAGCCTACTGCTTCAGGGATTTTTACCCAAAAGACATCCATAACTGGGAGAAGCTAACAAAAAATCAAGGCAGATTTAGAGGAATTAAAATTTTCGTCGGCATATTGCCTGGTTTCCAGGCATTTAGGGATATGCAAATGCTCGTGTTCTTTAGAGCACTGTATCTCATTTGTACAGAGTACATCAGTACTAAAAATGAGATTTGCTAGTTCTACATTTCGTGTGAATTTATGTAGTGCATGTTTAATTTGATTCTGGATCTATCAAAAGCAGAGGCAGCCTTCAGACAGAGAATATAGCTTATTTTTCTCATCTGCCCTGCTGTGACTGCTTTAATCCCCCACCCCTGATTGAAATGCAAAATAGAATGCTATCCCAAATTAATATTCTCGCTACACAAAGACTTCCAGTGTTTGTTTTTGCTTCTTTTTAATATGTAACTCTGCTAAGAGTGCTATTCTATTACAGCTAAGAGGCTTTAACCATGTAAAGCTGAGTACTTTACACATCTGAATGCCAACATAACAATTAATCAGTGATGAAAAGGTTGTACGTCTGAAGTCGCCTGCACCGGAGAGGGCTTACGATATTGAACTTCTAAAGTGTTCTACTCTAAGAAACTTATATAAAAAAAGCTCTCTTGGATAGCACACTAAAATTATGCAGCTGTTTCCTAAGTGGTTTCATTGTACAGCCAGTAGAACTAAACCCTTTGGTTTGCTTCTATTCTTTCTGATAAAGGTGATGTTGAGAAACGAACAGAGGGCAAAGGGTGGCCCTGTTCATGCTGTTCTACCCATCAGCCACGCCCTGACCACTGTGCTTCCCCTGCCTCCACTGTTTTCAACATGGAAGTGAGGAGGGCTCATTTCATTACCTAGATCCCCCTCCACTGAAGCATCTTTCTAATCTGCAGCAACTGCCACTGTGTCTGCAGCCGCTTCCCCACTAGTTATTAGCCACCGCGACCCCCTCCCCCGCCACTACCCATCACCATTGAGTTGATTCTGAATCAACTTGATGGCAGTGAATTAGGTCCTGTTTTGGGAACAGTAGTCACTAGGATGGAGTAGAACTGTTCCCTAGGGTTTCCAAGGCTGCGCTCTCTGCTTAAGCTGACTGCTGCATCTTCCTCCCGTGGAGTGCCTGGTGGGCTCAAACTATGGCCCCTTCTGTTAGGAGCCCAATGCTTGACCCTGGACCACCAGGCCCTTTGCGGCTCTCCTTTCTCTCTGTGCTAGAATATGTTTTCTCCAAGTTGGTGGTGGACAAGCCACAAGTAACGTTGCTTCACTCAGTCTCCCCATTCTGGGTACCTGTGCAAGGTTTCATCATCTTAATTCGAGAACCCTCTTTTGCCTTGCTTCTAGGATCTTCCATTGCCTCCAAAGTTTGGCTTTCTCTCTTGCTTTTGCTGATGGCTTTTGCCATCGAGTGTCTGTTTGACGCCTAGAGCCCTCTTGTGACTAAGTAGAACGGCATTAGAGGGTTGCGTTGGCTATCCTCTGCCTGGTCTTTCTCCTGCAGAGCAGCTGAATGGGGGAGGGGGGGGACTACCAGCCTTTCTGTCAGCAGCTGAGCACTGAGATGTTGGCACGACCAGAGAGGCTTTCTTTACGGAGCCTCCATGTCTAGTCTTAGTTCATCCCTTCTAACTTTGAGTTATTCCTTCCCGTCCTTTGCATTCAGAGCCCTCTTTGCTGCAGGTCACTAAATCTCAGGTGTGTTCCCTCTCCTAAATTACAGACCAGAGTTCCAACCCCTCACTGGCACTCTGAAGACTCCCTGATTGGCACAGATGATCATGTGCTCAGTTCCTCACTGGTTGACATCTACCCAGAGGCACCGCAGAAGAAAGTCCTGGTGACCTGAAAAGTCACAGCCACTGACAATCCTAGGGAGCAGTTCTGTTCTGGCAGGCACGCAGTTTCCGTGAGTCAGAGTCAGTTCCAACCAGGTAACTGCTTAACGCCCTTGGGCTTGGATGCCCGGTCTCACCTTAAACCTGCAATGTCGCCTGGCTCCCCGTAGCCTGATATTGGTGGTGGGAGTCTTCAGAATCAGGCACGTTTTGCTCTTGTCATTCTCCTTCTTGCCCCGATTGAAAACTCATGCCAATTCCTGTGGATTCTTGCTCCATGACGTCTCTGATTTCAGGACTCCTCTTTCTGTAAGCTGCTGCTGCTACTTTGGTTCCTGTGCCTCTCATAGCTTTCTTCACCTTCTCCTGCCCCTCCTTTGCCCCATAGCCAGATGGTGATTCCCCGAATGCACTGCGGCTCCTGCATGACACACAGACCCAACCCAGGCCCACCTGTGCGCCCATGGCCCTGCTCGCCTCTCTAACCTGGACCCCACTGTTCCTTTCTGGCTTCAGACCACTTGGACCGCCTGTCCCAGCTTTTCCAGGAATATGGCATTTGCTTAGTCACACCTGTACCTAAGCTTACGTCACCCCATTGCAATCTGTCTTCAGAGTCCTGCACAAGATGCAGTTGTTTCCTTGTGTGAACCCAGAGCTCTTCAGTCTCTGCCTGTCTGGTGGCACACACCGAGTACTCTAGTCCCTTGTGTACCAGGCTTCTCTGTGAGACATTGCTACGTGCTCTACAGCCCAGCGCCTCCACCCCAGCCCAGGTTCTTAGAAGGCACAGCTTGCTGGTCCTGGGCCGTGCAATGGCACACTGGCCCGCGTCCGCCTGCCAAGTTGAATGAGTACTTGTTGAATGGAAGCACACATTCAAATTCACACAGATGGCAGAGTGTGAAGTTCATTCATAAGTCTTGTTTTTTCTTTTCTTATTTATTTTTCTTGTGTGCTAGGTGCAGCTTGTGGGTGGCGCGCAGCGGTGAAATCAGACGGCAGATGGACAGTGTGACAAGAGTGTCAGAAAGAATCGGGCCTCGAGGTGGGAGTCAGCCGGAAGTCGAGTGTTGACAAGTTGCTGAACAGGAAGCCAGTAGGAGGACGGTGGCAAGAGAGGAAGTGGAGCCCTGCCTTCAGTCACACCATTGATGGAGGACAGGTGGCCAGCCGGATGGCCAGCCACCTCTCCTCTTAAACCTTCGGAGCCCTGTCCTTTGTCCCCTGCTGGACACATATCGGGAACTTTAACACCCGCTCCCCCTGTGCTATCCATAGCAGTGCAGACTTAGATCGCAGCACAAAGCCAACTCGCAAGCATGAGTGCCGAGGGGTACCAGTACAGAGCGCTGTACGATTACAAAAAGGAGCGAGAAGAAGACATCGACTTGAATTTGGGTGACATCCTGACTGTGAATAAGGGGTCCTTGGTAGCGCTTGGATTCAGTGACGGACAGGAAGCCAGACCAGAGGAAATTGGCTGGCTGAATGGCTACAATGAAACCACGGGGGAGAGGGGAGACTTTCCGGGAACGTATGTAGAATATATTGGCAGGAAAAGGATCTCGCCTCCCACGCCAAAGCCCCGGCCACCTCGGCCCCTCCCTGTCGCACCCGGTTCTTCGAAAACTGACGCAGACAACGAGCAACAAGGTCAGTATCGATGAGTTGATTGGCTATTGCCTTCTGGAAAGGTAAAGACGTGGGTTTGGGCTGTTCTTTTTCTCGCCTGGATAGAAGTCATCTTCTACAGCTCTACCTGGATTGTGTAGGGGGGAATAAAAACTTGGATGTGCCACGGCACAGATGGACCTTTTTGGCCTGGGGTTCCAGTGTGGCTATAAACACAAGGGGAAAAGTATGGGAGAGCCTGTTTAGTGAAGGTGTGAACACAGTTATCATCAAGTGTAAGCTGCCATTGGCCAAGACATCTGTGACCTCTTTTTCCTTAGTATTATACGAGGGGGCTTCAAAAAGTACATGGAAAATGGAATGAAAAGAGGATGGGATTTTTTCCCCATAACTTTTCCATAAACTTTTTGAATTCCCTGTGCATAGCTAACTAATGATTTTGGGAGAAAGCGGAGTTACGGTAAGTCTACTGTAAGTGCGCTTCCCTTTAATATGTTTTGTATGGAAAAATGTAGAGCAATAAAGGGACCACAGAACCCAGCACAGAATGAAACCATTATTTTTCTAACCCTGTATCTACCTCTTGGTTTCCTCTGCAGGAATTCTGTGGCTGCAGCTGACACCTAATCCTATAGTTAAGCTAAATGTAGCCACATTCCCCCTCCATGGGCAGTCTTATTTGTAGCATTAATGCCTGCTCTGCTTGGCCTTCAATGGGGGGCAGTGGAGGGAGACGGGTCCCTGGTGTTTTTCTTAAATGGAAAACACCTTGATTGCGAAATCATTCACCGTTTCCTGGACGTGGTCCAGCTGGAGCTTATACGCAGCTGTTCATGTAAGGCTTCTGTTGGGCTTCCAATGTTGCCCAGGCTTATTCTCAGCTCTGGTATTATCAGCCTGGGCAAATAGGAGTTTCCTCCCCAGCGGAATACAGGAATCACACACAAACAGCCCCCCTCCCGCCCCCCAACTTCTCCTTATTTGCTTTGTGTCATCTTTTTTCTTGAGGACTGATCACTAGGAAAGATGTGCTTAAAAACAGGTGGACCTACCTGCCCTGGTTGCATGTTGCGTGGAGCTAATGGTAGTGGCATTGCGCTATAGGAAGGGCCTTTGAAAAGTTGATGGACAAAAGAACATAGAGGAGAATGGGAGTTTTCCACAGACTTTCTAAAGCCTCCTTGTAGGATTTCTGGAAGCGTCTGACACGACTAGTAACGTAGGGCGCCTTCCTGAGTGTTGGCTTCTTCTAGTGGATAGGAATGGAATGAGGAGAAGGAAGAAGCAGAATGTATAAGCCAGAGTTGCTTTGAGCTCTGGGTGATTGTTGGGTGGGAACTTTTTTTTTTTAAGTCAAGGAATTTGAGAAGGCTCTTAGTTTGGCTTGCAAAACAAACAAATGCAGAAGGAAGATAGGAAGGTAGTTACCGAAAACCCTTCAATCCTTAATTCTCATGAGTCCCAGCTCCGTTGCTGGCTGATGGGGGAGAAGGCGCTGTGGTGGCAAAGACCCCCATGATAAGACACTCTGAAGTGAAGACTGTCCGGCCCAGAAGGGGTACTTGCTCCATAAACATGATACCGTACTGTATAAATAGCCCACTGCCCCCGTGTCGGTTCCAATGTATACCTTTCTGAGGCTGTACATCTTTTCGAGGGAGCAGCAGGTAGCCCTCCAGTGTTTGTCTAATAGCTCCTCGTGCTTTCGCCAAATCTCTTTCGCCAGCGAGTTCAAGTGCAGCAGTTGGATTTCTTAGCATGGGAATCAGAAAACCTTGTCTATGCGTTCAAAACCAACCAGCCCACTTTCTTTAGGTCAGCTCTTCCTACCTCACCATGGTCCTGTCGGGACCACAGCGGGGCTGTTCTCCAGGGTTGCTGAGCCAGTAGACCTGTACAGAAGCCACCAGCGTCATCTTTCTCTTGGGGAGCAGACGGTTGTGTGAGCACCCTTCCTTTCAGTTGGCAGCCCCGTGCTTAACTCACAACACCACCAGCACTCCTTAGACTCTGCAGAGACATTTGTGCTTTTGTTAAGCATTTCCTTTCCTGCATCACGGCACTTGGCAAGTTGAACACACGCACTTGTTTGTTTGGTTGTTACCTACCAGTGAACCTCTTTTTCCCTTTTTAAAAAAATTTGACAGGGAGACAGTGGTTGGTATAAGATGAAAATAATAATAATTTAAAATTTATCCAAGTTGTCACGAAAGTGGGGGAGAGGGAGGGACACGAGGAGCTGATACCAAGGGCTCAATGGAAAATAAATGTCTAGAAAATAATGATGGGAACATATGTTCAAACAGTGGATGTGTGGTTTGTAATAAGAGCTGTACCAAGCCCTCAATAAAATGATCTTTTAATTAAAAAAAAGTTGACTTTTCACTTTTTAACTTAGAAATACTTTCTTCAGTCGGCAAATTTCCAAGGAAAAATTATTTTGTTTGCAACAGATCAAAGGATCATAGAAATGTCTGTGCTGGCTGAGAATTATTTCAGAGGTGAAAAAAGCATACCTTCGTGAAGATGACTGCCGCAGAGATTTTGTAAAAATAATTCTAGAAAAGTAATTGCATTTAGTAGTGGGTATCAGTTTCAGTTCCTTGGCTGTGGTGTAGGGAGCAGCCTATCTGTCTGTATAGGAACCGTGGTTTCCTCTCTTTGGGTCCCTAAGCTGTGTTCTAATTCTTTCTCACACAATAATGGTTAACCATGGAGATTTTTGTCAAACAGCTTCTTCATTTTTCTTCTTGATACGAGGAGAGGTGAGAGGAAGCTTCCTGCAGAATCCGGGGAAGATGCGTGATGCTGTGCACGAAAGCATCAGGGAGAAAGAGCCTGAATATAGATGAGAAACCCGGAGTACCGGCGAGGACTGTGTGGAGGGCCTGTGTGGGGAAGATGATAACAAACATTGGATTTTCTGGAGCCTGCAGTCTGGTGTGCTCATTGAGACCGATTCCTCTGGTCTGGAAGTTCAGTAGCTCCTAGGAGATGCATGCCAAATTGATGAAGAGATGAGGTCTTGGGGACACATTCTGTATGTTGGAACTCATGGAATTTTCACTTAGTTTCTTTTGCCTCCACATGCTGTTTTTTGGAAAAAACCAAACACACACACTTCTGGGAAGGGAAGAAAGGCAGCATCCTTTTCTGTTCACCCACCCCCACCATGTTCCCCTTTTTACTGACTTAGCCCGTCTTTTGTGTTTGGGCTGTCTTTATCTCAATCTGTAAGATTAATCCTGAAGTATAAATACCACATATTTAGGTCTCTTTAAAAAATAACAGTAATACTGAGTTCTGTTGAAAGTTTACACAGCAGGTTAAGTTCCCCATTTGACAGTTGCCTGCACACCTTGTTCAGTTGCACCTGTTAGGTTTATCACACATGCCAGTCTTCTGTGTTCTCTCTGTTCCATTCCTAGTACTCTAGTTTCCCTATGGGCACACTCCTACCCTCATTTTTCATCTTTGCTTCGGAGAAATTGTTGACCTTTTAGTCTCCTGCTGAAGGTTTTGAAGCAGGACACCGGTCTTACAGAATATCCTTTAACCTGTGAGCTTCTCTGCTGTTTCTCTAGAAGGTGAGCTCAGGGCACGGACTCTGGTTCTGCGTGTAGAACGTGCCTCAGGGAGATCATGTCAGGGAGTCCTCTGCTTCCAGTATGCCGGCCTTTTTTTCTTTTTAAGGAATGTGTGTGGGCTCCACCTATTTCTCCTATTCTGTCAGGACCGTCTGTTGTGGCCTCTAATCAGCACAATCGGTGTTGGCAGCTCGGAACTATCTAGTTCTGGTCTCAGAGTAAATGAGTCATGTTTACTTGTTTGTTTGTTTGTTTTCCCTCTGAGCTTTTGGTTGCCTTCTTACAGTTTAGCTACTGGGAAGCAGAGACCAGTGGTTGTAACTTAGGTGGCTGCTGGGACATATTTTGAACCCTGGGTGCTCCTCTCTTCACTAGCGTGCAGATCATGAGCTTGGTGAATGATCTTATGCCAGTGGACTGAGTTGTCCATGAGACTATGGCCATAAGGCTTCAAACCATGCAAAATAACTTTGGGAGGTCTGGGTTACATCTGAGAGGCAGGTCCCCATTTTTGTGTTTCCCATGAATGTATGTGTTTGCATATTTGTATTGACACCTGGTGGCCTAGTGGATTACACATTGGGCCGATAACCACAAGATCGGCAGTTTGGAACAACCAGCCACTCCATGGGAGAAAGATGGGGCTTTTTTGCTCCCGTAAAGAGTTATAGCTTTGGACACCCACAGAGACAGTTCTACCCTGCCCTGTAGGGTCGCAGTGGATCAGAATTGACCTGGTGGCTGTGAGTTTGCTTTGGAGATTGGATCTGACTGCACACAGACTGTCATCTCTCTCTCCCATGGGTTGGAACTGGTGACCTTGTGGTTCTCAGCCTAGTGCTTTTACCCCTGGTCTCCCAAGGATTCCCTGATAAGTCTCCTGGGCTCTAAGACTCTTCCTTCATGTTGGGATAGGTAGTTCTGCTGATGGGAGCAAGTGGGCTCAGCTGATGAGCCCTTCCTTTGCTGCTGGAGCAGGAGGAGGAGACCGTGTGTCGGGTAGTATCCTGGGGCGCAGATTGTATGCGACCTCTCCTCCACTTTGCATGGGATTCCCAAACTGCCAACCTCACAACCCCATGTTTTACATGCTCCCACAATCAAGTAAGGCGGCCCTCACCTTTGGAGAGAACCTCATCCACACACATTTTGTACATATACAAGGTGTGGGTGGGCATACCAGTAGGGGCTCCATGCTTTCAGCTGTCCAATCACAACCCACGTCCATCCTGTTTCCATATTTCTTCAGGTACCCAAGGCATGGGGTTGATGGAGGCATAGGGATTAAGGAAATGAAACATTTTCTACTCTGCTTTATAAGCTGGCTGTTCAGGGAGCCTATTTCTTGACACGAGGCTTTAACCAAGTGCTTTTGTTAAATTCATGTTCATGCAGAATACTCCCGACAGGTACGAATCTGTCACCGTGCTTGTTTGTATGAAATGTTGGACGCCGCTGGCTAGCTTGAGGGATCATGTGTAAAACTAGGTTCATAGCCTTCTCAATCCCCACACCCTCCCTCCTTGCACTCTTCAACAGTAGGTTCCAGCTGGCTTCTCCTGTGAACGATACCAAGCCCACACTTGGGCTGGCTGGTTTTAAATGTAGATTTGTGTTCATTCTCGTGGTTTCCTGAGCTGGGCCTTTGACATTTTCACACTCGGTATCTGAATGGCCTGACACAGCCGCCACAACTCCCTGTTGAGAAAGCCGGGTGGCAATAAATCCCATCGGGACAACACTGTACGGAGGTCACAGAAAATAGCATCCGGATCCCAAATGACACACCTGTGCTGAGCCCCGTGGTCAGAACGGATGGCCGTCTCCTCGAGGAGATGGAAATAGTGCCTTAGAAAGTAATTTGCTTCGCTTCGTGTTTATGTCTTCCTGCCTATGGATTTTGTTTCAGTTCACGGTGTGCCGGCCTCTTGTCACCTCCCTCACCATCTTTCCTGATGGCTTGAGACTTTGAGGTGACGCTGGAGGATTGTCTCTTGAAAGCCTGTAGGGAGGCTCCTTCAGATGTGGTGAGACTTCTGAATTTTCGGCGCGGATTGCCCACTCTGACACCCCCCCCCCCCAAGTTTTGTAAGAAAGTCAAGATAGTTACTGGACATTTAAAGAGAAAAGCCGGGGAGACTCATCCCTAGCTTGTGACCAACCAGAACATGTCATCACAACACTGAGAGACAGTGGTGGTGTGGTGGTTCGGTGCTGTGGAGTTCACTTTAGCTTTTAGGGACCCCACAAGACAGAGTAGAACTGCCTTTGTGGGAGACCTGATGGACACATTGTGCATACTTCCCTCTGCATTTTCCTAGGAAATGACATTTATTTCTAAAAGCTGTAATAAAGGTAGCTGGTTGGAAAGTGGATGTGGGGTTGGGGGCGATAAACAAAGGCAAAATTAATATATTTTTAAGGGACTCAGAGACTAGCCCAACCGCTTCCCTTTTGGGTCACAGAATATATTACCCATGTACTAAATTACCTATTGGGACACAGTTATCCCCATGGACTCTTCTTCCTGATCTCTTGTTTTTTAAAAACACACATTGGCTGAGTTTTCAGTGCCGTGACTTTGTTTTTTAAGACACCTGAGGAAAGTGACTAGAATGGACCATTTGTGTGCTCCTTACTGTTTGACAAGGTTCCCGACGGGAAGAGAAACCGCTGTCCCCTTGGCTGCTTCTTTGCGGGTGCCTTCCGCCCCTGAGTTGATCTGACGCTGTTAAGGATCCTGCAGGCTGATCCCGAGGGGGTACGTGGAAGGGGAACCCTTCTTAGAGCAGTGTTCCCAGAGAGAATCCAAAGACAGATGACATCTCTCCCTTGCTCCCCTGGCGATCTCTGCAGCCAGGACCTTGATGGCGTGGTCCTCTGTCACACGTGGGTCTGAGATGATTCGGAATGGACAGCGGTTTGTGAGCTTCATTCTTTGGAGGGACAGACTTGAGTTTCCTTTTCTGGAGCTGTGGTGACAGTAAGTTTAGGCTTCCAGCGCAGGATCATCTTTGAGGATGCGTACTTTTCCAGGTGACCTGGACGTGCGGTTTCAGTAAGGCTTCAGCTTTAGGTATTTCTTTCTTTGCTGCTCTTTTTTTTTTTGCACAACCACCCCCACCTCCACCCCCAATCAACCAGTTTCGTCCTTACCACATCTCGGGTGAAGTTCTCATACTCCTGCATGAGCAGATGCTAGTCTAGTTGTTCACTCCCAGGAGATGACAGAGTGAATGTTGATGCCCTGGTGAAATTGTCTTTGTTGGAGGCCCCACTGGCTAGGAGTGGTTCTTTTTTCCCCTAGCCGTCAGTAGGTTCTTCAGTTTGATGTGACTAGACCCTTTGGTAAATTTGCTATTAGCCTTTTCAGGTTTCTAGGTGAATGTATCATTGTTTCCTAAAGGAGGGGTTCTGATTGGTAAACACCACCCACAGGCAGTCTGCTTTTGAGAAAATAAACATTTGAAATTCAACAGCAAATGGTGCTTTGCATCTGCTGAGTAGCATCCGAAAGGGGAGAGTTTTACACCTCTGGCACGTAAGAAGACCAAGTATATGATGCTATTTCCATAGCTATGTTTTGCTTGGTAAAAGCAAACAGATGCCAGCGGTCCAGCTGGTTATTGGATATATACGTGTATCTTTGTTGCTAACGGATTTCTCCTGGGAAGGAACGAGGCGCATAATTGCATGATGGATTGTATCTTAATGTTTAGACAACTGAATCGAGTTTGTAGCATTTAATAGCTAGAGGAGGACGAAGTTAACTAGAAATTGGCTGAAATGGAATAACTTGGGTGCGTTTTCTCTAAAATGTTAGCATGCTTAACAAAATCGTGCCCAGGTTATTGCATGTGTTATGTCTGTTTGCACGTTTATGTAAAGGACCGCACACTTCTGTTGCTACTGTGTTAATTCCATGCACGATACATTGTTAAAATGTCTCAACAAAGGCAGCACTTTGCAATAACAAACCAACCAAACAAGCTGCTGATGTCTATTTCATTATGTAAGCAGAACTTTCTCTGGCGACTGCGCACCCCCTAAAGTGGTATTCCTTTTCTGGACTGCGTACCCCCTAAAGTGGTATTCCTTTTCTGGACTGCGCACCCCCTAAAGTGGTATACCTTTTCTGGACTGCGTACCCCCTAAAGTGGTATTCCTTTTCTGGACTGCGTACCCCCTAAAGTGGTATACCTTTTCTGGACTGCGTACCCCCTGAAGTGGTATACCTATACCTTTTCTGGACTGCGTACCCCCTAAAGTGGTATACCTTTTCTGGACTGTTTCTTCCGGGACGGTATTTGCAGTGAGTTCTTGTTCATCTGTTCATCTGTCCGCAGCTGGTAGCATGTATTGTACACCCCGTAGCGCTTATCTGTCACGTCGCGGTGGGCAGCATATTGATGTTCTAGCAGAATTTATTACAGTGTATTGTGGGAAACTACATCTCTTACGCAATGATCAAATCTGATCTACAAGGCAGTAAAGAATGGAGACATAAGTGGAATGTGAATCTCTGTGATACAGTATTTGAGTCAGAAATTCTACCCTGGTTTGACCTCTGTAAATTCCTTAGTCCTTATACTCCTATTGTTCTCTAATTGTAAAATGAAAAGCCTGCTGCTGCCTTTTCTGGGTACAGGCTGTGTGTCTGCATTTCATCTCTTAGTGACTGGATGGGTGCAGCTTTCTGCATTCTGACTCGCAAGGATTGTTGGAACAACCAACCCGAGTGTGTTTGATTCTCATGCTAGTGCTGCACTATGGTGCAGCCCGGGGTCCTTGTAAGTGAGAGAAGAGAAAGCTGTAGCACAACAGCCACGAGGATGGTGTGGAAGATGCACACGTGTGACCTCCTTGTAAGATCGGATTTGACTCGTCCTAGTGAATGTGTCCACTTGCTCCCCCGAGTTTGCAGTCTACCTATTAGTGTCCACTTGCTCCCCCGAGTTTGCAGTCTGCCTACTAGATAGATGATAAAGGTTTGTTTCACTTGTGTGAAGAGGAAGCCCCTCAACGAGATGGCTTGGAGCAGTGGCCGCAACAAAGAAGAAGAATTGTGAGGGTGGCGGGTGACTCGGTGGAGTTTTGTTCCGTTGTATCGAGGGTCGCTGTGAGTACAAACCGACTTGCTGGCACTTGGCAACTGACAGTATATGGTGGGCACTCTGTCACTGCTGCCGTTGAGATTATTTCTCACAGGGTGCATTACACGGTGTGCCTCTTTGTGCTGCATCCACGCAATCCGACGGGCTGTCTTTGTTGCCACTGAAGGGCACATGCTGTATTCCTAGACATCCGTTTAGTGTTTGGTAAAATTTCTAAGGCAAGTAGCAGGTGACAGCTACTCTAATTTCCTCACATTTTTTTTTTCTGTGTGTGTGTGTATGTGTGTTATAGAAGGGTTAGACGACATCTACTCCAGAGAAAACACTGCATTAGGTAAGCCTTTGCTGTGAAGGCCACATGGGAGCCTTCCTGACTCTCCCTAAGGAAGAAAGTGGAGGCAGTGCCTGAGCGGAGCACTTGTCACCATGGCCCGACCCGAGGAGCTAGCCGACCTCATTTCCATCTTGCTTCTGGCTTTTGGAAGATGCCTGTTGTTCAAGACTACCTGCGGGTGTTCACGAGATCACCTGGATTTTCTTGGTGCTGCCGATTTTCTTTTGAGCACGTTACTTCAATTTTCACTAGTTAAGAGAACAGTTCACTTGGCATCTTCCTTTCCATCTTTGTGCCCTCACAGTAGAAAGATAGCTGCAAATGTGGGTCATTATCCACTTTTCATTTCAAAGGATTTTACAAGGTTGCTAACCATGTATAGGTAGGCTTCTCAGGGGCTCTCAGGTCCCCAACAATAGGTTTTAAAATTTGCATGTAATGAGAGCTATTTAATGCCTTAGAACAAGATGACTTTATTGGTAGACAAGTTTTAGGATTTACCAAGTACCCAGGAGTAGCACCAACAGTTAAGCACTCAGCAACTACCTGAAAGCCTAGAGCAGGTGTCCTCCAACTTTTTAAACAGGGGGCCAGTTCACTGTCCCTCAGACCTGTTGGAGGGCCGGACTATAGTTTAAAAAAAACTATGAACAAAATCCTATGCACACCGCACATACGTTATTTTAAAGTAAAACACAAAATGGGGCAAAAGCACCCGGCAGGCCGCATGTGGCCTGCGGGCCGCAGTTTGAGGACGCCTGGTCTAGAGATTCGGATCCAGCGTGAGGCCCCCCTGGCGACATCCTGGAGAGGAGCCTCCACTAGGACACAGTGCTTTCAGGCTGCACACCTGGGGTCGTCAGGAGCTGCAATCCACACTGCGGCAACTGAACGATGATAAGCAGTGAGATATAATAATATAATAAATGTGGTTCGGCCAGAGGACCAGAGCATATATTCTCATCATCGCCTTTCACTTTCCCATGAGTCTACTTACACGTTGGGAATGTCTTGAATGCACCTTGGAAATGTTCAGACATCTTTGCCAAGGATTCTGCTAGAGACTTTTTTCATGTGGTCCTCACGACCACCCTTAGACCAGTCCAAGATTGCCGTGTGTGTTGTCCTTTCTCTTTTTGTTTTAGAGTAAAGCACTGAAACTCCCAAGTGATTGTGTAAATGTTTATGACGGAAGGAGAATTTGCAGTGGTGGAGCACACTCAGGGTTCAAAACTGCCGGCAGGCAGGCTGTTGGGTGGATCTGCTTAAGAGCAGTCCTGTTAGGAATTTATCTGTAACCGAAGAGACCTGATATGAGACTGATATTCTCTGTTTTCTGGGTGGTCTTTAATTAAGCCTCTTTTATCTATTACATTTCATTGGTTTATCACATTCATACAACCACAGAAAATGCAATTGTTGTGTGCTTATCTTCGTTTTACACAGCGCTCAAGACCTTTGCTTACTTCTGCTATGTGTTTTAAAGGGGCGGGGGGGGGTCCAAGGAGACAGATAAAGCTGTCAAATGAAGAGGGAGGTTTGGGTGTTGGCATGTATATGCATTTTCTTGAGAAGACATAATAGTTTGATCAGATACTCGAAATAAATGTTTCCTAGCATTGATAAGTAGGTTTTCCCTACTCATCCTCCTTTTGTATGTGTGTGAGATAGAATTAAATACCTCGTTTCTCAGAGCATCTAAATGTCTCATTTCTGACTCATAATTATATCATTTTGATTAAAATGTGACACGGGCCACTTAGTACCTGCTTTAAAAAGCAAAGAAGTAACCAACCAAGCATCTGATGGCAGACAGAATAAGAATGATCTGCCCTGTGCCATGTTTACAGCAGTGGCTTACCCTCCATCCACATGAGGAGTCTGAAATCCTGCACCTGCACCGTGTCCAAGTCAGCAGTAAGCATCATTAGAATAGACCCGCTACATTAAAAAATTTCCCTGGGTGCCAAGTTTTATTTCTCAGGATAGTTGGTTCCTACCAAGGTCATAACAGATACTGTCTTTCTGTTACCAGAACAGAAGTGGACACAGGTCAAGTAAAGGAACATGTGAATTTTATTTTTATTTCTAGGTGTTTCAATATTTAAAAAACAAAACACATTGCACAGAGGTGGTCTCAAAGCTAGCAAATGCCAGAAACAAAACTTCTTAGGAGCTTTTTATTTTGGCTTATGTTTTTTTGTTGTTGTTTGTTTGTTTACATTAAAAAGGAAACAGTACAGCACTTCCTGATTTTACAAGTATACTATTGATGGTTTGACAATATGGTAAACATAAAAATGCCACAGAATTATATGTTTAAAATGTGCTGAAAAACTCGGCTTATACTCAATTGTATATGATAATTAATAATAGTCGGAATGGCGAATGTTTGGTTACACATGTATAAATTTTACCACTGCCACCCTGCCCCAAGAAAATGCTGCTTTCTTATGTCTCTGACCGTTGTGCAGTGGGTTAAGCACTGGACTAAACCGTGAGGTCAGCAGTTCAAACCCACCAGCTGGGAGAACAGTGAGGCTGTCTGCCTCTCCTGAAGATTTATGGTCTTGGAAACAAGAGGAAGCAGTTCTCCTCCATCTCGAAACGTCGCTGGCAGCATGCAGGCCTGACCCTTACCTCTTGATGCATTCTCACCAGAGTTCCTAAGAAGGCAGATGAAAGACGGACATTTTGAAACGTAAAATCTACAACTACCAAAATACATTCTTACTGCAAGTCCAAAAGAGCTCAGTTTAAAAACAGGGTAAGTTTTAACTACCTTGTGGTCACAGTAGGTAGGCAGACTCGTCTCCTTTTCCAGCTCATTAGCTGCAATTCCGAAAGGTCCTAGGCAGCTGCTCCAGAATGTTCCTCCGTACCCCTTTTTATTATGCGCCACGCACAGTGCCTTCTCTCCAGCGGCAGGGTGGGTTAGGGATCGCTACTGTTCAGTCCCGAGACTCTTCATCCACAGAAGCAGAGTGTTGGAGGATTGCATCAGAAAGACCCGTGTTTACCAAGGCATTGCCTGGGGCAGGTCTGCCAGTCAGGACACCAGGCAGCCAGACCATGGGGCAGCAGAGCATTTCCTCTCAAGTCAGAAGAACTTTGCTGAAATGAGAACCACATTGAGAATTAGCCTGGCCACTCTTCATCTCAGCCTGCCATCCAACTGCCCGTCTGGCACCGGCGTTCAAGTTGATTGACGGTCGACTCAGTGCAGCCCCCAAGCCTGGGCAGAGCTCTTCTTTCGGGAAGCAGAACCAGCACAAGCAACACCGACCTGCCTGAAAAAAATGCTGTCGCACAGACAAAGCGGAGGCCGACTTGGAGGTTTGAAGGAAGAGCCCCAACTCACTGCTACCGAGTCGATTCCAGCCCATGGTGACTCTTGGTAGAGTTTCCTGGACAGTACATCTTTATGGGAACAAACAGCCTCATCGTTACCTAATGAGGGAGTGACTTCGGGGTCTGAGTAGCTGACCTTGAAGTTAGCAGCCCAGCACCAGGCCTCCCGAAACGATCACGTTAAAGAAGACAGGGTCTTCATGACAGAAGGGAGGAGGTGACGAGCTAGACAGGCAGCAGGATGGCATGAAATGACAAGTGAAACAAGAAAGAAAGAAAATGGCTCTAAAGAAAGCAGCAGTGTCCGAGCCCATTAAAATCCGTATCCGAGTTACTGAGGGGTAGAACCGACACAGCCGAGGCATAAGCAAGCGCTTCCAGCATCAAGGAGAGGAGACAGAACGAGAGGAGCTGGGGAACAGAGAAAAGGTTTAACATGAACATTTTAAGTATTGGTCAACAAGAAATGGTGTTGCGTGGAAGTGAGCAGTAACAGCAGCCTACTAGGAGTCAGCTTCTCGTGCATGTGTGCCTATTTGAACATTTCCTCTCTATTTTCATGTGAAATCTGTGAAAAGCCACCTCTATTTTGGCTTTTTTTTAATTACAAGAATAATAAAACTATTAAAGCTCCCTGTCAGAAATATCTGGTTAACTTCCAAAGAACAGAATGCAGACTGCTTTCTCCTCTAGCAGCAAGTGCCAGGACAGCAGATCAAGCGCCAGAGATTTTTGAGGAGAAAAGATGTTGGCCTAGACTTTAATGAGCTGCCTCCTCCTGTTGCACGTGGGAAGGAAATGTAGACTCTTTCTCTGAAGTGCAAGGGCTCAGAAAAGATAGACTAAACTTCTCATGTCACATGGCAGGGCTCCGGAGTTGGGGTTTTTTAATTTCCAAGTTTTGCAATTAGAAATGCATTCATTAAAAAATAGATAATTTTGGATACGTAACGAGCATTTACCAGAAGAATAATATTGTACTTCTTTCCCACATACCTGTGAATACAGTGCACCTACCAAAGATAGACAACAGAGAAAGCGTAACTTGTTGGCATGAAGAAAATGCTTATTATGTATGCAGTCTTTTTATTTTGCTTTTATTATTATTTTTTGCATTTTATTAGGTGCTCTTACAGGTAACTGCAATCTATAGTTCCATTAGATCAAACATAGTTGTATAGTTGGTGCCATTATCATTTTCAATATATTTTCTTCTTGAACTTGATATCAGCTCCCCTCCCTCCCCCAAGCTTCCACCACCATGAACCCTTAATATATTATTATTATTCGTTTTTTTTTTGCCATAACATACAATCCAATGTATCCATTCACATAAAATTATGATGTTCATTCTCCTCAAGTGGGGTTATACTGTCATCGTTGCTATCAGTTCCCCCTTTCTATCCCTGCCTCGCTTCCTGTACCTTGAGGGAATCATTACTCCCATTACTGTCTCTGAGGGGCTTATCTATCTTGGATTTCGGCCATCAAAAGATCTTATTGTACCAATGTACATTTGCAGGCCTTGCAAGGTTAGTGAGGTACAACTAAGGCCACGATAGTGGGATGAGGAAATTTTAAAGAACTAGAGGATAGTTATATGATTCATCAGTGCTATACTGCACCCTGGCTCTATCATGCCTTCTGTTTGGCCCTTCTGTGAGGGACTGTGCAGTGATCTCACAGGTGGATTTTGGGTCTCCACTTTGCTTATGCTCCTTCATGTCATTTTGAGTGCTTGCTTCTGAACTTCTGGTAGCTATTCCCGTTGACACCTCAAGGTCACACAGGCTGTGTGAAGTCTTTTAAGAACTGTATTTGTGGTTACTCGCACCATCCTTGAGGAACGAAACAGCCCTTGGAAAACTTCCGTTGTCTTTCCATTTCATTTTCCCATGAACTTTTTGAATCCCTTTTCATATGAATATATAACTGGATTGGGACCCATATTTTTTGTGTTCAACACATATTGTTTATATTGCCGGCAGATATTACTCTGCTAGCATTTTACTACATTAATACTTTCCATAAGAACTTCATGACATTGACGTCATCACTTGACCGATTGTAGAAGTAAATTGAGGCTTACTTTGAAGACTAAGGGCTAAGGTCACACTCTAGTGGAGTTGGAACTTGACCCCGAAGAACCCAGCGCTCTTAAACAGTTTGCCATAGTCCAAGATGGGCCGTGAGCGGTCATGGTCATATTGGGCCAGGTCACAGCTGATTCACCAGGAAGGCTCCCTTAGCCAAAGGCAAGTGATCCACCACTACCTTGATGTGGCCCAGTGTGAAAAAATGTAGGCCAGCTAGATTTTTTCCAATCTCAGGAAATAGACGCAGGAGAAGCTAAGAGAATGAAGCAGGCATGTGAACTAGTCTTCCTTACAACAACACCTTCACCAGAATGGACTGGGAAGGGGCCATTATTCGAAAAGAATAGTCCAAGGCAGTTTATCCCCAAGCATGTTAGAACCTAAGGGTCTTGTATTTTTGATGCTTCATTGCGTACACATTATCCCTCACTAAGCTCGTGCATCTTAGCCTGCCTTGTGTAGCTCTGTTGGTGATCACAGCTCCAATGGTATTGTCTGTGGGACAAACCAGTAATGTCATTGGTGGGTTTATTCTGTAAGTGCCCCTTGATGGCTGAGGTTGCTGTTTCTCCCAAGTCAGCTTGTAAAGGATTGAAAGCTTCTTCTGCTACTTTACTGGCTGCCAATCCTTGACGTTATAGGTAAGGTTTTATTGTAACGGTCACTTGTGATCTAATCTTTCCCCGAAGGGGAACTTGAGAAACCCGGTGGACTCCAACATTTGGAGGAAGTGTAAACATAGTGGGGCATGGAATTCACAGTTGTTTAGGTTGAATCTCCGTTTCTTGTTAGACCACATCTTTCCTGCTCTTCTGTGATTGGAAGGGGCTGACTTTGGCTTGCAGGAAGGAAACATTTCACAAGATGCAGAGAATGTTTACTCCTGTTTTCTGATGCTCTGGAACTGCCACTCAGACTTCCTTGCCTGTCTCATGGCAGTGTGTGTACTCTTGGCATAGCATTCTGAGTGACTGGTTTCAGAAGCAGATCACCAGGCCTGTAGTCCTGCTCTGTCTTGGTCTTGAAGCTCTGCTGAAATCTGTCCACCCTGGGTGACCTTCTTGGTATGTAAAAATACTGGTCACGTAGCTTCCGGGCTGATAGCAATCGACAGGCCATCTCAGTATGAAACTTCCGTGGACAGCTGTGGATGACAAACTGTCCTCTGGTAACTTTTAAACTTTTATTTCTTTAACTACTTTTGGTAAATCGCAACCTAGTTGTTATTTCCCTATAGGATACTAAGTAATATCTATATCCTGTAAACTGTAGAAGTGAAAATATTTTTCTTTGTGTTATTAGTTAGCTGTGTAGCTGTGAGACTAGTTAACTCAGAAGCTCACTGCCATTGAGTCCTGGCAGCTCATAGAAACCCTGTAGGACAGGATAGAATTGCCTCTGTGGGTTCACGAGACTGTACATCTTTATGGCAGTAAAAAGCCTCATCTTCCTCCCAAAGAACAGATGGTAGTTTTGAACTGCTCACCTTACAGTTAGCAGTCCAACACATAACCACTGTGCCACCAGGGGTCCTGGGGAACTAGTTACCTTTCATATACTCCTGAAGAGAAGAATAGTCTGTCTCACTATGAGCTTTTGCCCAAACACAAAATTCTAGTGCCTTCCCGTCAGGCACCCCCCACTCCCCAGTCCATTTTCCAGCACATTAAAATATGCTCAAGACTTTGACTTAAAGGAACAGCGAGAGTCACTTGATTCACTGGTCTCTGGAAGGGACCATCTTTTGTCAGTGTCCCATACTTCATTTAGTTGATATTTTCAAGGTTTAAAAATGTAAATCACAGCAAATTAAACTAGGATTCAGTCTTCAGATGATGTTGCCTCACACTTGAGAAGAAAATGGGAGAGGATGGGGAGAGGATGGCGGTCAGCACCCACCGACAATCTACTGCAACTGGGGGCTTTCTGACTCCTCGTGGCCCTGTTGGGCAGGGTAGAACCACCCGAGGGTTTCCTAAGCCATCCCTCTTAGAGAAGCCAACAGCCACAGCTCTCTCCCACAGAGCAGCGGGTGGGATCAAACTGCTGATCCCTTGGTTAGTAGCCAGACTTTCACCACTGTGCAACCAGAGCTGATGGTGGATGGTGGGTGAAGAGTTAGAACAATTAAAGTCTCTTCTCAGGAGAAGAAAACCACTTATCTATTGTTTAGATGAGGCAGGTGTGACGGCATAGTGGGTTATGAGATGGGCTGCCAACTTCAAGGTTGGCAGATTGGAACCACGTGCCATTCTGAGAGAGCAGGATGAAGCTTTCTACTCCCGTAAATAGTTACAGTCTTGGGAACCCACAGGGGAAATGTACTTTGTCTTAGAGGTTCTTATGACTCAGCAGGGAGTGTTGGAGTTTGTTTATAGGTCTGACAGTAAGGGGATATAACAGGCCGGTGATAGGGTCCTTTTCCCGGGAATCCGTTTGGTGTGTGGAGTTGAGATTTAAAGCTTCAGGTAAAGACCCTGCTGCTCGTGCTGGAATTTAATCATATTGTTAGATAATATCATGAATTTTTTTTGGAGGGGGACAGGACCCCCTAACATTTGGTAAACATGTCTCCGTCATTTTTATATTACTGAGTTTAGTCCATTACATCTAAGTGGTGCCTTTCCACTTCCTTACGCATGTAAGCGGAATATGCTGGCTGACGCGCGCGGAGCCTTGTTTGGTGCTGGCTGGTACTGCCCACACGCACATCCTACTTCTCTCAGTCTGGTTTGACAGGTGATGCAGCTGAAGCTTAGCTAGGTAGGGACTTACCCAAAGTCAGACGTGCACACAAATGATCCCACTGCTGTGAAGTCGATTCTGACTCACAGATCCCCTCGGTGGGGTTTCTGAGGCGGCACATCATTATGGACCCGCGAGCCTCATCTTTCTCCCTTGGAGCTGCTGGTGGGTCTGAACCACGGTGATCCTGTGGTCAGCAGTCCAGTGTTTACCTGACTGGAGCCAGAGACTGGTAGATGGGGAAACTGGAATTTGCATGTAGACTTTCGGATGCTGGTATGCTTGCATTCAAATGCCCTGAATGGAGAAAGGGAATCATCCTTTAGCAGCATTAACTTAGACCCACACATAAAGACACAAACAAAGAAAAATGACCCTGTTGCCATCACCAAAAAATAACAACCCCCTGCCCCCTGCCTCCCCAAGAAAAAATATCCATTAAGTCGATTCTGATTCATGGCTGGCGACCCGATGCGTCACTGAATGTAGCTACTGCATAGGTTTTTTGGGTACTTTTTATATTTCTACTGCAATCTTTATGGAAGGATCCCTGGTGACATATTGGCTCAGTGTTCAACTGCTAACCTAAAGGTCAGGGTTCAAGCCCACTAGCTGTTCTGCAGGAGGAAGATGTGGCAGCCTCCTTCCATAGCGTTCCAGCCTTGGAAACGCTTTGGGGCACTTCTCTGTCCTACAGTCTCACTGGAATGGAGTCAGCAGTAATGGGTTTGGTTATTTGTTTTTTCATTTGTTTGTTTATGTATTTGTTTTTTCGTTTGTCATTTTGGAAGATAGCCATAGCACCACTATGTGAGTTTGAGCTTGCCACCTTTATGCTATCACCTGATTGCAAATCACTTGTGCCACGGGCCTTACGATATGAAACCAGGCATAGCTCTGAAAGCACTAGGTAAGTACTAGTTACTGTGAAGCACGGATCTGTGTGTAACATAGGCTTGTATATATGGTCACATCTCCATAACCTTTACCCGTTTGCCTCTCCACCCTCAAGCGACTTTGAAAATCTGAAAGACAGCGATAGTAGCAAGGCTTACTTGTCCAGTACCTGTGTTATCTGTGTGTTTGAAGCGCATGGCAAGGGGCAGTGTGCACACTGTTGGCATAGACTGTCTTGCCTTCTTAAAAAGCTGCCTTACCATCAAGAAGGGAGCATGTGAATGATCAGCAGTTGAAAAGCACTGACCACATTCAGGAGAAAGGACACTGGAAACATGATTTTGTTCTGCCCAGAGAGCCTTTCATAGGGATCCAAGTCTTGAAGAACGTGTGTGTTTTACCTTCAGGTTTAGCAAAGGCTTACACTTTACTTGAAGAAGGGATGCTCCCACTTGCTAATCATGGGGGCTGGAACGTGGATGCACCTGATCTTTATGATGTGACCTTCCGTCGAGTCCTGCTCAGGGCACAGTGTGGCCTGACTTGGACACATACCTCAAGTCATTCTGTCGCAGAGAAGTCCCAGATGTTAGGTGGTTCCATAAATCACGAAGATGGATTTAATGATTTTATTTGAAGCATGACTCCCAGTGAGCCAAGGCCACTTCCAAAGTGGCGTTGAAAGAGAGGTCTCCCACAGGAACACAGGCACTCAAACGCTTTCCCAGGCTTGACCCAGGAGACAGTTGTAATGACTACAATATGGTTTAACCTCCAAGACCAATCACTCCACCCCTTTGTAGGCTGGGGAGCGAGGTACCCTCTCACCCTCTGTAGCCCTGATTGGGCAGAAATCCACTCCTTTGAAGTGGAAGGCTTGCTTGAACACAGCATAGCCCAAGGCTGGTCTAAATGATAAGCCAGTCAAAGGTTTCTCAATTCAGGGGCCTGCCCTCCTCCCTGACCCTTCTTTTTTCTGAACTTTCCCCGGAGTTCTTGAGTTGGTTGGAGGGAGACTCTGGGGAAAGCCCCAGGTTTAGGCTTAGTCAAGTTTGCCTGAGAAAACTGGATCAAAGTGGGAATGAAATTTGCTGACCCCGTTCTCAGAGGTTAACATTTGCATCTATGTTTTGCATGACTCATTTTAAATCACAGTGCTGCACAGTTATAGGAAGAGGCTTTTCCCTTCCCACCCTCCTCAGACACAACATAATGGAAAAAGCAAGGATTTTCTGCATAAGCAAAGCTTTCTAAAAAAACAAACTCCGTCTCTGATGGGATTCTTCCTGCCAGAATTCCCAATGGTTCAATGTCGCAATTTTTACCAAAGGCCACGATGAAAGAGGAAGGCCCCATCAGAGCGCTTTGCCTCTTGTGCTTTGGAAAACTTAACTTATTTCTCTAACCGGTGTCAGAAGAATTGTTACCTATGTATGTATTTATTTACCTTTTAACCTCTCTGGCAACCTTGATAAAACATCCCAGCCTTCACTCCCTGCTAAAAGGAAAATTCTGATCAAGACAAGTTTGTTTTGCTGTTAGGATTAGACACATACAACTTTGAAAGGTTTTAATGCTATTTCCTGTTTTTTTTTTTTTTAAAGTGTCCTTGCCTGTGAAAGCTGATGTGGTGGGAGGGATTCCCAGGAAGAAAATTCAGTTCTGGGAAGAATCCTCTTTGGAGCCCATAACTCTAGGGAATTCTTGAAGGAAAGTTCAGTGAATTAGAAGAGGATGGGTTTCGAAAGCTGGGAGTTCTCTCTGGGGGCTGTAGGTGAATTAATGAACACCCTCAGTCGGGAGCTTGGCAGTGCCGTTTAATCTGTAGCAAAGTTATCTGCTGAAGAAACGGGTTTCCGTTTAGAGTGGAAGAGAGGTGCCCTGGGCTCCAGTAGGAATGTGTACCAGTTGCACCTCTGTCCCTCCCCCAGGGGACTACTGGAGACAGTGTACACACGTCGGCTGATAACCATGCCTGCCCTCTTGTAACCATTCCCATCTTTTTAAGGCAGTCTGAGTTTTCAGGCTTACCCAAGAGAAGGGAGCCAAGGTGGCAGAGTGGGTGATGGGTTTGGGCGGCTCACTGCATGGTCAGCAGTTAGAAACCACCCGCTGCTCCTTTTGGAGAAGGATGAGGCTGTCTGCTTGGAAACCCGCAGGGGCAGTCCTGCCCTGACCCGTAGGGTCACTCTGAGTCGGAACAGACTTGATGCCAGTGAATGAGTGAGCTTTTAGCATAAAGTGCTCCTGCTGACAAGTTACCCTTGGTACCTAAATTCCAAAGAGTCGACTGCAGAACAAGCCAATGGACTGAGTGACAGCACACACACACACACACACACACACACACACCAAATAAGGT
>NW_022111373.1:83078125-83083211 GCF_000313985.2 Echinops telfairi | reverse complement strand
TTCCTTAAGCTTCACGGACAATTGAGTAACTTCAGTTTCCTCTCTTGCCTCTTGTTTACTTCCTGCTCTTCTAGCGTCCAGCTCAGGCACTCCGGTCTCCTTTCAAGGAGCGATGAAACGGCTGTAGCTTAAATGAAAGCCTTACTTTGGAGGGCTCTGTGGCAGCATTAATGATATCTTCACTGAGATTAAATTCTTGTGGATTTGACAGATGCATCTGAGCAGCAATATGTGCTTATCCAGGGCAAACCACATTCTGTTCACCACTGACTTAAACCTTGAGCGGGAGCAGGCTGAGGCCGGTTCCCCTGGGCAGTTCTGCTCTTTGGGGGAGGGTATCTGTGAGTCTGAATGGATTCAGTGGCAGTGAATATGGTGTGGAATTTCGGGTCATTTTATTATTACTATTTCCTTTTAAAATAGAAATAATTTAACTTGATTTTTTTTTTTGGTCACATGGAGGACAAACCTCCTCTGAAGCATAAAAAGCCCAGTTGTGAGGAGAGTATTTTCACGGGAGTAGGATTGAGTGGTGGAAAATGTTGTCCTTTCACTCATTGGGATTTAACAGAAAATAAGTGCCCTCAGTGCCTTCCCTAGATGGGTCATAATTAAAGACGGGCTTTATTTAGTTTAGAATTATAAACCCTCACTCAGTGATCCTTTTGAAAGGCTTTTTTTTTTTTTTCACCTCTAACTGCATACTTCATATGGAGCCATAGATTACATTTCTGGGGGTGAAATGAAAAGTTTTAGCTGCAGCCGTGTCTGTGCTACTGTTCACGGAGTCGTGAACTGGTCAGAACCCGAGGTGACTTCAGGGATCTCTGTTTAGAGAGTCGTCGTTGGAAGACAGTGTATATTTTAGGAAATTGCATTGACTTGACCTCAGATCTAATGTGTCAGTCATCAGCAGGATCAGAGGTAAGGAATAATACCTTTAAACGGGCATTATTTAAAACTTGGTTACATTCCATTGCATCCCACAACCCTGGGCTCCGTAGGGGAATCCAAAGTAGTGTGCAGTTTTGTAGGCCGCTCTCAACCCATGTGGCATAGGAGTCATGTTTCTGAGCTTAGGGGGCAGGATAGAGGGGTAAAGTGGTGCCAGATTAGTGGCCAGATGAATCAGGGATCCAAGTTGCTCAGCATCAGCCTGGTTCTCCGAGGCTCAGCCGCTGCCTTCAAGAGGAAGAAAAAGTACCTTTCAGCTTTCAAAAAGAAGGAACGTGAAACCTATCAGGGGGTGGAGGTCCTCTGAATTATCTCTTATCATAGTTGGTAGGGAATGTGAACTACTTTCATAGACTAATTTCACCGAAAGATATTCATATATCCTAATCAACGATCGCATTGTCAGTTAACATATTTTGTAGTAATTGTAGCTTCTGGAGAGTGAAAGAATTCTGATAAATATGCCCCCCCTCCCTGCCCAGCTGTTTGAGTGTAAAGTATATAAGGCTTACGTTCTTACTGGCATGTGGAAGATGCTCTAGGAACATGGCATGTCGCTGACGTGAGACACAGGAGTTGTGTGCTGCCTTTTTCCCGTGCCCTCTTATGTGGAGCACTTGTGAACAGAGTGGGCATCGGGCTTTGAACAGTGCCCTCGGTCAGCCGTTAGCCCTCAGTGCTGTGCGACCTAAAGAAAGTAACAAATTGACTTGGGTTTGCTCATGTGTGAAATGCCGTGGTGGCACCCGTCCAAAGAAGTCTGTGAGGGGCCATGAACACAGCCAAGCTGGAGGATGGAAAACCAAACATTTGATGATAAGTTTAATTCTTATACACACACACTCACACACACACACACACACACACACACACACACACACACACACACACACTCCTATACACGATGTTTAAACACGAAGGAAAATTAAAGGAATTGAAATTGGCCACAGGAACTAAACCCTTAGGGTCAGTTTAAACGGTTGCAAATTATAGGAAGCTGTGTCTTATGGAGGGTAGAAAGAAACAGTTCTTCATTTTCTCCTGAGACGATCTAAAGAAGCCGTGAGGCTGAATTAGAGTTAAATTGCGTTCAGTTAGACAGCCTGGCGGTGGTTAGGCTGGCCGGCTCTTTCTGGGGACACTTCTGCCTGACTCTCCCTTTGGTTTTCATGCAAGGGGTGGGGGTGGGGGGGGTTCTTCGTGCCTCGCTGTTCCAAACTCGGTGCCATGACATCGTTCGGACGCAAAGCAATAGGGTAGGGTGGAACGGTCCCTCTGGGTTCCCGAGACCGCCACTCATTATGTGTGCAGTCCAGCTGCCCCGTCTTTCTCTTGTGGAGAGGCTGGTGGTTCGGAACAATTGACCTTGTGGTTGACAGCCCACTTCATAACCACTACACTGTCAGGGCTTCTTGTTCCAGACAAAGACCTGGAATCGTGCCCCACCCCAGCCCCCCTCCGATCAGTACCACTCCAGAGATTTTTATACACCTGATATGTGCACTCTGTTCTCTTGACCCCATCCTTTGAGGTTATAATACTGTCCTGAGATGCATTTCTCATGTGGGCATGGAGACCCAGGTTCATTTGCTAGCCTGGGCACCTCATATGCATCCGCCGTTCATCGTCCGTGGAGGTTTCTGTGTGCCTGTGATGCTGAACAGATTTCAGCAGACACACCAGATTAAAACCAGGGGGAAAGGCCTGGGTATCTACTTGTGAACATTGGCCGGTGGAACTTTGCCTGTGCGGCACAGTGGCGGGGAGGTGGCTCCGTGGCAGCTGATGACAACAACACTATCAAAAACCAGGCCAGGCAACAGCCACAACTGATTTTGTTTTGTCTATTTAGGGTTTGTCTATTTAGGGTGTTGCTTTGTGCGATTTTCAGGACTTGTAATGTCTCTTACCAAGCACTCTGGGGGGCAGGTAGTGGGTTATGCCCTGAGCTGCTAACCACAATGCCGGCAGTTTGAAACCACGAGTCACTCCAAGGGAGAAAGTCGAGGCTGTCTACTGTCAGGAGTTGCAGTTTCAGAAACCCTGTTCTGTAGGGCGGGCCCCTGTGAGCTGAAGGCGATTCCATGGCCGTGAGTTTTGTGGGGGTTTTTTTTGTCTTTTCAAAACTGAAATTTTAATAATTGACAAATATTTTGGTTGTGTGCCACCTATTGGTAAAAATAGGAAACTGAAACAAAAAGACCTTGGACTCACTGCGTGGAGCATTGCCGACTCGGGGCCCCAGTGGGTCCAGACCCTGAGGCTGTCACTGTGTACAGTCTTTTTCTCTTGAAGCTGCTGGTGGTTTTGAACTGCCGACCATGCAACTTGCAGTCCGACCTGTAACCGCCCCTCCACCAGTGCCCTCAGACCCCACGTGGTAGATGTGAGTGAAAACAGTCATTTTGAGGGTGCCCTTAGTTAATGGTATTTGAAAGCGTGTAACGGGCTGAGGGACTTTTATGATACTTTGCTCTGAATTTATCATCATCGATCTTAGGAAATCATTCAGTGGAGGTTCAAGGTGTGGAGGCAGGCAGCTCTCACAGTCCCTTTGAGGAAACATCTTTGAGAGACTCTGAATCCCATCTTCATGGAATTGTAAATGGATAAATGAATTTTTAGTTGGATATACTTTGGAGGCCGGATGATTGCTTTTGAAGACATTGTTGTACTTCTATTGTTAGTTTGGGCTCTTTTTCAGTCCGGGTTTTGGGATCTAGCATTTCATGCCTAACTGAAATGGGACAGGCTTGGTGAGACAGTCCTTTAGTGCCCGAATCCCATTTTCCCAGATCATAGAATTCATTCCAAGAGCTCCCCAGAGTGCTGGTGTATTCGATCCATCAATTTTACGAAAGAAAATGTTAATTGATTTTGTTTGAAAATTCTCAAACGGTTTCAAAGTGGAAAAATATTTAGATCTCTTCCCGTTCTTTGGGTGGATAGATTCTGTATATACTTGAGTATAAGCCAACCCGAATATCTGCCGAGGCACCTAATTTTACCACAAAAACTGCATTAAAAATGTGCTGAAAAAGCCAGCTTATACACGAGTATATACAGTAAGTTTAGTTCTTAGCACTACTTGGATCTGAATTGTAACCCGAGTTACAGTTATGTGTTATTCTTAATAATTTGTGATCCTAAAGCCACCTCCCTTCCTCATCCTCAATATGCATATCTAACTCCACCCTTCAAATACTGAGAAAATTTAGAGTTCAGTGTTTGATTTGTGATTGTGTGTGTGTATAAATATCTGGATAAACTTATGAAGATGGCACTGTTCTTATAGAGCAACCTTATTTTCTCACGTCTGCTCATATTTGGCATTTTAGGCTTGTGTATGTCAGGTGCTACTTAAATAACTATTGAATACCTCATGCTGGCATTAAATGTTCTGTAAGTTAACGTGACAAGAGGCCTCACCACTGGCTGGGAACTAAGCCCTATAGTCGCTTAAGAAAGGTGGTTTCTAGGGAAATCCGGAGACCCACATGGTATTTGCTCTAGTTCCTACGAATCTACCTATATAGGTGTGAAAAAATAGCTATGCAAACTGTTAGACAGCAGCATCTTGGATACTTTTTAATCAGGACAGTGAAAGCGAACCAGGATGGACGGGTCCTTCAGGAAAGGCCGTAATGTGCAGAGGACTGTTTTTCTGGAGAAAGTGAAATGTTTCCGTGTTTTCAGCCACTCTCCAGGTGGCATGAAGGTGGCCCTGGTGCACACTTTGAAGAGACGAAATAGGGGCGGAAAGGGGGCTTTGTGAGCCTGGTCAGAAGAACGGGAGACATGCGCTTTGTGTAGGAAAGTTGAAATGCATTGTTAGGGGCAGGCTGTGTAATTTCCTTCTGTAAAGACCTGCCCATTTACTAGTAATGATACCTTCTTTCTCTTCTATTTTTGGCCCTTCCTTTAGGAAAAGGAATATATGCTTACTCATTATTTAAAATTCAGAGTCACTTTCCTGTTTCTGTCGGGCATTGTTCGCTTCCATAGAGAAGAGCCCATGTAGGTGTTCCTGAAACTTCCCTCCCTCACTCTTCTGCCTCTTCAATATCTAGCCTGTCTCGGGCTGGCACTCCGTGTTCTTCTTGGGATTGTGTTTGCATCAGAGCACGTGGGC
>NW_022111373.1:83075843-83077419 GCF_000313985.2 Echinops telfairi | reverse complement strand
GATCTCCACTTGTTCTCCTAGAGGGGTGTAGCGGATTGTCCGGTGCCCTGTTCACAGGCTCGTAGTCTGTGCTGCTATGCCAGACCCTGGGCTGCTGCCAGCTCAACAGAATGAAAAGGGCATCCTCCTTGCTCTGCCCCCAAAATGCCCCAGCTAGGAACTCCAGACTCGCTGCCTTCAAGTCAGTGCCAGTCCACAGCGACCCCATAGGACAGAGCAGAGGAACGCTGTGGTTTTCTGAGAGGGTGAATCTTTATGGAGAAATCCTCATCTTTCCCCTGGTGGTGAGCGGCCCACAGTGCAGGATCCACTCCGCCAGGGCCACCAGGGACGCCGAAGCCTCGTGATTTCAGTGTGCTGCTCGGCTGAGTGAGCCCTGGGCCTCTTGGACACAGAGGAGGCAGAGGCAGCTGATTCCCAGGGATGTGTGTCTGCCTTCAGCCCCCGCCCCCCTGCTGTGTCATCACGCTTCCTGCTGACCTGGTCTGGGAAGCTGAGGCTTAGGGGCAGGGAAAGCAGGAAGTAGGTGCCTCCCACCCACTAAGGCTGGGATCCCTGGGACAGGCCCCAGTCTGGGGAACCCAGGTGCTGTTCCTCCCACAGGCCCCACCCCTCATTCACCCCCTGTGCAGGTCCCCCAGCGGCCTTTGCCTTTGCCTTCGCCCTGGCCCTGAGTTTAAGAAGGTGGAAGGACTGGATTGTTCCCCTTGGCCTTGCTGTGTTTACATGGAGAAACCATCGCAGTGCGCTAGGTAAGACAGAATGTCTAACGTGTTCAGTGGCTAATTGGAAAGGTGATGGCTCCTTGGTGGCAAGACCTGGCCATCTGCTTCCAAAGAGATGACAGCCTAGGGGACCCTATGGGGCAGATCCAATCTCCCCTGTAGGATCACAGTGAGCCAGAATCCCCTGGCAGCACACAGCAACAATGTATCACTCGCTGGGTCACTGAAACATGCCCATTTGCCCTCACCACCAAGATCCTGAAAACCCAAATTCGACTGCCATTGAGTCTCCGCTGACTCCAGCCACCCTTTCGACCAGGGGTGGGAACTTGGTTTCTACCAAGGTCCATTTGTTTATTTATAACATGGCTTGTGGGCTGTACAAAATTATCAACTTAAAAAAAATAACTTGCTTATTTGATCAAACATTTCATTTTAACTCACCCCTATTGTGATGGCTCGGACCCCCGGTGATATATAGTAAGTTGTGGGCTGGGCTGCTAACCGAAAGCGCCTCTGTTCGAAACCACCAGTTGCTCCCTGGGAGACATCTGGGGCTTTCTGCTGCAATAAAGAGACGCACAGGGGGCGGTCCTGCCTTGTCCTGGAGGGTCGCTATGAGTCAGTATCAACTCTAAGGCAATGAGTGTTTTTTTGAATTATGTGGGGACTGGGACTGCTTCTCTGGTAAGTTGTGTGAGGTTAGCTGGTACTGATGATTTCGGGGGGCCAGGGCAGCCTAAAAGGTCCAAGGACTCGATGTTCCCTAGCGCTTCCTTAGGATTTCCGAGACTCGATCTTTACGGGAGCAGACACCCTCATCTGCACTCACAGGCTGGTGGGCTTTTTCC
>NW_022111373.1:83073308-83075171 GCF_000313985.2 Echinops telfairi | reverse complement strand
AAAAAAAAAATCCCTGTCTTTCGATTACTCTGTTTTTTGCTTGTTTGGTTAGGAAGATTCTTGACAATAATTCAAAGCACTATTGTGATGGAAGTTAAAATTCTTAGATTCTAAATTTGATTTTAAAATACCAGTTTAATAACTTCTCATGGAGATGCCCTTTTGATACAGCCTTTCCAACTCATCTCCCGTAGCCCGGCTCTTCCTGCAATGATTCACGGGTGCTCAGTTCAGAAGATTTAAATGGGCTACATAGTATTTCGGAGTTGGCTTTTCAGTGTCCCCCAGTGATGTTTAAAAAATAATATTTATAATGTGCACGTCTCCATGAACCCAGGTGACCCTTGAAGTTCCTTGTTCCGGCCCAGCTGAGGGCACAGAGCACTTGTGAGCTGTCAGCCAACACAGGAAATGCTTGAGAGATCGCCAGGTTTGGGGGTGGTGAAGGCCAGCAAGGGGGATTCCTGTAGACTTGGATTAGTTCCAACCACTGTTTTCTGATGATAGATTCTGCTGCAAAATAATGGAGACGTGTTTGTTGTTGTTGTTGTTGTTTTGTGGGCGTGAAATTCAACTCCCTTCCTTCAGGCCTTCCAGCGTTTTCAGTAGTCATTCTCCAGGCTCTGAAAGGTTTATTTTAATTTCTGTATGTGTGTATATGTATGCCAGTGTGTGTGTGGAGACACACACACCAGTCACAACAATTCAACAGTTTTCAGGTGTACCATCTGGTGGCATCCTTTCAGGCTCTGCCAGTTTTAAACCAGAGTATTTCCATACCCACAGGGGAAAGTGCCCTGGTGCGGCCTTGTGGGGAGGGAGTCTGGGTAGTATCCAAGGTGGGGCGGGGCTCATCAGCTCAGGGAGCCCCACCCCCCCACCCCACCCCGCAGCTGGGGGTTGTTGGGGCCCCCTGGCAGCAGGCAGGGGAATGACTCACCTTGGAGATGGGATCATGAGACAGCCCTGTCTCCAGATTACCATTGGGGACAGGCAGAATTCACACTTCGGTATCTTGAGACTGACACACATTTGCCAAGTGTTAGAGCAATCCTTCCGCTGCCCCCTCCCTTGACGTCAAGAGCCATGACTGGTCATAAGCCCCACCGTAAGTGCAGTGGGGGTGGGAGAGGTTGGCCCTTGCATCCCTCTTAGGCTGTTGTAGATCTAGAGCCTTCCTGTTCTAGGCCTCTGCTGCTTACTGCAAGGTCGGCAGTTTGAAGCCACCAGCCGATCCTTGGGAGAAAGAAGGGACTTTCTACTCCCATAAAAGAGTTACTGAGTTACCATCTTGGGGACCCACAGGGGCCGTTCCACCTGCCCTACAGGGTCACTATGAGTGACATTGACTCGGTGGCAGTGAGTTCAGTTTGGGTTTTCTGGGCCACACGGTCCTGAGCCCGGGGAAGGGGAGACGTAGGGACACAATTTCAGGCAAATGTTCTCGGAGCCTGCCGTTCGTGCTGCGCAAGTATCTCCGTGTGTCTTTTATTACCCAGTTGCCTTCTGAAATGGTGTTTAAGTTGGCAGTTATACTTAACTGAAAGAAAAACTTGTCCTTGGTGAGATTACTGATTTCACAAAAAACGGGGAAAAAAGGAAGGATCAAATACCGAGAGAAGGTTTGAGATGGGGGGAAGGAGGGGGATATGCAGCATTTAAAAGTGTGGCGAAGCCATCAAGTTAACAAGAAAAAAGCAGAATCAAATCTGGTTTCAATTTGTTGTCCTGCGCTCAGGATCATGTTTCAGTAGTAAACCCTAGGGAGCGTGTGCGTGCACACACGCACACGCACAGTACGATTTTCAAAACCTTGTCTTTCAGACGTCTGAATTGTGTCGGTCCCTAATCCCATGATTAGGG
>NW_022111373.1:83057840-83072328 GCF_000313985.2 Echinops telfairi | reverse complement strand
AAGTGGCGAGGGTTCACTGTACTCTCGAACTGTATCGATAGCAGTCCTCATGCATTTGCCTTGCTCCACTTTCTCCCCTGGATCATTCATCATCTACATGCATCCTTTCCTTGAATGCTTTTGTTCTCTGAGCACTGGCTGCTGTATGTATCTCCACTGGTCCCTCCTTGTTCAGGGCAAAGCGCAGCTTCCTCTCTAGCAGTGAGGTGCTTTCAACGGTGGTTTCACCGACTGCCTCGTGTGTTCCATGACACTTACCCTAAACTGCAGACGAGGATTTATGTGCCCCGGGGGAGGCAGACTGAACTTGGAAGAGAGCACCAACTGGCAGATGGAATTATTCTGCCTTGTGGAAGGTTTCAGCTTTTGCAAACCAGACTGAGAAATAGAAAACAAATATTCTTGGGAAGAAACTGAAATTGTTAGTATTTGGCTAGGAAGTTTAGGAAAGAAAAGAACATTTTCCGCTGGTCTCAGGAGCCCATTCAGTGTGAAGTACTGCTATTTTGAAAAGAAGCAAACCAACATTGATCTCTGGGTCATTTATTTGATGTGAAGGGGGGGGTCTAGTTCTTACAGAGGAGGTTCCATGCCCTACTTAGAGCAAAAGGATGGTTTAGAGCAGTGGTTCTCAACCTTCCTAATGCTGTGACCCTTTGATGCAGTTCCTCATGTTGTGGTGACCCCCCAACCATCAAATTATTTTCATTGCTACTTCATAACTAATTTTGCTACTGTTATGAATTGAGGGACCCCTGTGAAAGGGTCGTTTGACCTCCCAAAGGGGTCGTGATCCACAGGTTGAGAACCACTGGTTTAGAGAGTTATGCAAGATGTTCCCAGCACCAGCTATTCACTGGAAACAGCTGGGACCTACAGAGGTGCTTGAAGAAGTCTACCATGAAGTGCGGGGGCTTGGCAAAATGGGGTACAGGTTTCTTCCAGCTGCACACAGTTGTCTTATTAGCGTTTTCCACGGTAAATGAAACGCATGCTTCATGCACGCTTGGTGTGAGGCACGTCTCTCAGCACTTGACAAAGCAGGTGGGAAGTTTTACAGAGAACTGGCCCAAAGGCAGTGAACTCTTAAACCCATCTGTCTCCCCTCCAAGAAAGAGCTAGTCAATGTCTTATTCTTTTCCCAGGGGTTCCGGCTTTTGGTTTTTGTATCTTTATAACCTTACCCGGACCTTGGCGGGCATTTGCTTTTGTTTTTATGTGTGCCCTTTGCTCAGTAAGTATGGCAAGGGCCTCGGAGTGCGCACAACTGGCTGCTATAAATCAGTTCACCGCTCCATCTCCAGACTCCCTTTTGATGCTCACTGCCGCTGCTGGGCTCCTCCGGCACAGGCAGCAGATGGCGTGCTGGGCGGATGATGGGACCTGCTCTTGGCTAACAGGTCGCTTGGCCTTCCACAGGTACATTGGGTAGATGCCTCATTGGCCTCTCACTTCTCTAGTTTGGGTGGAAAACCGAATGTTTACAGGAAAGAATTTTGAGTCATGGGGTTTTAGGCTTGAAAAGGACCGCACAGAGTATTCAGTCCAATTGTGCTAGGACAATTGGAATCTCTACACGACATCCCAAAGGGTCATCCGTAGAGCGACGTGGTTTTAGTGAAGTCCTCCCCACCCCCACCAAACAAACAAATTACAAAACCGTGTGATTAAAAGTTCTAAGGACAGGCTTATGGTGTCTGTCCATGTGATTGGTTTTAATAGGTAAGTCACTCTTACCTTGCCGCTGCCCTGACAGAATGATAAATATTTGTTAGTCACCCGTTAAAGCTTGTTTTATTTTTTTTATACAATGTTAATATGATTTAAAGGAATATGCCCTTGGAAGTACTTAGCTGTGGTTCATACCTTTAATCACGTTTATTTTATGTCTTAAAACTTTCATGTCATGTGGGGGAGTCGATCGCAGAAGTACAGTCTTTATTTCTCTCTCCCCCCACCCCCCTTTCTGTCAATGAAGCAAATGAAGCAGTATCTTAAATTAAACCCGGGTTTCCTGAGGTTCTGGAACCTTATTCCTAAATTTTCCACTGGGTAACCTCCAAATCCTTCTCCTGCCTTTGTCCTCAGCTGACACGAGTCAGGCAACAGTTTATACCACGAATGGTCTGGAAGCTGTTGGGAGGCGGCACTTCCCTGGGGAGGGAAATGCTTCCAGGGAATCCGATCTGGATTGGGGTCTTGGTAGCTGGGATGCTGCAGAAGCCGTTCAGGGCTTAAACTTCAGAGTTCCAAATGGGTGGTGACATTTCGGAGGAGATTGGCTCAGTCCCTGATTTGCGGCGTTCTGTGGTGCCACTGCTCTCCGCATTTCTGTCAGGTAAAAGATCGTCCCTTGCCACAGGTGGGGAAGGAGTAACCACTTTCTGATAAAAGGAAGTTAGTGTTAGAAGGGAACCAATGGTGAATTCAGGGCTTTCCTGGATTCTCTGGGGGTAGTCACTCCTGGCCAGGTGACATCCAAGTAGCATTATTATCTAGGTCAGCCTCAGATTCATCCCAATTGGCTGCTTTTGCAGTCGGGTCCACAAACGCCCCTTGTGAACCACTCTGCAGAACCCTGTGGGCTGAGCAGCATTTCCAAGCCCAGACCCATCAAGTCGTCCTTGGGGAGACATGTGTTTAGAGGTTTTCTGGAGGAAAACACTTTATCTCGCTCCCAGTGAGCTGTGTCTTCCTTCCCCTCCGCAGCCTCACTGCTCTGCGGGCATCCGTTCAGGGGAGCGGCTCTCCCAGCGGCCCCTGCTTCTCCACTTCGAAACAGAGAGGAAGTCAGGGAAACACAAGAGCTGTTGAAGTAAGCCAGCGGATCCCTGCAAAGTGCTGCAACTCGGGTGTCATCAGCAGCGATTGCAGCGGAAGGATTGTTTGGAACGTGCACGTTCATAGATGTCATTTGGAATAGTATTTATGTTTTATAAATCCCCAATCGGGATTGAAAGGCTTTGTCCTGTGCAAGATATTTCACACCCAAAGATGTTGATATAACATCCTAAAAAAAACCCCAAATCCACAAAAACATGGGATCTACCGGCTAGGTGACCGGGTGTCTTGTGGCGTGGAGTTCTGCAGTTTTCTGAAGCACCTGGCAAGCAGTGGGACTCGAGTTCCAGGAGCAGAGGTGCTGGCCGTGGCATCGGGGCTCGTCTTCACGGAGACGTGCTCCCACGGAAAAGGCCCGGTGGGAAAAGAAGGCAAGTAGACTTCACTCGTCTTCTCTAACCGCCATCGTAGGCGGACGTGATCATCCTGGGTTGTCTCCTGGCCTGGTTTCTCTCCAGGTGCTGGGTCTTTTCTTCCCAGGTGACTAGAACACAGGAAGAAGAAACCCGTTGGTCTCATGCTGGGATTGTCAGCAAAAGGGGGGCGCGCGCGGGGACACGACACAAGGGCGTTGTCATGTCACCGCTGGTCTCATTCATTGGACACAGACTTGGTATTTGAAACGTCCTACAAATCGGGTATTTGTAGACTCAGGAGACGTCCTGTAGACTCATGGATCCAGGAAAACATCGGTAAATAAGGAAATGGGCCAATGGAGGAATGGCCATTTTTGAACACTGCTTCTTGATCATCCATAGTCTGTCTGGCACTTTGGCAAAACCAATTCCAAGATTGGAACATGGGGCTGCACAAAGACTATAAGGACCACCCCTCCCAAAATGACATAATCATTAGTTTGGACCTAAAGATCCCTTAGAAGGGAACTGCCTGTCTTCCCGCTGCACCCTACGGTTCCTGGTCAGTTAGATCCTGCATCTGCTTCATGCCTGGGTGAACCCTTCAACGCTCGGAGCCTCGGCTTTCCTGTCTGTAAAGTGGGGATGACGACTCCTTCATAACACTGTGAACATTTACCCAGATCATCTCCATCAAGCAACTTAGCCAAGTTCCTGCTACATGTTAAGTGCGTCCGACTCGGTTACCATTGTTGTCATTAGTGGATTGATCAAAACAACGCATTGCCATCAAGTTGATGACTCTGGGCAGCCCTGTAGGACAGGGTAGATCCGCTCCATGAGTTTCTGAGACGAAGTCTTCACAGGAGTAGAAAGTGACACCCCCGCCCCCCATCTTTCTCCCGTAGCTTGATCAGGAAAGCCTTTTCCCGTTTGGTTGGCTTTTTGTTGTGTTTTTCCCCCCTGGTCTGCATTCCCTGACTCTCCATCCTCTCTCTTAGGGGTTCAGCAGTGTACTTTGGTCAAAAATCTTAAAAGATCTTGCATTGAAAAGCAACTAGATCCAGAAACTTTGAAGTGGAAGAAAAACTAGAGACCGACCTCACTTTTCTGGTCGCTTTCTCATCCCCAGAGAGATGTCTGCCTCGCAGGGCAGCCAGGTCGAGTCCAAGAACGGATCCTTAACCATCCACCCTGCTCGCTCCCCTGCCCGGCCTGACTTCCACATTGCCACCAGTCTCATGATCTTCACCCACCTCCATCAATATCGAGTGAATTCCGATATACCATTCTTTATCTGTAGAATCATGACTGCAGAACACATTCCGTTTAAGAGTATGTTGGTAGTTGTCTGTTACAGCCACTTACAGAAAGCAGGAGTCCTTTTGCTTAAGTCCTTTCGAAGGTGTCAGGCACAATGTCTAAGCAACAGTTTAGCTTGCAAACAGTCCAAACCAACCCCTCTCCCCCTCTCCCATTGAAAACTACAGGTTAATGGGGTAATAACCCCTGATATGTTATTACGGTTTTCCATGCTACCACTCACTTAGATCCATTCACCGCACTTCTCTCCCCCCGCATATCTGAAATAATAATTCACTGGTGCCACCACTTGGGTGTCCCCCAGGGAGCTATGATTTTTTTTTGCCAGGTTTGCATCAGCATGATGGCAAGAGGGATGTTTTTAAAGTAATTAATGTTTAAGTGTAATTTATTTTTTATTCACTGGGCCTGGGAGTTCCTTATTTTTTTTTCTTTAAAGCCTGTTCTAGAACCTAGGTTCCCAAACTCAGCTGCTCATTAGAATCTCCTGGGGATCTGGTGAAACTCCTAATCCTTCAGCGCCATTTGGCATGGAACCTCATGAATCAGAGCCTTTAGTGGGAGGAGTCTAGAGACCTGTAGTTTCAGTGATTCCAGTGATCAGCCAAGATAGTGGGGCCTAGGGAGGTTCCAGAGAATCAAATTAAACCTTTTTTTTTTAATCATTTAATTGGGGGCTCTTACAGCCATCCTTACATCAATTGTATCAAGCATATTTGTACATAGGTTGCCATTATTTCCCAAACATTTTTTACTTGAGCCCTTGGTATCAGATCCTCTTTCCCCCCCTCCCTTAAAGGAGCCTTAGCCAAGCTGTGGCAGAGGGGCTGGGTTGCCCTCAAGGTCAGCAGTTGAAACCTACCAGCCACTCCAGGGAGGAAGACGAGGCTGTCTGCTGCGGTGAAGGATCATAGTGTCAGAAACCCTGGGCAGCATGGCCAAAAGTCACCGTCAACTCGATGGCAGTGACTTTGGATTCTGGGCTTTAAACCAGTATGACTTCATTGATACGGACACCGAGACCCAGAGATACTAAATGTTGTACCCGGTCTGTGTCAACAAAAGAGCTGCGACCTAAAACCCACGCCCGGACTCTCTGTTTCATTTTATTCTGTTACAGCACAGCCACTTTGTGAGGGTTTTTCCTAGGACGTCACCACCATTGGGCACAGGAAGGCATTCGTGCCTGTTGATGGAAACGGAACCCACATTGTGTTCTCCCTATCGGTTACATTATTCGACCCCCAAAGGTGGACCCACCTGAAACAGCCATCTTCAAAAGGCCGGTGCAAAAAGTGGCCGACAGGGGGCCTCCTAGCACAGCCTTGTGGATGCATTCCCTTACCTTCTCGCCCCCTGGGTGAAACACCACCCCAGCACCTTTGGAGCCAACAGAAAACATCTGTTGTTTTATTTATAGCCACAATTTCTAAGAAGCATATTCTATAGCAGATGAAAAAGTAGTTGACAGCTCATAATTCAGACAAGTCCCCGAGGCCTAATCTGATAGAACAAAATGTACCAAACCCTCCTGTGGTTCCAGGCCTGTCGCTACTTCCCTTTTAACGAAGACCGGCATGGCTGGCGCAACGGGGAGCTGGAGCAGAGGGGTTAGGGCTGTTGGGAAAGAGGCGTGTACGGAGGAGACAGACCCCACGGTCGTCCGGGAGTGCTTTTACCTCTGCGCCTGCTGCCCTTCGGAGTTTTAGCAGTGGATCAAGATGCCACCGCATTGACCAGCTTCCTGATGGCCTGCTTCCGTGTCCGAGTCAGGCTTGATTGTCAACTTTCCTCTCTTTCTTTGCCAGTTAGTGCTCGAGGTGGTCTACCGACCACTTTCCCCCTGTTGGCTTCAAAGCAACTGTGTCTACGCCATTCCTCATCCATCCTTTTCAATTTATCTGAGAATTCCTTGGAACCTGGTCAGACCTCTTTCTATAAATTAAATGATGTGTGTCTTTGTGTGTATAATATATATATGTATGTGTGTGTGTGTATATCTGTATTTACTTCTATTGGTAGCACCTGCAGGGTATCCCACCTTAATTATGATAAATATAGATTGATCTGACACCAGTGTTCTACTTACTGAGTCTCTCCCACACCCGGAGATGAACTCAAATAGCCCGTTTGTACCTTGCTGAAAGTGAGGAGTGAGCCAGCTATGTGGTGTTGGGTAAAAGGCATTACATCTTTGGGGAAGAATGTGCTTAGTTTAGCCTTTTGAGAAAATATTTAATAAATGCTGTGCTAAAAATACTGAGCCTGGCTAAGTGGACTGGCTGGGACCCAGTCCCGATAAGGCATGGGTGATGGGAGGAAGCACCCAGGCTCCCGCATTGTTGGGAAAACACCCTCCTTGTCACGAGGGCTTGGAGCTGGGGGGTTGTCACCAAATGCTTTGTTTCTGTCTTGAGTCCTGCAAAGATTTTTCAGCTTCTGCTCATGGTCAGTGGCCTGAAACATGGCACCTAAGGAAGCCACCAGGCTTCCTGGGTTGCCCCTGATCGGGTTTGAAGTCAAGCCCCTCTTTAAATCCAAGCTTTGCTTGCACTGCAGACACGGCTGTGAGCATGTGGCTAAGCATTCCTCAGCCTCAGTTTTGCCGTCTCTTAGGTAAGGGGAATCCTGACACCTCACAACCGGGCCGGCCACGCAGCTTCAGTGAGTGTGAGCACAGGTTCCCACGCTACGGGTCCCGACATGAGCACGGTCACCCATGTCGTTCTCATAGCAGTCAGGCGTCCAACCCCCCTTCTAATGTGGCCAAGCCCATGCTTCTGATTTTCCCTCCAGTGCACACCCCACACTTTAAGAGCTGAGTCCTTTGGAACGGGTGTGTCGGGACAAGCAATGATGTGCTGGCGAGGCCCAGGTTCTAGACCTGGGTCTGACCTTACTCTGGCCCTTGGGGCAAGTGCGACCTAGGTGACCATGCCTCACTGGAGGGGGACATTTGAGTAGTGGCAGCCAGTCAGGGGAGACATGCTGAGCAAAGCAAGCTCTCTGCGGTTAATCCTCTCCTTTGATAACTAGTGCGGTATGGTACCAGACTTAATTAGATTTGAGAGTCTGTCAGTGATATCTTCCCGGCAGGTGTCTAGCCATTTGGCTGGCAGTGCTGCTCCGCTCTGGTGTAAGACTAGCCCTTGAAGTCCAGGGCTTTAATGCAGCAAGTTATCAGCAGGAAGACTAATCTCTGACAGTGTTCAGGACTTGCCCTCTGCGGCTGGTGAACTCGGCCTAAATCCTTGCTGTGCCAAAGTATGGTCTGGGACCAGCAGCGTGGACAAGCCCTGGATGCTTGTTGCAAATGCCGGACCCCAGGTCTGTCTTGAAGTAAGGCCAGGGTCCTCCTTCGAGGTAAGGATGTGGGTGGGGGGTACTTTGGACATGTTGTCAGGAGAGACTAGTCCATGGAGAAGGATCATGTTTGGTAGCATGGGGGGCCAGTGAGAAAGAGGAAGGCCTCTAAGGAGAAGGGTTGACACCGTGGCTGCAGCAGTGGGCTCGGCCCGGGAACACTTGTGAGGATGGGGCAGGAGCGGGCAGTGCTTGGTTCGGCGGTGCAGAGGGTCACTCTGGGTCGGAACTGACTCGATGGCCCCCCAACAACAAGCCTCACCCCGACTCAGTGTTCGAGTCTTCGTAGGCACATTCAAGCTTGGCACCACAAACAACGAATTACAGAGTTAAGGTTTGCTTTTGTTTGCTTTTTGCTTGAGTTAAGATTTATTACCTCTCTTTGGGTAAAGTGTACTGATGTACGCAACTTAATTTGAACTGTATTGAAAAATAAGTGTCTATCGATGGCTGGATGCATGAGTGGCTTTGTGACGCTGTTGTTGGTTCTGATTCATAGCGGACCCCCTGGTACCACGGAGCAAAACAGTGCCTGGACCGGTGCCACCATGTCATTGGTCCATCGTTGGCAGTCAGTCGTTCATCTTGTTGTCATTGAGGGTCTTCCTCTTTCTCGCCGACCCTCTCCTTGACCACGCTCTTCAGGGACTCCTTAGTCCTGATAACCATCCGAGAGCGATAAAGCAAAGAGGATCCAAGAATCGGTGTAGGCTAGGATACGTGGGTGTTCCCTGAACAGTTCTTTAACTTTTCTGTACGTTTAAAAATGTCCAAGGGGAAAAAACCCTCCCTCCCTCTGTGGTTGTTAGAACAACCAGTGTTTTCTCCTCTGATTTCCATCCAGGCTTTCTGAAAACTTCTTGTTCTGCCAAACTGGACGTGTTCACCTCTTTGGCTGGCTGTTTCTCTCTCCCCCTTCTCTCTCTCTTTGCACTGAAAACCTCCTGCTTCCTTACTCTTAGCTTCCAGTCGGGATCAAACACTTCTTTCTTGTTGCTAGTTTTACTCAGAAGATCTTCCCGCTCCTCCCCTCTGCTGTCTCCTGGTCAAGGGACATTGGGCTTCTCAGGCTACATGTAAAGACCAGCGTTAGTGTCAACACTTCCAACATTCTACTTGTGGCAAAGTCAAGGGGCAGTAAAAAAGAGGAAGGGTTGACACGTTGGCTCCAACGTGAGCACAGCTGTGGAGATGGCGCAGTGATGCATTCTGTTGTACGCTGGGTCGCTGTGGGTCGAAACCGACTCCACGGCCCTTCACCGATACAGCAGCCTTCTGTAAACTTGGCATGGAAATGTGTGATAACATAGAAACAGGAGCCAGATGCATGAACCTTGAAATCCTTACGCTGAGCTGTCATTCATAAAGGGACAGATACTACATGATCTTCTGTGTCCGAAATAAGCCAATATAGACCATACATAGGGAGCAGGAGGAAGAGGGAAAGGGGGAGGGGAGCTTGCTAGGGGCAGACCTTGAGTTTATGTTAACGGTGGAGTATCTTCGGAAACAACGGTGATCATGGTTGTGCAATCTGAGAAGGGTACCAATGTCTCCGAATTGTACACACAGACATTGTTGAATCTGTGCAGATTTTGTCATGCATATTTCTACCACAATAAAAAATATTTATTAAGGTAGATCACATATATAGGAGCCCTTGTGGTCCAGTGGGTTAGGAGTTGGGCTACTCACTACAAAAGATCAGCAGTTCGAGACCACCAGCCACTTCATGGGAAAAAGATGAGGCTTTCTACTCTTGGAAAGATTTCCAGTCTCAGAAACCCCCAGGGAAAGTGCTACTCTGTCCTGTAGGGACAGCGAGTCAAGTGCTTTTTTTATATAAGCATATGGGCAAGGGGTGTCTCCAGGAGTTGACCTTCAGCCATGAAGTAGAGATTGGTTGATGCACCTGGAATGCTTCTACTTCCCCCTCAGAGCAGAGCCGTGCCTTCCAGTGGCTGGTTGCTTTGGAAGGAGATTGCCAGCCCTTTCTTCCAAGGCATTCTGAGGTAGCCTGGAACAACTGCATTTCCAGCTGTCATCTGTACCACCCAGAGACTCCATCAGCCTTCCCTGCACATACCAGAAAGGACTTTGGGAGCCAGTGCATGTGACCCAGCTTGACCTACATGTGTGTTAGCAACCCTTCTCAGTAGGGAGCCTTGGCAGGGACTGCCCTGCCCTGGTGGTGACCTGCTCAGCTGTTAACCAGAAGGTCTGTGGTTAAAGCCCAGCAGCTGCTCCAAGGGAGAAAGATACGGCATTCTGCTCCCAGCCAGATTGATAGCCGCAGAGACCCACACAGGTCAAGATCCACTCGACGGCAGCCGGGCGAACAGAGGGAAGAAGGGCCCAGAGTAAGGTGACCAGATTTGAACATTGGTAAAGCAGGACACCATTCATAAAACCCATATCCTGGCGAAATAGCCACATGGCAGCTGAAAACCGTATACTCTAGCTTGTCGTGCATTCTTTCCAAAAATCGGGACTTTTTAAAAACGCTGCAGGACGCGGGAAAAATTGTTAAAAATCTGGATGTCTGGTCACCTTAGCCCAGAGTGAACTCCAGGACACTAGTCAGAGCTGTGTGATTGTGACCAGAAGTGTCCCGGCGCCCTCACCTTTCCATTGAAGACAAGAAAGATGGGCTGTCTTTGAAGTGCTGGGAAGGATCAAATCATGACTGTAAAATACTTCATGTCGGGTGCAGCCTGGGTCTCAGGAATCATGCACGCATTCATTCATTCATTCACTTGTTCATTCAGCATGCAGTCCAGGGCCGACTGCACGGTCAGGTGGTTTGCTCTGGCCTTTTCTGCCTTCCGTTTGGGGGCCTTTGGGTTACATACACTTCAGACCAAATCTTTCTAAATCAACAGACCAAAGCCCCAACTTCCCTTTTAAATCAGTATCCTCCGAATACTCTGGACTCGACTATCAACGACTCTTCCTGCTACGAAGAGGAAGGGAAGCGCCCTTTCTTCCTCATTCACCTCCTGCCCGCCCTTTTAATTTGCTGCACTCTGTTGTAATCTGTAAATCAGATTCCCAATTGAGGTGATAAGGACCACAATTAATTAGGCTAGCCTGTCAGAGATGAAGTGTAATCTTGCCTAATCTCACACTCGTTCTCACCAGAAGGGAAGTGGAGTGCGGGCTTCCATTATCCCTGTAGAAATCAAACCATGTGAGCAGCGGATCTGGGATCCTTGTCCTTGTTGGACAGCCGGGGAGTGGCAGCAGAGACGCAGCTAATTGGAAGAAGCTAATAAACGTAGTGACCTAAAGGCTGCTATGGTTAGAGGACCTGGGGAGACTTTGCCACACTCTGGTTTGCCTGTGCTGGCCGCTCTTGCCCCTCCCTCCCCTCGTTGGCTGTGGAGGTGCTGAGGCTGTGGCTGAAGATGTAGGGTAGCATTCTTCTCACTCTCTCCCACTTCTGCTTGGCCATGTTGTGCGTCTCCTTCCTTCTTCAGAGGGGGAAACGAAAAAGGCTGGGTCTGCCAAGCCCAGCACAATGTATCACACCATTCTTCCATGTGTTTCCCTTCACATTTGGAAAACGAGCATAGTAGCTCAAATAGAGTAGTATGAATAGCCCTTATTGGGGAATGAAAAGACAACACATTAAAATAGCACAAAATAATGTGCTCTTTTAAGTTGACTTCTGAAATCATCGAGGGTTTGTGTTTGTGTGGATATCTTATAATCAAATATGCTTCCAGCTTGCCACCTGAGAGTGAAGTAGAGAATCTTTCTTAACTCTGATGATCGCTTGGGCATCTCAGAGCTCTACTAATAACAACAAGTGACACCTATGATTCTGCCATGAGAGCTAAACTTCCGCTGTGCTGACCATGTTTATGCTGCCCCTGTCATCCCCATTACATGCAAACCACCCTCATTTTACAGACAAAGACACAGGTTCAAATGAATGGACCTGCCTGAGATTACTCTCAGTGAGAAAACCAGGATTGAGAGCCAGCCTTGTTGGATTTGAACATTTAAACATTCAGTCATTTATAGTAGATTTAAATATATACAAACACACACCACTACCACCCGCATATACTCGTGTATATGACGAGTTTTTCAGCACATTTTTTTAATGGTGCCTCTGTTGATATTTGGGTCGGGTTATACTCAAGTCTATACGGTGTGTGTGTGTGTGTGTGTGTGTGTGTGTGTGTGTGTGTCTCGCATCTAGAGGCACCTAGGAAGCAAGACCTGGCAATCTCTTCCCCAAAGGCCACAGAGTAGAAGGCTGTGTGGAGTGGTTCTCCTCTGCAGTGCATGGAGTTTCTCTGTATCAGACTGGACTCACAGCAATTGCTTAAAAAAATTCTTAGGCAAGGGACACTGGCTCACATTTGCTGTGATTGTGTGTGTGTGTGTGTGTGTGTGTGTGTGTGTGTGTTTTATTATTAAACCACCCAGAACTTAAGGACTTTAGAACTTCTGGGTGTTGGCTATGACCAATGTAGAGGTCGAAGGTACTTTGAAGTTCTTTTAATGAAGATACTGGTTGGGATTTCTTGGACTTTTTTCTCCCTCGCCAGAGCGTACATTTCCCCCGCTGGCAGTCATGGGAGGGATCCTTTCAGACAGACAAACTTGTTCAGACTGCAGCCGTTAATAGGCAGGCTGCCATTTGCATTAATGCAGATTCACCCTTTGCACACAGACTTTCTCATGGGAGTAGCTTCGCTACATTTTGAGAGACGTGGCAGTTTTTCACACACTTCCAAGCTGTCTCCATCCGTAGTGAAATACTAGGCTTGGCCCGGCTCTGGCGTCTCAGTATTTCAGCTTAAACTCTCTCCTCAGCTCTGCCAGGCACTAACTCTAAGCTGTCTTTTTTCCCCCCTTTTAATGGAGAATGCCCCCAGAGGTGCAGCTGTGTGCTGGTTTCATCTTGCACTTTGTAGCGGACTTGGCACCACGTAACGCCAGGAATGCCACTGTCTCCCACGCACCGCCGGGGCCCAGGGACTGTTCAGGCCTGGCCACGTTCGTGGTTTGGGAAGGGCCTGACATGGAGAGAAGGCGTTCTCTCCCCTTTCCTGGGATTGGTTGTCACCAGGGCAAAAGGGCAGAAACAGAACGAGTGGAAAATGCAGCATTTGCTGTCTGATCATCGGCATTGTGCTTTTTCTCTCTTTCTCCCTACAAAACCTGGGGTTCCTGGCTCCTCTGTGCTCGCATCAGCCTCAAGGACGGTCGCTGCCTCCTTTCTTTGACCTCGAGCATTTCTTGGCCTCGCCACTGCCGGACGCTCAGGCCACGCCACCTTCTTTTCAGCCTGAGCAACACTGGTGTCTCTGGATCATCAGGGATCTGGTGACAAGTTGGTGGTGGCTTCTGTGCTGAAATCTGCACATTCTCCCAGGTTCCTAGGAGTGGACTTGGTCCTCCAGATCTAGATACTGTGCTCCAATTAGGCCACCCCCCCTCCCAAACTGGTCCTCTCCAGAGAGGTCTAGCTATCTCACTGGAAGGGGGTGGGGTCCGTCTAGTGAGAACGCACACATCAACTCATCAGCACAAGGAGGTTCATGTGCTGCTAACCTGGGTTCTGTTTGGTGGCCACATTTTGTATGTGGTCTGTTTCTCTCTCTCTTACTTAGACTGCTTTGTCTGTTGTTACATTCTCTTGTGATGTGGTATTAGCACTTGACCACTGACAACAACAACAAAGACGTCAAATTTGTTAATAATATTACTGGTGATTGTTTTCTATTGTAATTCCTTAGAAGGGGACCCAGTGAAAAAGTCAGCTTCAGGCTATCGTATTGAATGATCTTGAAGGGATAGTTAATAAGAGGATCATTGTATAAATCAATATTCTGCTTTTGAAAGCTTCAGCCTGTTGCTCACAGGAAAGGTCGCAGGCTATAAAGGCTTTTCAGGACGTCCTTCCAAAATGCTGTAGCTCCATCTTCCGGAAGAGAGATGGGTTGAATCGAAGACGCAGTGCTAAGACACCTAGACGATCCAGGGTGGTTGTTTTTCACTGGCCGCTCACTCACTCGGCCCTGAATAATCCCATTGCAAAAGCTTGCTGAGCTGTGTGGTGATCCGAACTCCGTGTAGGAAGCATATTTTAATATTCAAAAACTAAGTGGAACATTTACACAGTCCGTTATAAAGGGAATTTCTTTTTAATACTTTGGAATACACATGCAAGTGGTCCAGCTTTTGCTTTGTTACTCTGTGTCAAGTAAGCAGTTTGAGAGCAGGTCCAGGGTTCCCTCTGTATCTCGGAGCTGCCCTAGGACTTCTCAATTGGACCTTGTCTGAGAGAAACCGGGCGCTGGTGTATAGCTCCCTATATGACAGGTGGGGGCTGTTGTCATTATTTGCCGTCAAGTGGATTCAGACTCCTGGCAGCCCCAGGTGTGCAGAGTACAAGGGCTACAGACGGTTCTCAAAGCGGTTGCCTGTCATCAACCTTCAGCTTGAATGCTTCCTACTGTGAGTGCCTACTGCGGTGGTCACCTCAGGGACTTAAGCCAGACTAACTGCTTCCTTCCAAGAAACGCACGGAAGTAACCAGGCCAGAGCCAACCCCGTGCCATGGAGTCTGCCGACCTAGAGCAACA
>NW_022111373.1:83016667-83057679 GCF_000313985.2 Echinops telfairi | reverse complement strand
GAGCCTGGACGTCTGAGCGAGAGTAGAAAGTCTGAGCCTGGATGTCTGAGCGAGAGTAGAAAGTCCGAGCCTGGACGTCTGAGCGATAGTAGAAAGTCCTGCCGTTCTCTCTACGGAGTGACCGGTGGCTTCAAAGACTGACCTCGCAGTGAGCAGCCCCCTGTGCAGACCATGCGCCACCAAGGCTCCTTAGAGGAACGAAGGGAACTTGCGGTTTTTTTCTATGTTTCTCAAGTCCAAGGGAGGAGGGAGAGAGATGGGAAACTTTTTTTTTTTTTGAGGCACCAATGCCAACCCTATGATGTGACAACTGGTGGGTGTCTATTCCAGTCACAATTAGATGGAATCTTTAATGATCGTTAGTTGAACTTTCATATTTGCCTGCAGACGTGATGGTGTTAATAATGAAAGTCCCGGAGGAGACCCACCTTTTCTTTATTAAGGAATTAACATGTCCAGTAGCCAGGACTAAAGAGATTTACTTCACTTTGAAAAAAAGAATGAGGGCCTGTGTGGTTTTGAGGGAAGGGGCAGAGTGAACCCTAAGTCATGTTTCTCCAAGCTGTCTCTTGTCTGTGAGTTCTCCTTCTACTGCATCTGTGGATACCAGCATATCTCACTTTGGCCAGTTTAGTAACCATTTGGGGGAGAAGGTCTTTGTCGGCTGACAAGCCATGGAGACAAAGGGAAGTGGTCTATAGTGTATCTGCAGAAAGGGGGTAGGGTGTGCCCCTATTTATAATATAAAAAATTTTTTTTCTTTGCATTTTTAATGCGGAAGGTTCCATGAAACTCAAAAGACATTTGTGTTTTAGGTGTTTATTTTCCAAATACACTTGCATTTGAACATGCAAAGATTTCAGGATATCATTGGTGGACTTTTTAGGTGGCTCTGAGGGTGCAGTGGTGAAAGTGCTCGGCTGCGAATCGACAGGTTGGTGGTTCGAACCCACCAGCTGCTCCACAGGAGGACGCTGTGGCAGCCCTGTCATGGAAACCTTGAAACCCCTATCTGGAGGGTCCGCCCTGCCTTACAGGGTCACCCCGAGTTGGAATCGACTCAACAGTAATGGGAAGGAAGACAGTGTTTTACCTCACCCTAAACAGATCCTTTTGCCCTCTACCCTGGACACTCTGACTTCAGGGGTTTGGAACGGCACCCCAGATCTCTGTTCCTTAGCCAGCTTTCCAGGTGGTCATCAGGCTCAGCGAGTGTGGGGAACGATGCAGAGGCAAAGCCCTCGCTTGTCTATCAGGCATCACAGTGTCTACCGAGGTAACAGCACGTTTGCTCTACCGTTATGAGATACAGACTGTGCCGCAGCCAGGTTGCCCGAGGACAAGGTCCCCCAGACTCTGCACTGCACATCACAGGCCTACATTTAGATGCTGACTAGCCCCCAGTCAGGATGCCTGTGTCCGGAGATCTTCCTATAGCCCTTTGTTTGGGGTCTTTGTTGTATTCCTGGTGCCCTCCTTCTGGAAAGCCATCCCCTGAAAACTTCCACTCTGAGTCCCATGGGGTCTGCAGAAGGCAGCATGGACTTGATGGGGTCTACCCCAGGGTCCGACCCCCTTGTTTGTCCACCTGCCGCGGACAAAACATGCCCTTCCTTGTTCAGACTCCAGGGCTTGGCTTCCTAGGAGGGTGGTTACGGTCACATGGAACCTCTTAAATCCGCTAAGACTGAGGATTCGGTTCTTTGGCCTCAGTAGCTCCATTTCAAGAGTTCAGTAATCACACGGGGCTAGTAGTGACTGTACTGAATCGTACGCTATGCTATAGCCAGCTTGTTTTTGCAGCATGTTCTGTAGGGCGGCACTACTGTAGGGTTTTCGGCCATCATTGAGCCTCTTCTTTTATCCTGGCCGTTGGAATGGCTCATAGAGTTTGGGGCAAGGACACGTGCGTCCACATGTTACACGATCCTTTGCTGTTGCACAGGTAATTTTTTCTTTTTGGGCTGTGAATCTGTGTTGAATTTTTGTGTTTGGAACATAGTCTTCCTCAGAAATTTACTTACTGTCCTGTATGGCTTAGGATAAAGAGGAATACCACTGAGATCTTACACATTTAATCTTTCATAAATCATGCTCACTACTCTTAGATAAGAGAGCCTGGTGATTACTTTTAAAAATACACAGAGTTATTCATCGATAGAGAATAAATGAGTGGCACATGTAGGTAATTCCACCAAGACAGTGTTCGTACCTATGTTTCAGCGTTTGAGACGTTTGCGGTGAGCACGTTTAGCTCATTCTTCTGGCATATTACGAGAGAAATAATTGCACTTGAAAACAGTTGCAAAGGTTGTCTTGGGAGTGAGAGTGCAGTTATAATGTAATGTTCAAGGAAGTTACCTTATGGATGGTGTTCCTACCTGGACAGTTCTTCCTTCATCATGACCCAGTGGCCAGATTTCAATTTCAAGTTCTTGTCTTTCTCCGAGTTCTGTCCCAGTGCAGGGGGTTTGGGGAGAACTGGTCCTAGACCGTCCATGACTTTACCCTTTCACAAGGGGCCTTGTACATCCAACGTCCATTCCATCAGCCGGCCCTTCCTGTCCATAGCCTCAGCTTCTCCACCCCTGTGTGAGACAGGGTTCTCTAGAGAGATAAAACCAAGTTGCTGATAATTTAATATATTTATTTATAAAGATAATTCGAGCTATAACAAGAAATGAACTGTTAAATCCTATACAGATAAATATATAATACAAGAAATAAACAGTTAAATTATAAAGCACTACAAATGGCTCAGTGCAACTCACTCCCATGAGAGAGAGTTGTGAGAGACTAGCAGTCCTTCAAGTCTAGTCTGCTGCCAGATCTCCCTCTATTTAGAGAGAGAGCGAGGCTATCTCAGCACAGCAGCCAATCACAAGGCAGATCACCAGCTGTCAACTAACCACCAGTCCCAACTGCCAGTCCCCAGCTCCAGAGGTGCCTTAAAGGGACCTCAACTTACAGTGACACAATCCACAGGCCAGGTGTCCCACAGGTAGTATAGCCTTTAAATTGAGGCACAGAACAAGCAAGGCAGCCGCACACAGGTCCGATGATCAAAGAGCAAGAGACAAGAAAGGCGAGGCTCACCAAGCCATTTATCTCTCTGCCCTTCAGTTAATTCCACTTGTGTCTATCGGCCAGGCTGGCACAATAAACTATCTCAACCCCCTAACCCTCTGACCCCTGGCGAGGATGGACCTGGGAAGAGGCCATCAAGGCCACGTGGGCAGGGGATTCTGGAAGATTCTCAATAAGGGCTCAGCCCTGGTGGTGTAGGGGTAACTTGCAGTGCTAACGGGAAATTGCAGTGCTAACAGGAAAATGGGTGGTTCAATCCCACTAGCCATTCCCCAGGAGCAAGAAATGGCTGCAGAGACGTACAAACTCTGGGGTTGCTGTCAGTAAGCATCAACTTGACAGCGGTGGGTTGCGCTGCCGCGGCTGCTCCGTTTCCATGGCGGATGTGATGAGAATGGGCTTGAGGAGGAGAAGCAAGCCTGGCCCTTCCGCCTCTAAATCCCTCACGGTGTGGGAAGAGCCTTCTAAATCAGCGGGCCAAGACCCTGGGGATGGGGGTGGGGGACGGGCTTGTGCTTGGTTCCGCATTTGCTCCTGTCAGATCGAACGCAATCCATCTGAGTGTGCGTCACGTTCTCCCCAGTGGAACCCACCTAACCGAGGGACCCTCTTTGTCTGCAGCTTGGACGCTTCCGGATCTCGCGGAGCAGTTCGCCCCTCCCGACATCGCGCCCCCTCTTCTCATCAAGCTAGTGGAAGCCATTGAAAAGAAAGGTAATCAGACCCCTGCCGGTCCGCACCCCTCACTGACCTGGCCATACCCTGGGGTCTTGGGTGTGAAAGTCTCTGTTTGTCTTTTGGGCTGCCCATGAGGTAGGCCTCTTATTGGCTGCTGTGGATAGCTGGGCTCTTTGAGGGGTAGACCAGTGGGGGCCGGGGGTGGGGAAATCATCTTTGTCTGTGATTTCTTGCTTGATACTAGCATGTACTCCCGGTTTGGTAACGTAATGGCATGTTCCATAATTTAATAAATATATAATTAATCTGCTTCTCGGTGCTCAGAGGATTTGGCCAATATCATTAACACGCCAGCGAAGATTAATAGTCGAACTTGACGTCCAGCAATATTTAGTACGCTTCTAGAATAGACACTGGATGGAAAGCTGGCAGCAGGCGCACAGGTTCTCCAGAGAACTGTGTTTTGCATACACAGTCTGTTTTGTATCCTAGGTCTGGAATGTTCAACTCTGTATAGGACACAGAGCTCCAGCAGCTCGGCCGAATTACGCCAGCTTCTTGATGGTGGTGAGTATCATGGTGGGGCTAGAAGTACAAATGAGAGAGACAGTGCTTTTGCCCTACACACGCACGCACGCACCACCCACCCACCCTCCCCTGAACCTGTTAATCCATTCAACATCCTAGATTCTAACATGAACTAGTTCCCTTGGCCAGTGCATACCAGTGCAGACTTCTGCCAGCTATCACAGTGCCGAGACCTTGCGTCCTGCACAGATCACTGGAGAAGCCCCTATCTGGGCTGTGTCTGTTCACAGTATCTGTGCTCTTTTCCTTGACACTAACGTTGGCAACAGCGGATTCATTTGGCTCAATTCAAGACCACTTCTAATCTAACATAGGTCTCTTCTGACACATTCTGTCTCTCCTTCACCCTTCCCCTCTTCGCCCCTCCCGGTGCCCTTCCTGTTGTCCCGGGTTCCTTTTTCAGTATCATGCCCTCTCACTCGCTTCCCACTCACAGAAACCCTGTAGGACACAGTGGCACTGCCCGTACTGCCCCTGCAGGTGCCCAAGGCTGTAACCCTTTATAAGAGGGGAAAGCTTCGTCTTCCTGTAGCAGTGTCTGGTGGTTTTGAACTGGTGACCTTGCATTTAGCAGCACTACACCGCTCAGGCTCCCCCTCTCAAATATTTTCTTTGTTCTTCTTTTTTTTTTTTCCTTTGAAACCTAATTGCCTGCCTCCCATCAGTTAAAATAAATTCGGAGGGTTGCGCCACAGAGGGAACCCAGCTGGAAGAAGCCCCTTCAGGAGTATAGCGTGATAGTGAGAGTGCCCACACATATTTAGTACATGAGAATTTGAAATGCACCTATAAATTTTGGAGGCAGTTATGAAAACTTCTAGGAAAAAATATCTCAGAGAAGAAAGGAGCCTAGACCTTTATCAGTGAATCATTTTGCTTGAAAGGCCCAGAGCAAATGCCCGAACCTGACTGAATCTATACATTGTTTATAAAGAACTTTGCCATTTTCCTCGATGCATGGAGTCCAATCTTCCTCCTGGGGCATCTCCTTTTTGCCCTCCTGTCTCCTATCCTGCCCACAGAGCGGATAGAAAGCTCAAGGCAAAAAGCTTTGTTTTTTTGTGTTTCTAAGCAGTGTTCAGGAAGTACTATCCTTAGCCAATTAAAAGATAGAGACATGTTAGGTGTTTGGTGATCTTAACAGACACAGGAAATGTTTAGACATCAGAAACCTTTGAAATGGAACTTATTTGAGAAATCGTGGTTAGGCCTCATAACATGACCAACAACAGTGTGATGCAGTTTGGCTAAACGTACATAGCTCGCTTCACACCACCAGGGCGATGAGGTAAAGAACCCAAACTCACATCAACAGCTTGTCCGCGGAGGTGTCTTGACAGCGGCTTCCCTGCCCCATTGAGAGCTAGAGACATAGCAAATGGGTTGCAATTGGAGTCTGTACTATAAAAAATGAGTTTATTGGCCTAAAATAGATACCTAAATTGAAAAAAAAAAAATCTAACATTGTCATTGTCCCAACTTGGGAGTCAGTAGATCCTGGAAGATGCTTTTCAACTCCAGGAACTTTCCCTGCAGAAGACTATGTCAGGCCCTGGAGGAAGCTGGGAGATCAGGACTTTCAGCCAATCAGGTGAATTGTGAGCAAAGGACAAGGGGGAGAGACAGCCCACTTTTATTAACTCAACCTCACTGTCGTCCAGTCGTTTCTGGCTCGCCTTGACCCAACAGGACAGAGTAGAACTGCCCCTTTGGTTTTCTGAGACTGTAAATCTTTGCGGAGCAGGGAGCCTCCCCTCCCTCTCTCAGAGTGGCTGGTGGCCAGGTTCAAACTGCTGACCTTGTGGTTATACTGCCAGGTTTCCTGACCCTATGTTGCGTTCACTGGCATCGAGTTGGTGCCGACTCAGGTTAGGTTCCTGTCATTTCATATTAAACCACCAGTACAGGAACCGACCTCAAATACAGAACCACCACCTTCCAGCTGTTACACAGCAGAGAGGAGGAGCCCAGGTGACACAGAGGTTAAAGTGCCCAGCTGCCAACCAAAACATTGGCTCTTTGATCCCAGTGACCCCTGCAATGAGAGATGTGGCTTCTCTACAGGCTGCAGCCTTGGAAGCCCTGTGGGTCGTGCTAGTCTATTCTGTAGGGTTCCCGTGAGTCAGCAGGGCCCCCAAGCCCTGGGTTTGGTTTGGGTTTGGAAGTGACATAGCTCTGACTTCTGTCCCAATTGGCCTGAATCCAAAAGGCTTTGATATTTTCTTTCTACTATGTTACCCCCAAAATAATTGCTTCTTGCAGCCTTTGAGTTCCAGTGGCTGGAGTTTCCTCCACATACTTTAAAAGCAGTATTACTGTTTCTCTCGACTGATGAAGCTCTCGCAGCCTTGGCCTGTTTGACGCTGCAGGTTGAATACCTTCTTGGTGTGGAGTGTTATTTGGTGTCCTGCGTGTTATTGAGTGTCTGGCAAGGGTTGTGGCCCCCGCCCACTAGATGCCAGTCATATACCCCTCCCTCAGGCATGACCATCGGAAGAGTCCCCAGACATTGCCTGATGTCCCCAGGGAAAGGTGGTTGCTGGGAACCACTGACAAGTTGGGGTGGCATCTTCCTTCTGGATTACAAGGAGATTGAGTGAAAAACGGGGTGGAATACACTCACCTGAAACCAGGCTTAGAGGATCTGTAGCGCTGACTTGGCAGAGTTTGAAAGTCACCGCCTGACAGGAGTGCCTAGCTGTGGGAGGTACGTGGTAGGTAGATTTCCTACAGATGAGGAGACTGAGGCAGTTGTGGTGGGTAGGTGCCACCGAGTCACGTCCAATACACAGCAACCCTATCTATGCACAACAGAGTGCATGGCCGCCCGGTCCCGCACCACCTTCAAGGTCGTGCTGATGTTTGAGCCCATTGAGGCAGTGACTGCGTCTACCCTTTTGGCCAAGGGGGTCTTCTCCTCCTTGCTGCCCCTCCACTTTCCCAAGCATGATGGCCTTCTCTAAGGACTGGCCTCTTCTGATGAAATGTCCAAAGGATGCGAAGCTTTAAAACCGAAAGGAATGAAGCCTTTTGCGGCTTTATTCAAAAGCTATAAAGACTGCCCGCCGTGTCTCCAGGGCTAGAGAGGGCCTCAATGGGCAACTGCTCCAACCGTGAACAATAAACAAGCCTGTTTTACATGCAGTACTCTGCGGCTCCTGCCGCCTGATGACGTACCCGTTAGGCTTTGGGCTGCTAACCACAAGGTCTGCAGTTAGAAACCTCCAGTGATCCTGGGGAGGAAGACCAGGCTTTCTCCTCCTGCAAGCAGCCACAGCCTCAGAAACCCCAAGGGGCAGTTCTTCCCTGCCTTACAGGGTTAGCATTCCCTCGATGGCAGTGAGTGTTGAGGGAGCACACAGGGGGACGGGAGGAGCCCCCAGGCTCTGCTTTCAGGTAGCCCTCGTCTGGAAGTGAGACGGATCTCATCGGGTCCCCAGACTGGCAGCCTGGCAGCCAAGAGTTCAATGGAGGCAACAGAAACTCCGTTTGAGGGAGGACCGGGTGCCATTTGCAGCCACTTAATGTTTCTCAGTCAGGAATCCCTGGGTGGTGCAAACCTCGACGCACTTGGCGCAACCACCCGCTTGGTGGTTGTCTCTGCCCAGGGGCCTCCACGAACGTGTTCACCTTGTGGAGCACAGTTCTTCTCAGAAACATATGGCAGCGCCAGGAGTTCGAATCCACTGGATAGCAAATGGCTTAGATTTTTTCTTTTAATTCAGTAACGTAACATCAATTTGCTGAGCACGCCGATGATCACAGGAAGTCTCCGAGGGACGAGAGCTTGTCAAATAATCGGTGGCTACAGTGTTCCTATCACGCACACACAGACTGTCTTTGATCCGAACACTAGAAGTTGGATTACTGTTAAGTGGAGTCTTTGTCCTGCCCTTCCCACCCTTGGTAACATGGGCTATCTCTCTGGTTAGTTCTTCGTAGGACGGGTAAGCCCATCACTCCCTGCCTTGTGACCCTTAACCAGTCTCTTCCTCAAAGTCATCTACCCATTCTTGTACCAAAGTGGGTTTTCTCAGAGCATTTGTGGAGTTGTGCAAGTGATTATCTTTCATAAACTTTGCCTAGCTGGTGAAGCTCGTTGGCTTATGATAACGGTGCGTCGAGGGGATTTTTGTAGCGTCCTTCTCTACCTGGAAGGAGCTGTTAACCACAGGTTGGCAGTTCAAATGCACAAGCCACTCCTCAGCAGAGAGATGAGGTTGTCTGCTGCTGTGAAGATCGAAAATCTTGGAAACCCAAAGGAGCACGTGGGCTCTGTCAGTGGGGTCACTGCATGTTATCACCGACTCAGTACCACATCCTTCTCATTCATGCTTTGACGTCTCAGCGTCCGCTCTCATTGCTCCTCGTTCTTTCTGGACTGCCCACCAGACCAGTCACCAAGTTCTTTTCATTCTTGTTGATGCCTCGTACCTTTCTTACGTAGCATTCAGACCCTGCCACTTGATTCCAGATGACAAAAGCTGGTATCTCCTCATCCAACGTCACTCCTGCCCTAGTGAGCTAGTGCTGCCGTCACAGAGCTGTCATAATAGTGGTATCTATGGTAACAAGCAGAAACCTACCGTCTCCCACTTTAGGGACTGGAAGTCCGAAGACAGGGGTGGCGGAAGGCAGTTCCCTCTCTCTGTTGGCTCTGCAGGAGGAAGTCTGTGTCTCTCCTCAGCCTCTGTGCCTCAGCCGTCAGACAGTGTTCACGGAGCATAGCATCTCTCTTCTCCCGGCTACTTATTCAATGTGCTCCTTTATATTGCCGAAGAGATCGATTGAAGACGCACCCTTCCGCTAATGTGGTCCCACTAACAGAACAAGGAAAACCTAAAACACTTGCATGTTTATTTATAATCACAATTTACATGACTACCAACAGCAACCCCACCACTAGTATCTCTAACCCTTGGCTGTGAAGTCGGCTTTACAGCGACTGAGTCGAGAGAGAAGATACAACAGAACCGTGACAGCTACTGAAGGGGTTTTGTGACCAAGGTGCTTGTCTGGGATTGCAGCCATGGGCCTAGATGGATTTCTGACACATTTTGAAGAGAAACAATTCAATCCGTAGCAATTCCTTCCCGACCAGTTCTTACGCCACCAGTAATGAAGCGGTGGTATAAAGGTGGCGATTTGTGAATTCACTTGAGTTCACCGATAGTCCTCAAGCTTGCCTTCTCAGTACTAGTGTGCACCCTTCCCCCGTAGCCTGTGCCAGTCCGGGTGTCTAAGTGCCCACGGTCATCCCTGCCTCAAGACATTTCTTCCCAGCATTCTTCCTTCCTGGCTAGCAGTATGCCCCCTTTCTATCCCAAGTACTCGAGGCGTATTTCCACTGGGGGAAAGGTGGTGAGGAATTCTGAAACCATTGAAATTCTTCTTCAGATACTTATTCTGGAGATAGCTAAAGTTCAGTGCTAGCTTAGTTAGTCATTATGGCTGAACCCAGGTCCCTGTGCAGAAAACCCTCTAGACCCAGGGAAAGATTGATGCCAAGGCACACATAGATCTCTAAGGAGTGCCAGAACCCACAGAAAATGACAAGGACCATTCCCGAGAGCTGACAAAGAAGCCTGCCCCTGGGGCCAGCATTTTCTCACGGCCTAAACTAAGAGAGAGGCATGTCTGCTGGTTGAAGCCATCTATCTGCTTTTGAGGCTAGTAGCCTTAGCTCACCAAGACACCTGTTAGCCCACTCTTTAATAGACACCTTCTCACACCACTGTCCCTGCTGGATGGGCTTTGAGAATGTTTAGCAACACTACCTTGAGTTGCCTCAAAGTCTGGGGTCTTGTCCCCGGCATCACGGGCAGGGAGCCCGGCGTACTACATGCTAACAACATGTGCGACCAAAGCCCAAATAAAAGGGCACTGCCATCAAGTTGATTTCAGTGCCCAGTGACCCCATAGAGGACTTCCAAGATTCAAACCTCTATGGGAGCAGGCAGCCTCACCTTTCTCCTGAGGAGCCCTTGGTGGCTGTGAACAACTGACCTTGTGGTTAGCTGTTCCAACCACCTACCCGGCAGTGCCACCAAGGAGTTGCCCCAGCCAACATACCAACGGTGCTCCCTCTGAGAAACAGTGCTCTTGAATTCTCAACCAAGGGACAGAAAAGACTTTGTGGATAATTTCCCTTATCTTTAATACAGTGAACCCTCATTTATCGCGGTTAATTGGTTCTAGACCCTACCGTGATAAATGAAATTCCGCGAAGTATGATTCTTTATTTGTAAATCAAATATTTTCATAGTTAGAGCATAGAGGACATGAAAAAACACCCTTTAGTCACCATTACACTCGTATTACCCAATTTATTAAACGAAAAAGGGAAAATACAGTAAAACATTTTGGACGTTACAATTATCATTTGTTATTTATGGCATCTAGCTTACAGTATTACATATTTCACATACAGTATTATTATACATAGTTCTTACAAATACTGTAATCAATAGCCTATGAAATGACTTAAGGGATGCACTTTACAGGTGGGTCGCCGTCTTTTTCCTCTGAAGGAGCGGGTGTAGGCAGTGGGTGCTGTTACGCAGAAACCGCGATAGAGTGAAGCCGCGGAAGTCGAAGCGCAAAGTGGCGAGGGTTCACTGTAACACCTTCCCACAAGCCATTCGAAAGCCCCGTGTCTGTTTGTCTCCCTATATTATATTTGGGTAGAGCATTCAGGACCAGATAGGAAGCTGGCCCAATAAAATGCCTGAAGGGGGGTGGGGGGGGAAGCTTTAGAAAATGTTTGTATGTTTCTTCCATAGATGCCACATCCCTGGACTTGGAAGTGATCGATGTGCAAGTTCTAGCCGATGCCTTCAAACGCTACCTTCTGGATTTACCCAGCCCCGTCATCCCAGTAGCCGTTTACAGTGAAATGATTTCTTTAGCCCAAGGTTTGTTGTCCCTGCTGAAAGCCTCACAGAGCGTCCGCTTACATGGGACACGCTTGCAGTCTCTGTCACCCTCCCGACCCAAAGGGAGATGATTAAGGAACTACTTAGTAGTGGTCATCCGCCCCTCCCCCCCATCAACCCGTACTCCCTCCTCTCTGAGACGATCGATAGAAGACCCGAGCTTTTCGTTTGCTTAGGACAAGTGTCTACATGCTGAAATGGCTAATTGTTAACCTTTTATCGCTACTAGCAAAGTCCACTGAATCCATGAAGGACGCGCTGTTCCAGGGGCTGTGGCAGGTTCAGGGATTGGGACCCAGTGGCTGGGAGGGCAATCTGGTTGTCTTCCTTGCGAGGGCCTGGCAAGTGTACGGAGGGGAGAAGATTCACAGTTATGGGTGCTCATGCTCAGCTAAGTGCCTGGGGGACAGGAAACTGTGGTTGGTAACCTTCAAAGTTAAGACCTGTGCTACTTACCAGATGCTCCTCCGAGTTAGCCAATCACACTCGCAGGGTGGCTTTCAGCTAGCACAGTGGTTTCTTACCAAGAGATTCTTGCTTTTCCATTTGACTTGATGTAATTTTTTTTTAACTTTCTTACAAAGCGTTTTCTAATGAGAAAAACAGACGTATCGTCTGTTTCTCCGGAGGACCTCATTTCAACAGCTCCTCCTGGGGCTAGGCGAAAGAACATACATTTTCTAGGTGTTGATTAACTGGTGCCGAGAGACCATCTTTTATCTTGTTCTGTTCTCTCTCTCTCGACATGCAGAATTACAAAGCTCCGAAGACTATATCCAGCTGTTGAAGAAGGTCATCAGGTCGCCTAACATACCTCATCAGTATTGGCTTACCCTTCAGTATCTGCTCAAACATTTCTTTAAGCTCTCTCAAACTGCCAGCAAGAATCTCTTGAATGCAAGAGCACTCTCCGAAATTTTCAGCCCTATGCTTTTCAGATTCCCAGCAGCCAGGTAAGTAAGGCAAAGAAGACCAGTGTGTCTGAGGGGTGGCGAGGGGAGCCCGAAATGGATTGATCATTAAACCTGGTCTCAAGATCCAAGTTCAAAGCTACGTGTGGATTTTGTCTTGTACACCTTCCCTTGGAAGGCTTGTCGGTGAAAATTAGTTTGTGTTTAGGGAGAAGATTGCTAATCATCTTTCTCTCCCACTCTTTTTTCTTTTTTTAAAGTGCTGATAATCCTGAACACCTCATAAAAGTCATAGAAATTTTAATCTCAACTGAATGGAATGAACGACTGCCTGCACCAGGTAACCCTTTTCGAAATTTCACTCTCCGTGTTGCGTGGCCTAAGGCCTCTTTTGAGGTAGCATGAGGGTTCTTGTGGGATTGAGATCCATGATTATATTTGCTTTGTGATATAGTGGGAGGGGGGGGGGTGTTGCTGAGTGATCTTGGTACATATGGAAACTATTTATTCAGATCTCAACACTGATGATTTTTAAACTTTTCTTGGTTTTCAGTGAGGGTTGGAAAGAGGTTCCTGACTCCCTCTGCTTTACGCTTCTAGTGGTGGAATAAATCGTTGGAGTTCGTGGAAGTTGTTGACCGTCTTTGTTGTTGTTTTCCTTTCCAATGCTTATAAAGTAGGGGGTTTAGAATTACTCTGTGAAGTATGTGGAGACGTTGTGTTTGGGCAGTAAGTGTGCCGAGAAATGCTCTCAGGGTAAACGTTTTCAATAACGTGGCCCTATGAAGCCAAAGCCTTCGCGAGCAGCGAGCTGGAGCAAGCCAGACACTTCTTTGAAAGCAAGCCGGCATCCAATTAGCCATTTGACAAAGCAGGAAATGCCGACCATGTTAGCAGTGGATTTAATTTAAACTGATGTATTTCTCTTCTACTGTGGAAGGTCCCGACAACCTTACTTTACTTGGCTCTGTGCCGGTTGGAAAGCTCCCTAGGAGAGGCGGTCATGCAGAAATGTGTCTAGGGTCCTAAGAAGCAAAGCGAGGCTCTGGGCCCACTGGAAGCTAGTGCTTGTAGTCTTCATGTGTACCTTGAAGTTAGAGGAAACAGCCTGCCTTTGTTACTGAAAGTGCTGCTTCCTGACAGGGAGTCCATGTGATGACCATTTTGCTGTGTCTACGGTGGGCATGGGGGCTCCCTCACCAGTGTCATGCCATCGGGAACCAGGCTGTGCTTTTGGACTAGCCATTGCCTCGCCAGGCTTGGCTTGCTTGCTTCTGGGCGGGGCGAGGCTTAAAACCCACCTGCGGGGATGGGATGGAGCACGGCCTGCACATCAGCTCAGCTCGGCGGTCCTGGGAAGAGCTTCAGGGGTCAGGTGTACAAGGTGGCATCCCAAGGTGAGACACCGGTGTTGGTAGTTCAGGCACAGGCGATGCCTGTGAGTGGTAGGTAAAGGACATCCGAGAAGCCTTGTCAGTAGGCATGTCCTCACACTAAAGTCCACGGGTGACCATGTTAATGCATTTGGGGGTTCTTTGTTGGCGGTCAGAGGCTTCTTTGGGGCTCAGTAGGAAAGAACGCAGTGATGGGGTGGTGGGTGGAATGTGCCGCCCCCTACACAGTCACATGCGTAAGGAAGGAAGGAAGAGGACTAGCAAGAACAAAGCAGGACCCGGGACCAAAGGGCTGAGCTAAGGTCTTTGACTTCCTTGTGGTTAACGTTGAGGTATGTCTTAGAAACCAGAGAGCGCGGCGCTGCCTGCAGAGGAGGGTGGGGCTGGTGGTGTCATTGGCCGCTCCTCAGAAGTTGGGGAGACATCTGGATGCTGAAAGCCACACGGGGTTTGATAGGAACCCACCAACGGATTTAGTGTGTGGCGAGTCCCCTATTCCCACTACAGCAGGTGCAGTGGGTCAGTGGTGGAGTTGGAGTCACCTGACTGGTATTAATTGGTCAGCCACGTTTATCCGTTTCAAAGCTTCACCTGCAACCCTTCTCTAAGCTGCTTGACATAGCAAAGGGCCCAGCCTAGCTGTGCTGAAAAGTTGGTGTCTGAGTTTCAATGGAGGAGCCATGCCCTCCACTCTGCTGAAGAAGACAGAGCCTAGAACGTTCGCAAGATGATCCCAGTATTCTGGTGATGGCCGCAGAAAAATGGAGTCCAAGTAATTTTTAACCCCTGCCTTGAGCCATTTTCCCCTGTGGGTTGTGTGCCTTTAAGGAGCCTTGGTGGTGCAGTGATGGAGTGCTCAGCTGCTAACCGGAAGGTGGGCAGTTCAAATCCCCCAGCTGCTCCCTGGAGAACAAAGTGACTCTTGGCTTCCATAAAGATGGCAGCCATGGAGATGCTCTGGGCTCTTCTGTACGATGGCGTCGCTGTGGGATGGAGTGGACCTGGCCGACAGCCGTAGGTTTGGGTTCCGTTATTCCGTGGAGTCGTTCTGGAAAGGTGGCGGTCCTTTTGAAGACCTCCGTGTCTCACTTTTGAAAAGACGCTGTCTACACCAGGGTCATTCTCCTCGCCCTCGGCACCTTTGTACTCAGGAAGGCTCCCAGGGCCCGTGATGGGCAGGGCACACATGCCAGGTTAGAGAAATGCTCTCTTCGGGGCCTAGGTGTGCGTTGTTTCCCTGGAGTTCACCATCACCTCGACAAACCTGAGCAATCGACGGGCCGTCCTCACAAGTCTGTACGCCAGCCACTATTGTCAGCCCACCTTGTCGAAGGCCTGCCTCTTTTTACCTGCCTGCCTACGTTACCAAGCCCCAGCTCCTGGCCCAGGGACTGCTCACTCTGATAGCACGTCCACCGGAAGTGAGGGGCACTCTCACCCCCCCCCCCCCCCCCCCCCCCGCCCCCCTTGCTTTTCAGAAGCGTTCGGGCTCTTTTTCCTCCAACACCGGTTTGGCAGTTCAGTTGGCAGTACACTTTACTGCCATCTAATTCAGGCGTGGCGCTTCTTCTTTGGTCTTACATTTTCATTGTCCACCCTTCATATACCTCTGAGGCAGTTGAAAATACCAGGGCTTGGGTCATGGCTGCCTTAGCTGTCCAGATGGCATCATAGCTTTTTAACCCCGTAGCAGGGTCTTCTGCAGCAGATTTTCCCAGTGCAGTTCGTTGTTTTACGTACTGACGTCGGGGCATTGAATGTGGATCCAAGTCAAAGGAAATCCTTGATAATTTCAGCATTTCCTCCGTTTATGATAATGCTGCTCCTGGCTCAGTTGCAAAGACTTTTGTTTTCTCTATGTTGAGGTCGAATGCAGACTGAAAGCTGGAGCCTCTGCTCGGCATCAGCAAATGTTTCACGTCCTTTTGCTTTGAACAAGCTGGCTTGCGTCACCTCTGTGTCTCAGGATGTCGCCGTGTCCCCTCTAACCCTGATGCCCATAGTGATTTCGCAACCTGGTATCACGTGCAGTGCCAGGCAGGCTCTGCTCAGGTGCTATTGGCAATGCAAAGGTAGAATAAGGCATTCAAAATCAAATTGAATACAAGACGGCAAATGTGAGATATTAGCACACAGTATATAATTAAACGCTAGTGGGCGGGCGCGCACTCTTAAGTACAAAAATCACTTGAGAGATGCATTTGGTGACTCTTTAAGGTAATTGAAGAGACAGAAAAGGCTCCTGGAAGAAATCGAACGGAAAGCAAGTCTTGAAAAACAAGTAGCATTTGAATTGCTGGGGAAGATGAAATGGCATTTCCATTCAAGGAATGACAAAAGAGGACCTTTAAAATAAACGATGAAGTACAAAATAGAATGGCTCGATAATCTTGCCCGAGTTTACAGAACAGTCATTCCGTTGAAGGGCGGTATTAAAAGCGTCGTTTCAGAGTTAGACGCATTGGCCAGCTCCGCCATCTTGGAGATGGAGAAGTCAAAGCCTATAGAGGTGGAGAGGGCCACCCAGTGCCACCTGACCACTGTGCCCCAGAACCGGGTGTTTGTGAGGGACCAGAGAGCAGGACAGCTGGCCGGTTGCTCTTCCTGCTGCCTGCCACCCCCACCCCCCCTGCCCAGGTGTTCAGAACCTCCACAAGCTGCTTAGTCCAATCAACAAGTCTTCTGAAGGGTCGAGTGAGCAGTATACTGAGCAATTTGAAATTGACCCTTCTGTGGTTCTACAGGTCACAGACAGGGTCACAATGCGATTTTTACAGCATTTGAGATAAAAAGCAGAGTAACTCCCATCAGCCCTGGAATAGAGAGCTCTGTGCTGATGGAGCAAATAGACCTGGGGGTGCATCACAGCTCCTGCTACTTGCTTGCCACGGTTTTCACTTAGTAGCGCAGCCTTTCCAAATGGTTCTCTAGGCTGTGATACGGGGATATTTCCTCTCTGCATGGCTTTTTTGTTTGTTTTTTCTTAAGGTTACGAAGAAAATTCAAAACCAAACTCACTGCCATGGAGTCACTGCCAACTCGTAGCGACTCCACGGGACAGGATAGGACCGCCCTGTGAGTTTCTTAGACTGTCACTCTTATGAGAGTAGAAAGTCTGGTCTAGTTCCCACAGAGGCACTGATGGTTTTGAACTGCTAACCTTGCAGATGGTAGCCCAACTCGTACCCACAATGCCACCAGGGCTCCAAGGAGTCAAAGAGGTAGCATGTGAGTTAAATATTTTAACACTATGGGGCCCCTCTCTTGCCTGTTAAGTTCACTTGCTCATTCTGTAGTTCCAAATCCTTCAATGCACCCCATTTTTATCTTTGCTCTGTGCGCTCGGAGTCCCATCAGGCAATTCTCCCCACTGGCCTCTTGCTTTCCGTCAGCAGAGCCAGGCCCTTTGGGAACCTGCAAGGGCTGTCATGCATATCTGGAAGGGGTTGTTCAAATGCAGGTACTGCGCTGCGGATGTTTGTGGAAGGAGGAAGACTCTGGTGTGTGAAGCCCATTCCCCTGTGCATGGCTGCTGAGGGGAGCAGCATGGATTTCAGCAACAACTCCCACTTCCTCTTGGGGCCGCTGGCCCGGGTACAAAATGGACAACCGGGCGGTGGCCTCAAAAGCGTCATCTGTGTCAACGGCGCCCCAGGAGATCCTCGTCCAGCTTTCTGCTGAGCTGAAATGGACTGTGGAGCTCATGCATGTTTCCCCCCTTCTCTGCTGCTTGCTTTCTCTGTGACTCTTAGTTTCATCTGTTAAGTACACTTCTCAAAGGCCAAGGCCAAGGCGTCCTCCCCTTTTGAGGCCCCCCTACCAGGACTGGCCACAACATAGGACATGTCCCAATGTATGGGTTCTTGAACATTCTTGGACAAACTTCCCAACTCTTGCACACATGTCACCTATGTGAAGGATTTGTCCCTTTGACGGAGGGAGATGGAGACAGAGTATTTAAACTCTTTAAACCTCTTTGGATAGGTTTCAGCTCCTTTTGTGAATAAGTATTTTAGAAAGATGTACAGCTAAAAAGTCGATTTTTAATCATGATGTGTGTGTGTTATATTTACCCTAGTCACACTTAATGACACAAAAGTATATTTCTATAGGGCAACCAAGTGCAGCCAGGACCATTCACACCAGGTCCCTTTGAATGAAGCCCATTATAAGCGTATTTACATATTTCAGATTTCATGGATATATTCAGAAATATTAACACAGCATAATTGAAGTCTAATATTGCACCCTCAAGCCCAGAGTGGAAAATAAATGACTCTTTCTCCCCCCTGCCCGTCTACACCTGTCAGAGTTAATTTTTAACCACTGGAGCATTGCAAAACATTCAGCTTGAAGAGCCTGATTCATAAATCTTGTTTCAAACGCGCTGGGCTTGATTTTCCACCAAGACTAAAGCAAAGCACGAAGGTAGAGGGAAATGACTTTCAAAGAGATTTACTTTTCTCTGATTTATTTTTTATTGGGCTTACATGTGGTCTGACATGAGAAGGCTGTTTCAGGAGGTGAGAAGTGAAACCTGAATAAAAATGCGTATCTTCGGCAGTGAGGGGGTAGTGAATAGAGGTCTCCCCCCCTCCCCCCCAGGTTCTCTCGGGAACACGGGGTTTTTGTGTGACCCGATGGATGGGCGTGCATGGGATGGAGGCTGAGAGCACCACTCCGCCTTTGTGCTCCCTGTGCGGGGAGCTAGCACAGGGAGGAGTGAGGGCTGTATTCTTCTATAAGCACTGGATGTGCCTTTTCAAAAACCTTGTAGAATGTGTCCCGACAGAGGAAAACCTAGGTTTATTTATAAACACAAACAGGCACTTTCCTCAGTGTCCTTCAGAGTTTATCGTGAGAACCCTGGAGGCGGAGTCATGAATTTGCATCACCCTGAAAGGGCTTTCTGTCCTAAGTTGTCTTAAGTGAGAATTATGAAGGGAAGCATTCATTTTACCCTGAAACAAAGATTTGGGTTTATTTATTTATTTTAAATTCTCACTGCCCCTTTAAAACACTATTTTTTAAAGTTTCTTTTTTTTTTCTTTCACAAATGATGGTGAAGAGAAACACTGAACAAGGTGTACTGAAGTTGTTGCAGATCTTATAGTGAGACCCTGCCTCCTATTGCAGGAATGCCCTCCCCTACCCCATTTGGACCATCCTTTAGAACACAGCTCTCTGTAGGGAGATAACAGCAAGCACGCAGCTGAACAGAAGGTGCACAGGACATTGGGCATTCCAGGAGGCATTCTGTAATCCATGGCCACTTGCAAGTATAAAATAGATACGCTTCACTCCATAGCTTTCAAAGGATCCTTTCTTCCTAGATTATTCCTGCTAAGAAGTGAGGCAGTGGCCTCAGGTTGCCTCTGAGAGAGTTTTACCAAACTTTGGGGAGAGGGAAAGTAAAACATAAGGTTCCCAGGACTCTAGAGGTCAAAGGTGGCTTCAGTACTGCCAGTTCTTCTGTGCGGTTGAGTCTTTGGGGTCCCAGAAAAAGGCTGAAATTTATAAACATGCAAACGGTATTTCCTAAGTTTCAAGCGGCACGTCTGCATTTCCGTTACCAGCCGTTTTTTAGTGATGCATGCGGGTTAAGTGGCAGTCGAACAACTGCACTTTTCAGCACTTGTGACATTTTGGACACAGTGTGAGATGAATTAAACCCGCCGAAAGTTGGTTGCTCTTGCTTAGTTCATTGAGCAGGAGTTACTAAATCTTACCACTAGAGGGCGCCCTGTTTTCAGGTAATGAAAAGCATTTGCCTTGCAGAACCCTTCAGAGACTGGAAATTGGATGGAAAAATGTTCAACTCACAATCAGTAATAAAATAGAACTTCTAGGATAGGTGATTGTACGCATCAGGAGAATTTTATTGGAAGCAAAGCACTTCCAAATCTTACACACGATTTCCTTTGTGTGAGTGAGGGGGTCCAGTGGACACTATTCTGAAACTGGAAATACGGCGTTGGAGTTCGTGTTTTCACCTTAGGGGGTTGAGGCGTGCAACATCCAGATGAGGACGGCTAGAAACTGATGGATCGTTCCCATTGTTCCCAGCCTTCCTAGGCCGTCTTTAAAAAATAGGGGAGGAATGTTGCAGCTCAGGGTGGACACAAGGGTTTTCTGTCAGTGAGCCCTGGTGATGAGCTGGTGGGACCAGAAGATGCCCCTATGGATCATGCCTCCACATTGGGAAATTCGGCCTTTTTTGGCAATCGAAGTTGTACCGAAGGAAAGCGTAGGAAAGCAATAGCTTTAGGAGAAAGAGGAGGCTGTTTGGTCCCATAAAGATCTACAAAGCCTCAGAGACCTAACACAGGATCCCTGTGTGTCAGAATCGACTTGATGCAGTAGATCTGGGACTGGTTTGAGTTTACAGAGGTGAGAATAAGTCTGAAGCTGGGTTGCCTCTGCCTGTGTGGGGACTGTATGTAGCACCCACGTAGCGATCACCTCTCCACACAGACGCCTGAGCTGTTCTTGGCAGAACTCTTGTTTCTTCAAAGGGATGGGGGGAAAGATAGCATTGCTAGAAACCCTCTATCTTTTGAAATATATGTAAGCCCCAAATAGTAAAAACCTGGAGTTTTGTTGTCGGTGTAAAGTCTTTTTCTTTGTGTGTGTGTGTGTGTGCCTGTGGCATAAAAGAATTCTGCTTCAGTTCCACGGGGTCATTTTACTTTCTCTGGTACAGAGGCGGGGGCAGGCAGATAGGATCAAACTTAAGAAGTCAGTTCTTCTGCTGGAGTGGTGACTTTGTTCACTCCTCTTAGCCAGAGGGGTTTCTTTTCCCCCAATGGAGCATGAGGGAATCCTATCTCTAGATCACTTTGTGGTTTTCAAGTGAAGTGATTCTGTGATAGTCCAGTGGGAGCCGGCCCTCAAGATGTTGCTGTGCTGCTGCAAGCAGCTATTCCTAGGCAATACACTTCAATAGTAGCCAGGAGCCCCTAAGCCTGGCCCTTTGCAACTTTCTCAAACAAAGGGCCACCCTGCCCTTTGGCCCATGTAGCCATCGCATAGATCGGTTGCAGACACCACTTTTTAATTATTAAAAAAAAAAAAAAGCTCGCGGGCTTTCAATTATGTGTTGAAATCGGGCCTCCTAAAAGTAGCTGCCACAGGTCTTGTGTGTTTGCATTTCCCCATGACCCTGGGGTGGAGGGCCTGTGCCCGGTGTATCATCTTCTGCCCCAGACTCCTTTGCTGTTACTGCTACCTACTTTCTTTCTCTCTTTTTTGCAAATCGTTCCTTGCCTGAATGGCCCCGGGAGGGCTGTACCTGTTGCACCTGCGGGGCTGCCCGTGCAAGTGCATGGGAGGTGGTGCAGGAGGTGGACACACGAGCTAGCAAGGCAGTGTGCTCGGGCCGTTCCGAGAGGTCCAGGCCTTTACAAGGAAAGCTTTGATTCTATTTTTTGCTGAACCAGCTCAGCCACTTCCTGTGTTGGGCCTCGCACTGGGCCTCCTTCACCACCGGTGACTGGAGCCCCTCGCGCGCGCACGCGCGCGCCGCAGCAGCCGGTCTCCGAGACTATTTTCGGTCCCGCTCACAATGGCCTTCTCATTGCCTCGGCTAAAAATGAGCGGGGCAGGCCTGCTTGGGCCACTTGTGAGCCGATGATAACTTTGACTTTGGCTTCGAGCCTGCCCCCCTTCCCCCCGCCTCCCCCGCGCGAAATCCCTAGCTCAGCAAATATTTGAACCTGCCCAAGTTAATCATGAAGCGGCGATCTTTATCGCGGGGAGACGTGCGCGCGCCGGGGCCGCGGCCTCCCCAGCTCGGCCGGCACTCGGGCGCGCTGCTGCCTGCGGAGCGGGCGGGCGGGCGGGGGCCGGATCCGCCGCGAGTGCCCCCTCCCTTCCCGAGAGCCGAGGCTCGGCCCCCGCCCCTGCGCGCGCTCCCCGAGCCGGGCCGCGCGGCAGACTAGGGGGAGCCGTGGGGGCTGGCCCCCGTGGGTGTGGAAGGAAGATTCGCTTTGGGGAGTTTTTGGTGGTGGTTTCTCCCGGTGGTCGGCTCCGCGCGTTTCCACGGGAAGCCATTGAAATGCATAACCTGCAAAGTAAGTTGCCTTTAATTTGTGCCCCTGTCACTGCGTCTGTTGCTTCTACTCTTGCTAAAAGGCTGCCGTCTGCAGCAAGTTTTGGCGCGTGTGTGTGTGTGTGTGTGTGTGTGTGTGTGTGTGAGAGAGAGAGAGAGAGAGAGAGAGAGAGAGAGAGAGAGAGTCATTGCTGCCTGAAGAAGGGAAAGGAGAGATTAGGGGAGACACTCCCTATTTCCCGCAAGGGGTGGGGGACGGTGCCAGGGAAAGATGAGGTTTAGGTTGGAAGGTAAGGACAGAGGGAATTACAAAACGTGTGGCTGGGAGTTGGTTCCAAGCCAAGCTTTGCAGAGACCATGGAAAATCACCTGTCTGCCTGCCTGCCACCTCCAGGGTCGGTGTGCCACATGGGCGCCAGCAGCCGCTCCGTTTACACCCAGCGCGCCCAAGTGCCCTGCAGGCTGTCTGGCCGGCTCAGTGGTGCACCCTGGAGCAGCTGCTCTGGGACCTGCCGCGTGCCCTCTTTGGAGAAGCCAAGAGTCAACATTTTTATTAAGCTGCGAACCCCACTCCCCCTCCCCTCCCCCCCAACTACCACTTTTACCATTTTTAAAATTTGCATATGAGTGTAGGTTTACCTAAACCCTTAGGTAAATAGAAAAGTGTGGGAGGGGACTGGGTAAACTTGTCTTCCCATTAACGGGCAGAGAAATTAAATTAAACTGAAGGGGGAGGGGCAGTCCACAGGAATCAGGCTCAGACAACCCCCCTGCCCTTGGTCTAATTTGTATATACTTTATGATCCAGATTTGATAGAAAGTGTAGGCGAACAAATCTCAGTGGGCCCCACGTTCTTTAAATTGTCACCGAAGTGTGTGACATACACAGGCAGAGATTACAAAGCCATTCTAGTTATTAAAATGTGCCACACTTACACGAGGGGTTCTTTCTCCCCCTCCCTCCCTCCACCCTATCACAATATTGTGACTATAAAGAGAGGTGGCTTCAACAGGAGCGTGCACCTGAAGCTCCTGTGAAGAGTGGCAGCATGCTATGGAGAATGATATTTGAAAAACTGAAATGAATAATTAGATCTGCAGGGGAATTGAGTTCTTACATTCAATACTGCTAAGAAGGAAGACTATCTGTCTCCAGAGTGAGGCATAGGAGATCAGGAAAGAAAAGGGGGGGAAAAGGAAGGAAGAAATGATGACATCACCCCTTTCCTAAGCACAATAAAGCCCAAGACAGGTTCATATGGGGGAAATAATTTAGAAGGATCGCTCTTTCCTCCGTTTCTCGAAGGGACACCTTACCTTGCCCACTTTGGTGTGACTGTAACATTTACAGCCTCAGGACTAATGTTAACAATTATGCTGCCGATTCCTGCTGGTTATATGCATCTTCGTTCCTGTTGAGAATTTGCATTGTTGTTTCATACAGTCTAGCCTACACTTGCACTGTTTGGTAAAGGAGACTTTTTTTGGTTTTCGCGGGCCCCCCCCCCCATTGTGCTTTCTAAGGAGGTGCATGTGTGACCATCTGTAAGTTGCGAGTTTTCCGTGCATTATGTAGGACTGAAAGGAAATATCCTGAGTTCTTCAGCCTTGCTGCTTAAAGTATACTTGGGAGATATTTAAAGACTTTGAAATAGACCTTAAGCTTACTATTCTGCTGCCATTGTGAGATTTTTAAACCTCACATACACGGAGCTACCAGTCTCTCTGTAAACCCAGATGCATGCTCCAGGGAAAGGGGAAAGAAAAAACAAAGCTACGTGTGCAGCATATCCGCTTTTGTCACCCTGCCAACCCCGGAGCAGACTATGCTGCAAAGAGTCCTGAAAAAGGAATTAAGAACTCACTGCTGGAAGAGAGCGGTCAAATTAAACACCTTTTCGAAACGATGAACACTGTACACATGTCCCCTCTGTTAAAAGCCGTCCTTCTCTAGGCTGGGCTTGTGGGAAGGCTGGTCTGGGAGGGAAATGAGGAAGCAGGAGTGGTCTGGTGACATTTTTCCGACTTGATTGGCTGGGCTGTGTGATGTAATAGGTTACAGTGCAGCCCCTTATAGGTTTTAAAATGAATTCCAAGACACCATTACAAAGAAAGCCGGACTCTTTTCTTATAACTGAGCTCAGCCAAGGAAACTCTCGCACAAATGTACAACACTGTTTGGAATATGGAAGACCTGGATATAGAATATGCTAAGACAGATATAAATTGTGGCACAGACTTGATGTTTTATATAGAAATGGATCCACCAGGTAATCCTGCAGTATGCTTGTAGAGAGCTAGTTAATGTTGTGATTCTTTTGGTTTTGATTTGTGACAGCTACTGTAACATGCCCTCTGTAGATGTCTGCTTTTATTAATTCATTCTGGGATGACAATTAGTTTGATCAGCGCTTGAGAATGAAACAAATTGTTGGCATGCCCGTGGAAGCAAGCGGAGGAGGCTGTGTATGTTAAGTGCTGCTGCTTATTTGAACGGAGAGGAGTTGAATTCCAGTTTGTCACTGGTGTCTTGTGAATCACAGGGGTGGTGGTGGTGGTGGTTGTTGGGTTATACTGTTGTGTCTTGTTCCTGTGATACAAAGAAGCACCTTCTGTGCTGCTTTCTTTTGGTTGACAGTGGGTGAGAACCGTGTGGCACTTTGCAGTGGTAACACTCGGTGCTTCAGCAAGCATGGAAAATGTGGCAGTGATTGCAACTCGGTCCTGGGTGACCCGAAACCATTCTATATTTAAGTCAGATGTGGAGGCTTTGCTTGGTCTGTCTTATATGAACATCCTGTAGTGAGGCAAAGAAGAAGAAACAACTGGCTTTCTAGTGTTTAATCGGGAATCTTTGTAGACTACTCATTTCAGACACCTGAAATCATTGCTGCATAAAGGTGGTAGCAGCGTGGTGCTTTCAAACTTAGAATTTTAGCTCAAAGTCCTAGATAAATTTTGTTTTCTGAATTTCTTTATTCTAATGTTAACCCCACCCCCACCCCCCTAAGAAATAATAGATGACACAGTAGTTACCAGTTGGTATATGTGTGCTGGTTTGACATTGAGAACGGGGGATATGGTTTTCAATCACCCTTGGTTTATAGAGCACAATTTCTTCAACAGAATATCAGCCTTCAGACTAAGGAGATTTAGGTCACGGATGAGTTTCTTAAAGTGACTTCTGGCAGAACACTCTCTGAAACAGTAAGATGAGAGAAACTCAGTTCCTTCTCTTTTTATATTTCATATTGCTACAGATGAACGTTTATGTTACTGTAGCAGCATTTGTGCAGGACAGAAACAGAATTCGACTTTTTTAATTAAAGAAAAGGAGGAAATGAAATCCAATCCCTTTGACTCCTCCAGCTCACATGTTCATGGTTTATTACTTTAGATGGCTTTGGCCAGGCATGAAACTTAGCAAGCAGCCAGGAGTAGAAAATTCCCCGGCTCGGGACAACCATAACATTCATTCACATGGCCAGCCCAATTAATCTCTGAGTTCCTCTCTCTACCCCTTTCCGTCTCTGTCTTTGTATTGTCTCTCTTTTTCCTTTTTTTTTTCTCTCTCTCTCTCTCTCTCTCTCTTCTCTCTCACATACTGTGGATATTTTTAGGGTTTTTTTTTTTTAAGTTTTGTTAAGGGAAAACATTTTCAGTGTGTCAAGGAATTGTGAATCACTGCTACTTTTCAAAATGATCCTAATCCCTATTTTATAGAGAAAGTTATTCACCCGAAGACATTTTGTTGTCACTTTAAATGTCCCAATTGTGATTGGGGATTGTAAACTGTTTTTTTTTTTTTTCCCCCTTTTTCCTTAAATCTACAGCACTGCCTCCTAAACCACCCAAACCCACTACTGTAGCCAACAACGGTATGAATAACAATATGTCCTTACAAGATGCTGAATGGTACTGGGGAGATATCTCAAGGTAAGGCCACAGAAACTTGTAGTTTGCACCAGATACAGTTTTAGATTGAGAGGGGGTGGGGGCAGAGCACCAGCCTGCTGAGTTCCATTTTTAGGATGCCATCCAACGTAAGCCCGGAGCATTGTTGGCTCTGGTCCAAAGACGACCGGAAAAAAAAAAAAAAAAAAAAAAAAAAAAAGTCTGCGTGCTGGATAGCTGTGGGTGCTGGATGCCACAGGAAATTAAATACCAGGAAGTTTCATTGTTGAACTGGAAGAATTAATAATTATTGCCCTAAAAATGCCGTTGCTGGTTGCTGATATATTTATTTATTTGGGGGAAGGAGCGAGGGGCTAAGGAGAAACCTTTTGGGGGTAACTTTTTTAATGCCTTAAAAATTTTTTTTTTTTTTTTTTAAGAACCATTGGTGTGTTTGGTTAACAAATAAAACTGTATCCCACAGTGGTGAAAGCGAGTTCAGTTCCCTTTTGGTGGTGGTGGTGGGGGTAGGGAGGGCCCCCCCCCCCCAGTAGTGTTCAGGCACCTGTCATGAGACTAAAACTTCACCACAGAAAAACCACAGACATTGTGTCACTCTGAAAATGCAGTGTAGTATTCCAGAATCATTGCTAGATGTCAGAGATGAGCATTGTCTGTCTCTCTCTCTCCCCAACCCTCCCGCCCTTCCCCCCACTCTAGGGAAGAAGTGAATGAAAAACTTCGAGACACGGCGGACGGCACATTTTTGGTACGAGACGCCTCGACAAAAATGCACGGTGATTACACTCTCACACTAAGGTGCGTCTGAGGAGGTTGCTGGGATTGGGGGGTTGGGGCCGAGCTGAAGATGGATATTTCAATCGGGAATTAAGATGCCATTATGTTCTGTTCTGTATTTCCAGGAAAGGAGGAAATAACAAATTAATCAAAATATTTCACCGAGATGGGAAATATGGCTTCTCTGACCCATTAACTTTCAACTCTGTGGTTGAACTAATCAACCACTACCGGACTGAATCTCTAGCTCAGTATAATCCCAAGCTGGATGTGAAATTGCTTTACCCAGTGTCCAAGTACCAACAGGTAAGTACATTTGAAACAGCCATGGGGTTGGTGTTGAAGTGAGGTACTTGTAATACCTGGAAATGTGTTGAAGCAGGCAGCTTACATGTGATCCAGGGTGAAAAACTTTACACCTGTGAGCACAACATTATATCGTTCCATTCCCCCTAAATAAACTCCTTGAAGGGATTCCCACTCCCACCCCACCCCGCTCATCCATGTAGGATTGTTGGTTTAAACAATTGCTAGTGGATCCCAGTGCCTCAAAATCAATTTTTCCCCCTCTAATCTCAAATCTTTCCAGGATCAAGTTGTCAAAGAAGATAACATTGAAGCTGTAGGGAAGAAATTACATGAATATAATGCTCAATTCCAAGAGAAAAGTCGGGAATATGATAGATTATATGAAGATTATACCCGGACTTCGCAGGTGAGTTTTCTGGGAAAGTGGCTTTGTTCGATGAGATCTCTGGGTATCAAAGTGTCGCAACCTAAGTTCACGGGAAGAAGGACGAGGTGGCTGCGATGTTTTGAGTTCATCTAGCATCATTCCTGACTGTAGATGGGAATGCTTTGTGGATTGGCAGCTACTAAAGACTGAAGGCGCCCCCAGGTTTGAATAATCTCCGAAACAGAGACTTGCCCTGTCAAGACACCCTGCCAGGAGAAGCCATGCCAACACTGATGGCAGGATTCCCGCCGGCTGAATGCGCTCTCACCAGTCGTGTCCTTGAGGCCACCAGAGGGAGTCGAAGGTGGCATGAGGTTGCCCTCAACTGCTGATAAAGGGGAGCTTTTTTCAGGAGCGCAGCTTTTTAAAAAGATGCCAACTGTCGGAAATTTCTGGGCAGTCATGCGCCCTCCAAAAACAATTAAGAAACCAACTCACTGCCACCGGGTCTACTCGGAACCATAGCGACTCTATAGGACAGGGTAGAACTGGCCCCGTGGGCTTCCAAGACTGATATGTCTCCCAGGAGTGGGAAGCCCGGTCTTTCTCCCACAGAGGGGTTGGTGGTTTCAAACTGCTGACCTGTGGTTAGCAGCCTAAATGGGACCACATAGATCAGGGAAATCCTGTACATGAAGTGTGTGCTTCCTCAATCTTATTTAAATGCATTTTAGCAACCACACTCCACCTTCCTAACAGTACTTAAATGGTTGCATAAGTAATACCAAATGGCTGGGAGTGTCTTGCAGTGAGAATTGGTCATCTGTTCCCTGCAAGGTATGACGTCATTGTATGACATTGTGTTTTAGGAAATCCAAATGAAAAGAACAGCGATCGAAGCATTTAATGAAACCATAAAGATATTTGAGGAGCAGTGTCAAACCCAGGAGCGGTACAGCAAAGAATACATCGAAAAATTTAAACGCGAAGGCAATGAGAAAGAAATACAGAGGTTGGTGACTCGCGGGGAGGGGTCTCTCTGGCCCTTGTGCTACACAGAAGCAAAGCTCTGGAGACCTTAGTAGACGTTGGAAGCATTCTAATAAGGACAGGGAGAGAGAGCATTCTTTTCCCTGGGGAAAACTGCCGGGAAGTTTAGTGAAACCCGGCGTTCACTTTGGGGAGCCTCCACGGTGCACCCAGGCGATGACAGCCCTGTTTCTCTTGCCTGTAGGATTATGCATAATTATGAAAAGTTAAAGTCTCGAATCAGTGAAATTGTCGACAGCAGAAGAAGATTGGAGGAAGACTTGAAGAAGCAGGCAGCCGAGTACCGAGAGATTGACAAACGGATGAACAGTATCAAGCCAGACCTCATCCAGCTGAGAAAGACAAGAGACCAATACTTGATGTGAGTATTTGAACCAGAACCGCACGGCCAGGGGCTCGACGGGGGACGACTGGCACCGCGCGGGGCAGTTACTCACGCACGTTCTTCTGAAAACTCTCTTTACAGGTGGTTGACGCAAAAAGGCGTCCGGCAGAAGAAGTTGAACGAGTGGCTGGGAAACGAAAATACTGAAGAGTGAGTAGTTGCTGACAATGGGCGGGAGCCAGCGCGCGCTCTGGTGTTAGGGAAACACGGGGTCTGCTTTGATTTCCGAGCAAGCAAGGGCTTTCACGCAGTGTGGGGCCCCTACAGAAGAACACGTGTACATGCTGCCCTCTTAGCGAGTATTTTTTTAAAAGGAAGGTTGATGCAGAAGAACGCGTGTACACGCTGCCCTCTTAGCGAGTATTTTTTAAAAAGCAGGGCTGGGGTTTATTTTTACCCCTCATGGTGCCAAATGGCATGCTTTGTTGATCAGGCTGACCCTGAGCATCTGAAAAATTCCATAATACTTTTGGAACAGTCTGGAGAGGGTGGTGTGTAAACAAAGTTACGTTGGGTCCTTTGATGCTGACGACGTGGATGCTTTGTTTGAATTCACTGAAAGCTGGCGTGCCTGGGACACGGTGGGTTCTATGATCTGAGTGGGGTGTAGAGGACTGCGTGCCCTCCTTTTTGGCCTGGGTGGCGACTGAGTCTTAGTCCGGTGGGGTGATCCTGAGGGCCAGGCGTGATGAGTGAGCAACCCTGGAGTGTTGAGTTGCAGTCAGACGTGGGACCGCTGGCCTGGGGTGCTGGGCAAGAGAGCGGCAGGGCAGCAGAGACCAGAAGGCCCTTCCTGGGGAGGCAGCCGGGCAAGGTGGTGGCGTCCATGCCCTTCACTTAGAGGTCATCTGTCCTGCCTCCTCAGCCAATACTCCCTGGTGGAAGATGATGAGGATTTGCCCCACCACGATGAGAAGACTTGGAACGTGGGAAGCAGCAACCGGAACAAAGCGGAGAACCTGTTGCGAGGGAAGCGGGATGGTACTTTCCTTGTCCGAGAGAGCAGTAAACAGGGCTGCTACGCCTGCTCTGTCGTGTATGTATCTCCAGCACGCTCTCCTTTTGCCCCCTAACATTTCTCGAGGACTCATCATGCATCCCTCCATCCTCCTTCCCACCTTGGGGCGTAAGGATTTCAAGTCATTCTGGTGTATTAAGAGCCGTACTCAAGGCACCAAACTCACTGCCGACCGCCGTGCCCGTGCGTTTCTGAGCCTGTGTAACTTGACGGGAGTAGAAAGCCCCATCTCTCTCCCTCGGAGAGGCTGGTGGTTACGAACCACTCACCTTGCAGTTAGCAGCCCAGCTGATCACCCCTACTCCACCAGGGCTCCTCCTAAGAGCCTTGCAGCACAGCGGTAATGTAGTCGAGGAGATGAAATGGACATACCCGTCTTGTCAAAGTACTGAGGAGGATTACCGCTTTATTTATTTGTATTTGCTACCCACGACCGAGACCTCCTTAGAACTGAGGTAACTCAGGCGTGAGGGCTTCCCACAGGGTGAACGTATCTATAGGTCGAAACAGAACCTAAAAGAGGCCCCATATTTTTTGCTGTGTGTTATATTTTCTTCCTATTCCTTCATAGCGTGGGTGCTCCTTTTAAAAGTGCCCCATGCACAGGCACAATACCATTGGAGAGAAAGACGTGAAAGGTTATAAAAAAAGTTGTGGGGGGGCATGACACTCTCTCCATCTAATCAGAGAAACATCGGTAGAGGAGGCGAGAAGGAATCAGAAGAACTCTAAGCGCCAGGGAGTAGGCGAAGAGAAGTCCGTGCGGAGGGCGGAGCGGGGGTGTGCAGGCGCCCAGAGGACAGCCTAAAAGAAGGCGTCCTGTGGCGGTTACCACGCAGGTTGTGGCAGCACTGGCTGTGGCATTGTGGTGGGACGCTCCCGTTGGCTCCATGGTTACTGCAGGCATCCATGCTGCCATGCACAGCCCATACCGATTCCATTGCTCAGAGCTGCTGATAGCTAATAGCATCCTCCTCTTAGAGAAGAGATGTGGGTTATGTTATGCGGGTGGGTTACTTCCCAGTAAGGAAGCCATGGAGCCAGCGTTCCACTGCTGAGCTGGGGCTTCACCCCACCCAAGTTGAGGTGGCCTGAATGGAGTGCCCTTTCCCCGATGGCTTCCTAGAAACCTTTTGCAGAATTGTCCCATGTCCCGGACAGGCTCTGAAGGGCGTTTTCCTTTCTTCCCTCCCCTCTAGGGTGGATGGCGAGGTCAAGCACTGTGTCATCAACAAGACAGCGACCGGGTATGGCTTCGCGGAGCCCTATAACTTGTACAACTCGCTGAAAGAACTGGTGCTACATTACCAACACACGTCCCTGGTGCAGCACAATGACTCCCTCAACGTCACACTAGCCTACCCGGTATATGCACAGCAGAGGCGATGAAGCACCGACCGACACGCGGATCCTTCTCCTGACGTCCGACCACCCTGAGGCCTCTGGAAAGCAAAGGGTTCTCCTCCAGCCTGGCCTGCGAATTGAGCGCGGAGGCACAGCCCGCTGTCTTCTTGGATAGGACTAGCGCTTCTTCGACATAACAAAAGCAGTCAGGGGAGACGCACGGCCCAGGGCTGAGTGACCATACGTTTCTAATCCGGAGTGGTTTTCCTTTCTTTCTTCCCTGTTTTAATTTAAAGCCACCACAACTCACAAAGAGGAAAAACAAACAAAGAAATACAGCAATCTCTGCGTGCCAGGGACAAAGAGGCCTTTAACCATGGTGCTTGTTAGTGCTTTCTGAAGCTTTACCAGCTACGAGTTGGGACTCTGTAAACCGGAAGGTGAATGGGCTGAGCAGCCCCTGGGCCCAGGAAAGCGAGGTCCGGCCTGGGTTCGCCTGGGCGGGTGGCTGCCCCGCCGCCCCGGGCACGGTGCACTGTGGCTGGTTTCATTTTCTAACAGACGAACGATGTGCAGCAAAAAGGCACTTCTCACAAGGGTCACTTTGGAAGAATGTCACTTCACGTGCGTTCAGAGGGAACGCTGTCGTCACCAAGTGCCAGAACGGGTTTTGTTCAAACTTCAAAATGACAAAAAAAAAAAAAAAGGAGAAAAATCAGCAACCCACAACCCACCAACTGAGAAAGTGAGCTTGGGAAACGGGACTTTGAAAAATGACATTCAGTATATAAAATATGTACATATTATTGGATGACTAACTATCAAATAGATGGATTTGTATTAATACCAAATAGCTTCTTCTCTTGTTTTGCTGAAGGCTAAAGTCACAGCGCTATGCAATCCTTCATTTCCATTCAGTTATCTCCGTTTTAAATGTTCCTTCCGAATAAGTTTTCCCCACCGATTTTTGTTGCTTGAAAATACTGTAGTCCCTGATTTTTGTTAATATTCATTTTGTTATTTTTTTAAAGAAGAAATGTACAGGATGCCAGTAAAAAAATGGCTTCAGAATTAAAACAGAAAACTATGAACTATTTTACAGTTTTTCTTGTACAGAGTACTTGGCTGTTAGCCCAAGGTTAAAAAGTTCATAACAGGTTTTTGGACTGAATGTTTTGTTGGGCAGTGCCCGATAAGCTTCAAAGCTGCTTTATTCAATAAAGAAAAAGACCCGTGACTATGACAAAGTATGGCTGAGTCCAACGATACTGTGTCAAGACTCTTAGAATACGGTACCTGGCGATGTTTATTTCATGAAGAAATTATGAGCTTGAATCTAGGGATGGGGTGGGGTGGGGTAAGGAACGAAAGGGTCAGCAGGCGGGGCGGCAGGAAGGGTGGGGAGATGGTTCGCACTTTCTCGTGATCACAGAGCAGAAGGGAGTAACTGCAAAGTACAGTCTTTCCCCACTCTCTTTGGTATCGTCACCGACTGACGACCACCAACCCAGGGGAGCTCCCAGCACAGTTCAGCTGGTCTGATCCCAGCGGCTCTGATGAAGGAAGTTCTGGAGTTTGTCGGCATTGGGTTCCCGGCACCATGCTCGCCTTTGCTTTAGAACCTGGGTTTCAAGGTAGAGCCTGTGCCGTTAGAAATGCTCTCCCTGTGTTACATCACTTTGACCACGGCAGACCCCAAACATGACTTTTAGATGCAGCTTGGGCTGGTGGGGGAGGGAAGTATATTTTTATTCGAGTGTTATGTTATGTTTCTACCCCTTCAATTCATAACCTAAAATAGATGTGTTCACTATTGTCATCGCTCTGGGCCAAAGGGAGCTTGTTAAGGACAGCAAGGCCATTTCAGGAATCCCAAGTCATTGTACCCGTGCTTCCCTGTGCGGAAAGGAAAGGGGATTGTGGCGAAAGCCATCTTTCCAAATCGGGAAGATAGAGAAGAGTTGCTCCCTGATTCCAGTGGACAAAAGCCCTTGGATTCCATAGGAATTGTACAGTGTTGCAAGAACTAGGGACTCATTCTACTCACGGACACTAAGCCTGATCAATTGAAGTGGAGCCTTGCAATTCTGATCTTTCTTTCTCCGCTTTAGACTGATTGGCCCACAACTTTATGTCTCTCTCACATGTTGCTGGCGAGGGTGTCTTCCTCTGTTTCAGTGCTGAGCCCTGTAAAATTCTTTTTAAAGAGCCGCACCCGCAGCTGACTTAATCATCTGTAGAATGTATGCCCTGCGCCCCCACCCCCACCCTTTTCCATAAAGCGACTCAAGATGTAAGTCAGTCCAGCAGCCAGACCGTCAGCTCTGAAACTTGACGGAACTGATCAAACCATCTCGCCTCTCATCGCCAGACAATAAGATTCCCCGGGTTTTAGTTTGCGTCTTTGCTTTAAGGCTTTGCGTGGCCTTCTCCCCGGCCACATCACTCAAAAGTGTAGCCGTTGTTTATGAGCTGGTTTTTGCTCTTGTAGCACACCCCAGTTAGGTGCCTCGGTACCTAATTTTTATTCCATTTCAAAAATGCAAAAGTTGAGTCGAAATGGTTCATTAGAGGCTGTTTCATGAATAATTCTGCTTCAACACTCTTGAGCAAGTAGACAGGGTATTTATGCTTTTTGCCTCATTTTTGCATCTCAGAAGCATACATGACACAGTAGGTTTTCCAGGCAAAGGCAGGGCAGGAGCCCACGCTCCTACCCCCTTGGCCAAGTTTCTGTTTTTCTACCATGTTCACCTCCTTTACCTTTCTTGACATTTGAATACTAAGTGATGGTCAGGTAGTTGTGGCCCACGGGGTTTAAGCAGACAGTCATCTTTTAATGGCCTTGTCTGGGTGGCCCCGGGTGTACCCAGGGGCGTTCTTGATACACGATGTTATGCACGCATCCATTCCCCACCCACTGTAGTGTCCTACAGATAAAGAGGGGAGCTAAGCTGCAGACAGCCTGTGATAGGGCTGCAGAAACGGAAGCCTTGGAAACCTCCTGTCCATTATAAATGGCAGAAAGATACCCAGGTGAAAAGGCCGAAAGCGTGTGACACCTGACAACTTCAGAGCCCTTGCGAACCTGTATATATGTATATGTGCATGGACTGTGTTTCCAGTACACCTTCAGCCAAGACAAATCGTTGCGTTCAAGTATGTAACAAGCAGTGTCTAGTACAATTCTTGTATATGTGTAGGGCTGGTGTTCCTTTCTCTGAGGTTCTGTGTTGTCTGATAAAGTCGAACATTTGTTTTCAAGTAAAGTGTGAAGTCCATAATTCTTTGGCTTTTTTGTGTTCTTTTCAAAGTGACTCCTCTTGCAGAGGCTGGTCTCGATAACTCGCTGAACAGGGAAATCCTTGTCTTTGGTATGTGAAGTCAAAAATGTGTTTCTGTGAGCTGTCACTGCGGGGAACCAATTGCTCTGTCATATAGCTGGTGATGAACTAATGTGTTTGGGAAGTCCTCCTGATGCTCCTTCTTGGGAGAACCATTCTGCTGGCATTGACAACTAGGCTTTTGCTGGGCAGGGGACGCACCTGCAAGTGGGAAAAGAGACCCAGAGGCGCTGTGGGAGCCCAGGGGCATTTCAGAGAGGGGCAGTTTCAAAGCACAATGCCTCACATGGGACAAAGTTCCAAAATGCCAAAATCTTATTTTTTTGTAAATCTAGTGATAGACTAGCATTGTGGGTGGAGTGCATAGAACATTGGGTTTATTGGGCAGGCAATTCAACTTACTGTGAAATTTGTCACCATGAGATAGCATTAGCTGCCCAGGATGCTGCTATTTAAAAACAAAGAAACAAACAAAAACATTACCCCCCCACACAAACACCCCGACTCATTTATATGGGTGTATTTTTTAAAGTTACAATCTGTTCAAGCTTTTTACAAATCTGTTTATATGACATTGTGAAAGTTGGTCTTTTGACGAGAGGGAGGATGTCATGGTCAGTTGTAATTCTGCCTTTACAAGGCAACTGGGGTGGGATGGGGTGGGGGAGTGTGCCTCTTGACATTTTGTTCAAACTACAGATTAATGGCGCTATCTGTGTCTCGTTGTTTTAAGTTGCTTTAATGCATTGTATTAGGTCTTCAAACAGAATAAAGGTTGTTTTGAAACTTCAGTGTGGGGTTGAAAGTTCAATGACCACCTTGGAAATATTGCCCACCCAGCTCTTTGGGCAAATCTGTGTGGCTGCTGTTTCTGTTCTCCCAGCCCCACCCCCTTTTGTCCCATGGTCACTTTATCTCCTCTGGTTAAGTAAGGATGGCATAAGTCACAGGAACGGTGACTTTCCTTACTGTTTACTTTATTCCGTGTGAAATGGCCTTAATGCTAGCTGCCAACTCTTGGCAACCCCAAGTACTAAGTGATTGTCAGGAGAATGCCAGGTCTTTCTTCCTAGTCTGTTTTAGGGGAAAAGCTCCTACTAGAACCTATTCAGCAGCATAGCAATACACAAGCCTCCACTGGCAGAGAGGTAGTGGCCGTGCATGAGGCCCATTGGCAAGAACTGAACCCAGGTCCCTCACATGAGAAGTCTACCACCAAACTGACCCCTAAGAATGAGACCAAAATGCCTCCCACAGACTCACTTCCCCCCAGCCAGTCCTGGACTCAAACAGTGAGCCTGCTTCTGTTGAGTTTCCAAGACTATAGGAGTAGAAAGTCTCATCATTTTCCCAAGGAAGCAGCTGGTGGTTTCCAACTCCTGACCCTGCAGTTAGTAGCCTAACACAGAACCACTCTGCTACTGAAGTTCATCAAAAGACCTTGGTGAAGTCATTTCAGGACACGGCCCTACTCTAAGAACCATGAATGCCCACTGTCCTTGGTCCCTCCCCAACCCCAAGCCTTCAGCAGCACGCTCTGCACTGAGCTGATGGCTTCGTGTGGTTTGCGGTGCTTGTTTCTGCTGTACAGTCTGAGGCGCTCAGCATACACTTCACATCTCAGGTCCACCTTGTACCATCTAGTTCAGGTACAGAAGTCTTCCTGTGACATAGTTTGTACAGCTGCTCTTCAGGAGCATATGACACCGTTGTGTTGCCTATAGGTGCAACCACTTTCCCTGTCAGCCCAGTGAGGGTCCTAAACATGAAGAAGACAAATCCACGGTTGGTAATGGAGGGAAGATTACAACAGCAGCGACAACATAGCATTTGCTGAGTACGGCAGGGGCTGACTGCTTGCTCTCACGAGTCCGCTGCCCACTTAACCTGTGCTGTGTATGAACTCTCAAAACCTACGGCCACTGAGTCGATGCCAACTCATAGTGACCCTGTAGGACAGGGTAGAACTGCCCCTGTGAGTTTCCAAGATGGTAACTCTTTACTGGAGTAGAAAGCCTCATGTTTCTCCCAAGGAGCGGCTGATGGTGTTGAACTGCTGACTTTGTAGCTGGCAGCCCAATGCATAACCACCACACCACCAGGACTCCTGTTGTGTATACAAAGAATTATATTCTCAGAGTCCTTTGCTCTTTAGCTTCTCAGTGGGGTGAGTCTCCTCTGTAGCTACAGCTCCTGCCTCAGTAGGTTCTAGATCTCTGTAGACGCCTCTGACCATACGGCTTCCTTTCATTTTCACTTTAGTCCAAGGGGTAGAAGCAGCTTTCAATTGTTGCTAAATCTCTGCTTTCCGTCACCACCTCCTGCTTGGTTTCTGAGCTTTTCGAGCCCAAGAATAGCCAATTCCTTTCTTTAAATTCTCTCTGTGGGAGCCAAGTTCTTTCCTGAGTGGATGTTGACCCAAGTGGTCATTATGCACTCAACTCTGTGTGTTGTTTGCCTTCACCCTTCCATAATTACAGGAGTTAGACGGTGTCATCCCCATCCAACTGATGAGAAGACAAGTACGTAAGGGAAATGATTTTCCCAAGGTCAAGTGGCCATTGGCGTGCCCAGGCTGGCTGACTCCATCGGGAGGTCTTGAGAGCTGTGCCCTCCGAAGACTGCCTTCCTATGGAAACCCCTCTACGGAGGGCAAAGAAAAGTCCACCGCCTAACTCCTGCTGCGGCTCTCACCATGGGGCTCGCTGCTGGTGGCCACTGCACAGGTGGCCAGTGATGAAAGGCGGGAAGTGGTCTGGGTTTGCCCCACAGCCGTGCCCCAGAGTCTGAGGGACCCTGAGACTAGCAGCGTTCGCTTCCTTTGGAAATCGGTTAAGAGCGCAAATGCTTAGCCTCTACTCTGGTCCCGCTAACTCTGAGGGGGACCCGGCTGTCAGCAAGCTCGCCAAGTGATTTCACTAAAGATTGACAGATCCCCTGATGGTTGAAGCAAGGCCTCCAAAACAAATAAACAAGCCTTTCCCCAGAGTTTTATTGGCATATGATTCACAGATACAATTCAATAGTTCAATCACATCAAGAGCTGTACAGCCATCATCACAGTTTGAGACTACTTCTTTCATTCTTAGAGTTATTAGCCCCTCTGTCATGCTCCCAAGGAATCATTAATCCAGTTACTGTCTCTGTAGATTTACCTATCCTGGATTTCATATATGCAGAAACACATTTTTTGAAAAACCAACAATAAATTTAAACAAATAAAAACCTCAATTGAAAGAAGGCAGAAAATATTTTAAAACTAGAACAAATTCAAATGACTCCAAAGGGAGATCAAATGATCGGGCACTACATTTTAACCTCACTGCATGTCAACAATCTGCTTTCCAATGTGTTCTGCGTGTTCACATCCCTGGTCCACGGTCAGAAGGGATTCCCCAGGGGCTTATGTCACGTGTGTTTCTCTTCCCCCCTTTTTTACTTTTTAAAATGGGTCCGAAAGGAGAAGGCCTTGGACGTCTTGATGAAACACGCTGCCATTAGCTGTGGCACAAAGGCTTAAAATGGATGCTTGGTATAGAGCAGTGGTTCTCAACCTGTGGGTCGTGACCTCTTTGGGGGTCGCCCGATCCATAACAGTAGCAAAATGACAGTGAGGAAGTAGCAACGATAATAATGTTATGGTTGGGGTCACCACAACCTGAGGAACTGAATGAAAGGGTTTCGGCGTGAGGAAGGTTGGGAACCACTGGTAAGAGGAAGAGCAGCGGGCAAGTGTAACCCTCTCATGGCCGATTCGCTTTCTGCTTTGCGTTGGTGTTGAGGTTGGCCCCATGAGCTTCCGGCAGGGGCCGGCCGGCTGATGAAAGGCACGTTCTTTTTTCTTTTTCTTTTTCAGGGAAAATGGATTTTCATACAATGACATGGGACATGTGTCTTAAGTGGCCTTTAGCGGTGAGGTTCATGGGGTCAGGATCATTTCTTCAGCTTCATGGAGTTAGACAAGCCCGTGACAGGCAGTAGGAGAGCAACTTCTGCAGACCGTTGAGGGATGACCAGGTTGGTGGGGTGAGCGGAGAAAGGGTGAGCGACCGATCTTGACCCTCAGCTCCTGAACTGTAAACTAAGAGTAGGGCTGTGAGCCATGAGACTAAATGTAAGCTGTTGTGTGTTACACACAGGAGACTCCTCAAAACTCCCTGTTCTCCCTGTGATGTTTGCTGCACTTTTAGCCCACAACTGGCCTCCGGCTACAGACCACTCTGCAAGTGACTGAATGCGGACTGGCCTTTCATGGCGTTGTCAGCGTGTTAACGCAATGGGGGTCCCTTCATCTAGCTGATACCTTAAAGTTCCACTTGGGGGGAATCAACATGAGGACGCAAGTTGAAATGACACGTTGTCCATCCCCCTGAAGCACAAGGCACTGAGTCAGAGAGCTCGGCCTGCCAAATCCTCTTCTCGAAAGACAGCACTTTGTAATCACCAGCTTGCGATTGATGCCGTAAATCAGCTCAATGGAAAACTGCTGAGACACTTTAAAAAAAGAAGAAGGAGGAGGAGAAGGAGAGGGAGAGAGGAGGAGGAGGGAGTAAGCACACATATGCTTACTGGCCTGTCACTTTTCAGGAGGAAACTTAGAAGTTCCTTGCCTTCTGTGGTGCCCAGTCACAACAGTCTGAAACGTGGCCTCAGGCTTTGGTTGAATAAGAAATATAGAGATGGAGATATAATAGATACATCAAACAGACATAGACATAGATCTCTGATGCTCTACCTGGCTTGACACGTGTCTATAATACAAGAGAACAGAAACCGTCCAAACCCCCCAGTACCACCAGCCATGGCTCTAAAGACAAGGCTGCAGGAGCACTTCATTCGTCACCGGCCCTGCTCGTCAGAATGAGGGTTTTGACTGGAAAGCGTACCCGACATTTCCTGACTCGCCCAATGGAACCAGTTTATTCACGCAGCGCTCACTGTAGCGCTCCACAGTTTGGAGGCCAGGCCCTGAAGAAGCGGAGAAATATGGGTCGTTTGGTCACCACGCGGAAAAGGGGCTTGTCGCTGAGGTTCTCCTCTAGAGGCCCTGCCCAGGTCACCTGGCTTTTTCCCAGTGGCGACCTGTGTCTGGGGCTCTGTGAGGATGAGGCATCTGGTGCTGGTTGATGGACTTGTTCTACATCGTTTGGTTGAGCACCTACTACCCTGCCGAGCACCGCTTTCCCTTTAGGACTGTGATTCTCAACCTATGGGACGCAAACCCTTTGGGGGTTGAACAACCGTTTCACAGGGGACGCCCGATTCATAACAGGTAGCAACGAAAATGATGTGAAAGGGTGGTGGCATGAGGAAGGTTGAGAAGCATGACAAAGATGACAATGCGGGAAGAACTCCCAGCTGGTGCCTCTGGTGCCGGCGCCCTGATACACAACTGCCATCCGTTGCGCCAACTAGCGGTGCAAACGCAGCTGCTCCCCAAAAGCTTGGAGGTGCCACCGCGGAAGAAAAGCCTGGGGACCTGCTGATGAAAACGCAGTCATTGAAAGCCCCCAGAGAAAGCAATTCGGCCACACACGAGGGCGGTGGTACTGGGTTTTGTTTGATAAAAAACAAAATACGAAATTTTCCAACGGTTCTATTGGCGTGGAATTCACATCTCCTACAATTCAGTAGGACACGCACACCCAGAAGGGTGTCCAGTCGTCACCACCATCGGTTTGAGAACATGGTCCTCATCCTATTAGCTCCCACCCCACTCCTGACCTCCCCTGCCAGATCCCCAAACAACCATGAATCCAGTCACCCTCTCTGTTGTTGGTTGTTACAGAGATTGGTGAGCCAGAAACCGCAGGAGACCACGAGAGAAAGGAAAGCAACAGAGAGATGGCACTTTGGACCGTTTACCTGTTCGACGTTACCTGGTGGTGGCCCTTCCGCAGCCTTCAGGAGCGCGCATCCTAGGCCCTTGGGCCTCTGAACGACGTCGCTTTACAGGCACAATGTTCATGTTCTCCAGTCTTGTCACAGACATCATCTCCGTGATGAGTTCTCTTCAGAACGGAATGTCTCCATATGTGCGTTCTATGTTGCAGGTGGTTCAGACAGCTGACAGCGCACCACTCCGCTCCAGGTAGGCCTTTGTCCTCCCTGTCTGAGGACAGACGCTGGGGCCTTGCTTGGCTGGCTGCCTCGGCCCAGTCGGTGTGCGCTGCATGCAGCAGCATCTGTTCCCGTCGTTCCGGATTAGAAGGTCCCCAGTCCTGGCTGTGATGGAGCACACCTGGGGTGGGCTACTTTGCAAACTCTGGCCACTCAGGAAAAGCCTGACCAATGCATCGGAGTCTCAAGGGGTGAGGCTTGCTGGGGTGCTAACTCTAAGTTTGGTGGGTGGTTCAAAGGGAGAAAGGGGAAGCTTGCTGCTCCTGTAATGAGTGGCCGTCTCAGAAACGCACAGGGGCAGTTCGACCCTGTCCTATAGGATCACCGTGGGTGGGAATGGACTCATTTGGCAGTGAGATGGCAGTAAGGGGGTGGGTGATGAACTAAAGGAATATATTAAAGGCATCCTGGACCTTGACTTCCGTGTGATAAAAGAGCATCAAACAACCAATCCACTGCCATGAAGTAAATCTCTACTTTAAATAACAATTCTGTGTAGCGATTCTGATGCTGTGAATCTTTGCAGGAGCGGGTATTTTCATCTTCCCCCTCCGAGTGGCTGGGGTTTCAAACCCCTGACCTTCTAGTCAGCAGCCCAGTGCTTATTCCACAGCACCACCAAGGCTCCCTATGTATTAAATCCTCTCACTGCTATCGAGTCAATTCCAACTCATAATGACCCTACAGGACAGCATAGAGCTGCCCTTGTGAGTTTCTGAGACTGTCACTGTTTATAGGAG
>NW_022111373.1:83009808-83016219 GCF_000313985.2 Echinops telfairi | reverse complement strand
GGCAAAATATTTGTCATCTTGACATTTTTCTTTGTCTAAAGTTTATTGGCCCAATTACCACACACACACACACACACACACACACACACACACACACACGTGTGCACACAAAGAATAATACAGAATAGACAGAAAACAAGTAATGAATGAGGAGGGTAAATGTTACTGAAAATAAAAAAAATCATATCTAAGGAAAACTCTAATAATTGAAGGAAAACAGAACTTCCTACCAACCAGGCCAAAAAAAAAAAGACTACACAATGGTGCCTCAGTCTGAATGGCCCAATGGGAGGAACTTGGTAGTTCATTAGGAGGGAAACACTTTCCTGGACCTGATTCTTGGGAGGACTGTCTAGGGCAGAGGTTCTCAACCTTCCTCATGCCACAACCCTTTCATACAGGTCCTCAGGTGTGGTGACCGCGCCCCCCCAACCATAACATTACTTTCGTTGCTACTTTGTAACTGTAGTTTTGCTACTGTTATGAATTGGGTGAACTCTGTGGAAGGGTCGTTCTACCCCCAAAGAGGTCTCGACCCACAGGTTGAGAACCGCTGGTCTAGGGGCTCTAGTGCTCTTTACACAATGACAGTGCTCTTTACACAATGTTCTCAAATTCAGTTTTTCAGTGGCATGTTCCACATCGTATGTTCCTATTCAACACCATAGAATGTTCTCAAAAGAAACTTGTGTGGCTGCCTGGAAAACCCGGCTGGAGGTGCCCCGGGTTGGTTTCCTAGCACTGCTTGGCCTGCACCCACTTCAGCACGTCCGGGAAAGTGGCTCTTCAAGTTCTGCAGAAGGAAAGGCCAACCAAGTTGAGTGGGGACTGTGGCTTATTGGCCAGACTGTCTCCAAGGCCGGGAGCGCAGCGGTGCCTCTCAGTTGCCACTTAATGTTAGTTTTGGCTCATAGATAATGTTAACACAACTTCTCACAAAGCCCTTGTGACATCTCTGGCGGCGCCAAGTTCCAGGGCAGTTTGAGGCTGGACACTCAGTCTCTTATCTAGATGTCAGCTTAGTCTGGTGAGAAGCCCAGCATCACATGCCACCCTGCGTTCTATTCTTAGCCCTTGCACAGAATATGTGCATTCTAGCATATTTTTCACGGTGAACCTCCTTCTTGTCTTCTTTTCAAAGCGTGATCTCACAAAGCACGATCGCGATCAATGGATTTCAGGGCTACATTTCCGAGGAATAAGACCAGCTGCGGCTGAGTAGACCATGTCAGAGTGGAATGGGCGCCATAGAGTTTTCAATGGGGGGGTTCTTCCAAAGAAGATGATGGCCAGGGCTTTCTTCCATGGCACTGCTGGGTGAACTTGTAACTGTCAACTCTTCAAGTACCAGCCAAGTATGCTAACTGCATATACCACCCAAGGACTCCCACAGCTAAATAACACCTTTGGCCTTCCATGCCCACTTTGGCTGGCTTTTTCCCAGGGTAGGGGTGGGGTGGGGGTGGGAGCTTTCTGGGGATTGTCTCAATCCATAAATCAAAATACCAAACTCACTGCCTTCAAGTCAATTCTGACTCATAGCGACCCTATCAGATAGAGAACTGCTCGGTGGATTTCCAAGGCTGTAATTCTCTACAGGGGTAGAAAGCCTCATCTTTCTTCAATGCAGTGGCTGGTGGTTTCGAACTGCTGACTTTGAGGTTAGTATCCCAGTCTTCCTAACCTGTCCACCACCAGAGCTCCTCCATCAATATACATAAATACTGCAAACAATTATTTGAGTACAGGATGGAATGGGGTGCTAACTAGCCTTTAATAAAAGACACCCCAAGGAAAAGAGGTGATTGTAAATCCTCTGTAAATCATATACTGGACATTAAGTTTGTAAAAGTGTATTTTTAATTATGGTTGTGGTAGTTGTTTCATTCGAAGTTCATATCATTTCAATAAAACTTGTTTTGAAGACCCCCGAGGGAGACAGATGAGGCCGTCTGCTCTCAGGAAGAGTGACCGCCTCGGAGACCCATGGAGCCCAGGCACTTCTCTGCCCAGGGGGGTCGTTCTGAGTCCGAGTCCACTCGATGGCAAGAGAGTTTGCTGTGGGTTCTGGTGTGTAAGAACCCGCTTGCACAATTTTCACAATCCATCACTTTGTTGTGAGGGGCTGTTGGGGTGTTTCGGACTTGGGAAGAGCCCTCTGCCCCCCCACCCCACCCCGTTGTCAAGGCAGAGGCCAAGGGGGGCAGCCACAGTGTCAATCCATCTCATGTTGGGCCCTGCTCTAGTTCACTGACCAGGGATGGGTTCTCCTGACAACATGTCTAAAGTAGGTGAGAATACGTCTCACCAGCCTTGTTCCCAAAGGGATTCTGACTGCACTTCTTCCAACACAGATTCGGTCCTCCTTCTGGCCACCCCTGGCACATTCAGTCGTCAATCACCAGGCGGATGAAAGGTTCTAGTAATTAAAACGAAGAGGGCATTTCTGGAGGGTGAGAGCAAATGTCACTCACAGACAACAAATTTGCTCCACGAAGCGCGGGGGTGGGGAATCAAAATCCATTTTCTCTATGAAATTGACGAAAGCCTTGCATTGAGGAAAAGGAAACAATGTCGGATCGGATCTAATTGCTCTCAATGAAAACCATGAGCACATTTGTAAAAGGGAGTTCACGTGGAACATCACACCAGGGTGTGAGAAGAACAACTCAGGATGTCCTTACAAGTGGGAGGGAAGGGATCATGGAGACACGTGGGAGGAGGGGCGCTCAGGAGGGTAGACTCCGGGGACCTGGCACGTGGTGCACTGTATGAGGCGCAGAGGAGGCGGAGGAAGAAGGCGCCCAGAGAGGATGGGTGCAGGATCTGGGTCTGCCTGGGCGCTGGCTCACAAGGTCCCCAAGCCTGCAGGAGCCGCCTCCTGGATAGCGACAGCGGTTGAAAGTGCATTCCGAAGTCAGCTTCCCCGTTTCTGCTTGGCACTGCATCATCTCCGCTCCACACCCCCACCCCTCCCCCCCACCCCTTCCCCGTTTCTGCTTGGCACTGCATCATCTCTGCTCCACTCCCCCACCCCACCCCCTACGTTTGCCAGTCCATCTCCGGTCATCGTTCATGGGCACAATGAAGACGCAGGGAGGGCGGGGCTTACCAGCAGGGATGGAGCCTTAGGTCCTTGAACTTTCTCAAACAGCCTCCAAAGCCCAAGTTAGTTGACTCCAGAGGTGGCAACCCCGAAACTCTCACTGAGTCACAGGAATCGTGGTTAAAGTTTTGATCTTTGTGCCTCACAAAATTCTTGGATCTTCACCTAGAAGAGGTGGTGGGTAGGGGTGGGGGAATCATAGAGTAATTTTTTTTTTAAGCTCAGACGTTTATATAAGGCTTAAAGAAAAACAAAATGCTAATCGTTCTTTACACCCTCTAGGCACGATTTCCTTCAAAGACAAACTATGATTCACGGATCCTTTTTCGCCCTTTGAGAGACGCCATTCCGATTTGACAGACTCCTGGGGCCCTAGAGGACTGGAGCAGCCCTCACCACAGTGGCACGCAAAGATGAGCAAACCCAGGAGCAGTGGATCACTAAGAACCGCTGCCCGTGTTCCTGACGTCCGGTTCTGAACCAAGGCGGTTGGAAGTGCTTGACTTCAGTTGACCTTATTTCATTTCTTTGGCCTTCCCATAGGCAGATGAGGGACCTGAAGCTTAAAGGGGTCCACCAAGTGTCTAAAGCCATCAAGCTGGTTTGTGGAGTCACTGGGACTCAAGCCCAGGTCTGCCCAGTGGCAGAGTCCCTGCGCACAAACCTGACGACCCCAGCAGCCTCCAGTTAATCAAGATGCCACGGGACACATTTCAGGGAACAGCCCCCAGAAAGCCTGTCTGTAGAGGCACGGAGTCAGCGACAATAAGAACAGACTTTTGGTGCCTTCTCTTGAGAGGATTCTTCACCCCACTTGCCATTTCCAGTTCCCCAAGGACCCCTGCTGGCCTCGATTCATACCCCTAACAAGCCCCGCCTTCCAACTCCAGCATGCGGGGAACCCCCTCTCACCGAGCGTCCAATGCATCTACTCTCTACCATCCCCCGTGGCTTTACATTCTACTTGAAAACAACAACACATTGCCGGTGAGTCAATTCTGACTCACAGCGACTCTATAAGACAGGATAATAATGCCCCCGTGACTGTCTGAGATGATAATTCCATACAGTAGAAAGCCTCATCTTTTCTCCCCTGAAACAGCTGGTGGTGTGGAATTGTTGACGTTGTGGTTAGCAGCCACAAAGTAACCCACTACCCCACTGCCACCAGGGCTCCGTCACGTATATGAGTCATTTTCACCTGGAAATTGGGGAAAGCCACCTGAAAGTGCTTGAAATGCATTGTATCCGGGCTTGGAATAGGTCGGATTCAAGGTTGGTGCCAATGGTTCACACATCCAGCTACCTGAAAGGTTGATGGTTTAAATCCAACCAAAGATACCTCAGGAAAGAGGCGTGGTGACCTACTTCCCCCCAAACCAGCTATTAACCCTGTGCAACAGAGGTTCATACTGTTATATACACCACCCTACACTAACAGTATTAACAATAATCTATGAATGGATGCATAGACACTCAAGCTCAAGAGGTACAGGAAAGAAAATGGGACTATACTTATGAATTTATATATGTACATATACACATATATACAATACATATTCATATCTATATATTCCTATCTCTATTATCTATATATGACAGAGGCTGTTTCCGCATGTATACTTATACTTACCCATGCTACAAGTTTATCCATGAATGTGGTGGCGCATGGGCGAGAAAACTGAGACTGTCTGCTTCTAATAAAATGGGCAGTTTTGGAAACTATATAGGGTTGCTATGAATTAGAATCAAATGGCTCAATAGCAGTGGGTTTGGTTTGGGTTTGATAGTGGAGCCTAGAGGAGACCAAGTCATATGCATTTCTTAGGCATAACCAGACACCTCCGGGGAGTGAGTTAGTGACCCTGGGGCCTCAGGGCCATAATCTCCGGGGACATCAGGATGAAATGGTATACCGTAGTCCAGAAAGGCAAGGTTCTATCATCAACTAGTGTGAGTACCAACTGGAATCTAAAAATTTGTGAGTAGCTGTCTGTGATAGTTAGATTTTGTTTCACCTTGACTGGGTCAGGGCTCTCCCATGATAGGATTAAACAGAAGGTGATCAACTGCATGATGGAATGTTCTGTGAGCAGCCAGGCAGTCAAGGACAGATTAGGGTTTGGACTACCCTGTTGGTCAGGTCACAGCCTTGGTGCAATGAAAAAGGAAGTTATTTAATCTGACTCTGAGGATAAGCTTTCCCCTTCTCTTGCTGGGTCTGGGTTCTATATCGGTCTCATTTACTTCTGGTTCTTTGGACTTGAGGAGTCAGAATGAAGGGAAGCAGGAGGCAGCAGGTGCTGGGTCCAGGCTGCCCTTTTGGCTTCAAACGGTTGATTAGGCTAAGATGTGAATTCCTCCCTAGTGTGACTGTTCACCTTCTAGCCCTTTTACTGGGTTGCTGAAAACAGAGGCCATAGTCTTTGGAGTTCCACTAGTTTCCATCTGACTAGTAAGGCTGGTATTTTGTATGGTTTTGAGTTTTGTTCAAGGTGAAACAAAATCTAACTATCATAGACAGCTTCCAGTTGGTACTCACACTAGTAGATGGTAGAACCTTGCCTTTCTGGACTACGGTATGCCATTTCTGACAACCTTCATTTCATCAGAACAGGACAACTTTCCTAAATGCCCAAGCTGACTTCCCGTCTCATTGGCTGGAGCTGAGCTATATGGCCCTTCCTGATTTCACGTGAAGACAATGAGATCAAATACAGGTTTCCATTGCTATCTAAAAGCATCATGTTCCTACGAAACCCTTTGATAGCCCAAATGTCATAAAGCAAAGAAGCAATGATCATTAACTCACATATTTTTGAGTGCTCACCCCCCACCCCCACAATCACCTGTAAAATCATATCCAATAACACATAAAAACCTAACATACTCCTAGCAGGTAGTAAAAGCAACAATAACATGATTAATTCACAGTACACATAAAGTAGAAATGAAGTCCCGTGTACTTCCAGGGCAAAGAGCTGAGCGATCGCTCTGAGATGTCTGGGCCGCCTTCCAGGCTGGTTGCAGAACAGACACGGAACATCGAGTTTCACCTCACTTTTTTGGGGGGTGGGCGATAAAAATGTTCTTTGCATTCCTTTTAGTTAATGAAAGCAGGTAGTAACACAGGTTCGGTGTAAGAGTGAAGTAGTGTAAAGCAAATTTTTGAAAAGTGGGTTATCTGTATGGCATTTCAACATCTATAGTGGGAGGCATAGGTACATATTCTTGGGAACAGCTATTCTCTCTGTCAGACCATAGCACGTGCTCTTCTCCATTGTATCTGTGGGCTTTTTATCTTT
>NW_022111373.1:82978343-83008581 GCF_000313985.2 Echinops telfairi | reverse complement strand
GAGTACTTGAGTGGAGGCCCAATGTCCTTCTGCTTGCTACCTTAATACTAAACCTATAAATATAGGCACATAGATCAATTTCCCCATGCTTTTTCATCCCCAGGAGAACATAAGGTCAGAAGAGGTTGTTGGTGATGGTGCCATGTAATCCCTTTTCCATTCACAATCACCCTATGTGACAGAGTAGAACTGCCCCCTTGAGTTTCCTGAGCTATAATCTTTACAGAAGTAGAGCTCCAAGTCTTTCTCCAGCGGAGTCGTTGGGTGGGTTTGAATTCCCAAATATTCTCTTAGCAACAGCCAAGTATTTAAGCATTGAAACATCAGGTCAAATTGTGTGTGTGTGTGTGTGTGTGTGTGTGAATTTTCTCCTTACTACTCCCCTCCCTACATCCATCATTGTCACACAACTTCTGGGCCATCTTCTTGACATTGTCTAAGTATCAGGGAAACTGATTTCCTAAAGTATTAAATATATATCCTTGAAATACAAGGATGATTCTTTCGTTACCTCATTTCACAAAATGTTGATTGAAACACAAATAAAGAGAGGAAATCTTTGAGACAGTCCATCAAGATTTCATTGCATTTCGCTACTTTGGGGTGGGAGGGAAATGCAATGCTTAAAGTGGAAGGGAGCTACCAGCGCCCAGTACTTTCAGCTGGGGCCGTCTTTCCAGCCTGTTCCCCGGATGGCGGACTCCCTTCCAGAGGCAGAGCAGTAAAAGGCACAGGGAGTCAAGCTGACATTTGCTTCTTGCTGGCAAGGCTGATTGAAGGTCTGCTGGGGTGGAAACTTGAAACTATGGGTTCATGTCGGCTGTTTCTGCTGCTGTCTCATAATAGGCACACGGCGCTGACCAGGACACCACTGGCTTAGTGCCCCTGAAGCTTTTCTGAGCTTCTTTACCAGCCTGACTCACTGCTCGCTGTGGGTATCCATAGCATGCCTTGCCTTCTCAGTTCTAGCATCCATCTACCCACTCCACCCACCACTGTGCTCCCAACGATCTTCGCAAATGCATTTGGAGTCAGGAGCTCAGAGAACGGAAAACACTGCTGGATGGAGAAAAAAATCTAAATTTTAGCCAAAGTCATCCCCCCAAGCTAGAAGTGATTCCAACTTGCAACAACCTTAGTAGATGGAATGCATCTAATGACATATGTGGTCACCAGTTTTTAAGAAAGCCTCTATGAGTGGCCCAGTGATTCTTGCCTCCTAGCTAGTCCCCTCTGTGTAACCAATCAGATATTGTGGACCCAATGGGATATTGTGACTTCCAGGGCTAGGTCATAGGAGACGTCGCAACTTCGTCTTGCTTTCTCTCAGGCCACTCACTCTTGGGGAAGCCAGTTGCTATGTTAGGGAGAAATTCAAGCAGCCCCACAGAAAGATCCACACGGTCAAGAACAAAAGCCTCTTGTGAGAAAGTCGGCATCTTCTTAAATAGTGTTTATTTACTTAAGTTTTTAATAAGTGAACATCCCATGTGTTTTAGTATAAAAAGCTTTCCTATGGATGTGTGTTTTCCTTTTCTCAATTGTACTTTAAAATCTATACCATTGCCTAGATTAATGATACTATTACTGGATTTACAAACTGTGTCAAGGAGGTTACTTTGGCTAATTAAAGGAGCTCACCTTTCATTATAGCCTTCATCTAAGTAGTTAGTTCTGATGATGTGGCTCTGCTCAATACTTGCCCTCATTGAAGATATGAGCTCTATTGCAAAACAAAGAGTGGTGAAGAAATCAGATGGGGGCCAGCTATCTGAAAGAATAATGTCTAGGGTTTTAAAGGCTTGTCTCAGAACAAGGAGCCATCCAAGTGAGGTCTCAGCTACATCCACATAGAAGGGGCATACCAGCCCATGTGATCAAGGATTATAAATCATAAAATTCAAGATCAGAGGAGGGGACTTGTATTAGAGTTCAAATTTGGAGCGCTTGGTTTTCAGAAGGCTTTGGGTGACAGTGAAAGCCCCAAATCCGCTTGTACAGTCCCCATTGGAAGCACACTTCCATTGAACTCCCTCAGACCATTGCCGAGGGTTTTGACTGTCTTGCCCCAGACAGAGGGTGTTGTTAAGTAGAGTATTGCAGCTATAGTTAGATTAAAATTTAACAAATTATCATTTGCTTTCCCTTTTGACCCATTTTTAACTTGTTCTAGTTTCTGTTATCTTCTGCTTTCTTGTGGATTGGGGTTTTTCCTGTGTTTTATTTTGTTGATTTTAGGGGTTTGGGGTATGAATTTCTTTATATGCACTCTAGGATAAGTAAGCCAAAGAGGCAGTGACTAGATTAATAATTCCTTAGGGTTATGGCAGGAGAAGATGGGGGATAATGAGGAACGATTAATAATAGGTGTAAGAATGAATGACATATTCTGAAATTGATTGTGGCAATAATTGTACAACTCTTTTAAATATATTTAAACTATTGGATTGTATGGCACACAAATTGTATTCCTATAAAACTGTTTTAAAAAGTCAGTGTACTTCAAAGTAATCTGCCAGCGCCAATCACACCCTCAGATGGGGCCACTGTCTTGCCTGAAACTCCATGAGCCTAAAACCATTTGACTGAACTGTCTCTAAATTTCTGACGCAGTGAAACCAAGATATCTATTTTTATTTTAAATTTGGGGGTAATTTGTTATGTAGCACTAGACAACTAATAAAACCTGTAATATTCGTCCCTTCTTGTGGCACTTTGCAGTTTATGAATGCTCTTCATACTCATGACCTCAGTTGGGTCTTGGAGGATCTTATATGAAGTAGGAAGGAGAGAGATAATAATAGTCATTGTAGAGGTGAGAGGACACGGGATCTGAGAAGTGAAGCTGCATGACCATGTCAACACACATGAGGACTAGTCTAGGACCCTGGTCATCTGATTCCAAGCGTGGGACACACTTTACTATAATCCTCTCCTGTGCCAGTAGGGAATCAAAAACATTATAACAATCTTGGTGTATAAGTCTGGATAGACTAGAGAAACAAGTCCACAGACACTCATATGAGTATAAGAAAGAGCTTTATATACAAGAGCAATTAAATATTGAGAAAACACCCCAGCCCAGTCCAAATCAAGTCCATAAGTCTGATATTAGCCCATATGTCCGATACCAATCTATAAATTCCTCTTCAGACTCACAAAGAACATGCAATGAAGTCGAATGTAGAAAGATCGCAGGTCAGTGGGTGGAAAATCCTGTGGATCCAGTGATGGTAGAGGCATCTCAGCGCTGGCAGGGGTCCCCACGTGGTTCCTTCAGCTGCAGGGCTCGAGGGTAGCTCCATGTGTCTTCTCAGCAAGCATGCCTCGCAGGGAGTGAGACTGTGTCCCGTCTCCAGTGAGCTATTTATCTCCTTAGTGGCTTCAAATAAGGTCATCAAGCTGTGACCTGATTGGCAGGCTAAACTCCACCCTTTCACTTGTACGTCTCAAATTGACAACAGATTATGTAACTACCACACTTGGTTTTACTTCCTACCCTAGATTAGCAAATTATTGAGTTATATTCAAGTAACATCTGCTTAAACATCTGCGCTCTTGGTGGGGTCAAAGAGAGTTACTGTGTTGCTGCAGACATCCTAGAACTGTGCCCAGAGCCTGATTTGTGTGGTGGGAAAGGTGCCTGATCTCTCCAAACTGAAATACAGCTTCTTCTATAAAACTCAGTCTTCCTCTGACCATGCTTATTTCGCTCAAAACAAGGTTGTTAGCTGACAAACGTATTTGTGGAATGTCACTCCAAAGTGGCCAAAGGGCTTCTCAGCAATCTAGAGTACAATTTTAAATAGTACAATTTCTCCTTCTCACCATCATAGTTTCTTCTTCTTCTTCTTTTCATAAATCACTTTACTGGGGGCTCTTACAGCTCTTATAACAATCCATCTATCAATTGTATCAAGCACATTTGTACGTATGCCACCATCATCATTTTCAAAGCATTTTCTTTCTACTTGAGCCCATGGTATCAGCTCCTCTCCCCTGCACCCCCGCCTTGATAAATTATGAATTATTATTATTATTTTCATATCTTACACCATCTGCTGTCTCCCTTCACCCACTTTTCTGTTGTTTGTCCCCTGGGGGCATGACTTACATGTCAATCATTACAATCAGTTCCTCCTTTCTTCCCTTCTCCCACCACCTCCCCACTATACTCATGGTATCGCTACTCCCATTATTGTTCCGGAGGGGTTTATCTGTCCTGGATTCTGTGTGTTGAGAGCTCTACTCTGTACCAGTATACATGCTCCAGTCTAGCTGGATTTGTAAGATAGAACTGGGGTCATGATAGTGGGGCGGGGGAGCATGGGGGGAGCATTGAAGAACTAGAGGGATATTATGTGTTTCATTGTTGCTATTCTGTACCCTGGCTGACTTGTCCCTTCCTTATGACCCTTTTGTGAGGGGATGTCCAATTGTCTACAGATGGGCTTTGGGTCTCCACTCTGAACCCCCTTGTTTCCATCAGTATGACTATTTGTTTTGCATCTTCTGATGCCTGATACCTGGTCCTGTCAATACCTTGTGGCCACGCAGGCTGGTGTGTTTACTCCATGTGGGCTTGGTTGCTTTCCTGCTAGATGGTCACTTGTGTAGCTTCAAGTCCAAATGACTGTCTAAGCAAATGCGGTGAAGAAAGTTGATGGTGTTTGCCTCTTAGAATATCAAGGTTCTTTTTAACAACACTCTCACTTTCAGAAAAGCCCTGGTTCCAAGGAGGAAATACCACGTGGGCACTGGATGAGGCTCCCACTTTACAAATCCCTGGCTAAAGGTTCTGGACTAGATGATATTTACCCTGGGCCACATCAATGAGAAAAAGAGCACACCAGTCAGAGTTTCCTGCCACCCATGTCTGCAAGACAATGCAACCCAGTTTGACTTGGATATAGGGTGTTAGCGAACCATTTCTACCAGATGCTTCCTTCTTCCCTTGGACGTTGCCCTCCTACCAAGGATGTCCGACCAAAGCCTCTGAGGTCCACATGGTGGTTTCCCTCGCGGGCACAATCATCCAACATGCTGGTTTGGTTGAATGCTTACAAACCAGGGCTTAGCCCTGATTCACTCTGGTTCAAGGCCCTGCTGACAAGTTGTCTTTTCACCCCAGATATATGAAATCTAATTTTATATTTAACAACATCCCTGGATATAGCTTCTAGCTCTCCAGGTGATTCTCATCGCATATTTTCCTGGTGTGTGTGTGTAAGAATCACTTGGAGAGCTTGTTCGACTGTAGATTCTGATTCAGAATATCCAGGGTAGAGATGTTGGGGCCCTGGTGACACAGTGGTTGCCAGTTGCGCTGTGACCCAAAACACTGGCTGTTAGAAACCACTAGCTGCTCCGAGAGAGAAAGCTGGGGCTTTCTACGCCCTCAAACAACGACAGCCTCAGAAACTCAGAGGCACTTTTACCCCGTCCTATCGCGTCACTATGGGCCAGCATGGACTTGGTGGTAGTGAGTTTTGGATCTGGGGTAGAAATATTAACTCAGCAGGGAGTCTTGAAGTAGACTGAACTGGTTCAAAACCCCATTACAAGCACAGAAGGGGAACAGATGTCTAGGGTCAAAGGAGGATCCTGTCTTTCTAAACCACATTGCTTTTGTGGTTTTACAGAGGACTTATTTTACAGATAAAGAAAGAGAGGACTAACGGGCAGAAGAGAAGCATCCAAGGTTCTTGATAAAGCTGGGACTGGTTATCACGTGGCCTCTCCTGTGATAGATGAACTTTACTAACGGATGACTTGTAAGCGTCTCGTCGGCTACTACTCAACTTTGGGGACTGACAACTTCCAGGGCTTCTGAATAATCAAGATCTCCTTTAATGGGAATCAACTCTACCTGTAGGCATAGAGCATATTTGCTATAAACTCTCAATTAGCCTCTGTGACTTAATTCTCTCATTTGTAAAATGGATAAATAATAATTTCTGGTATTTGGGAGATTACATGGGGAAATAAATATATGTAAAGGTTTTAGTATAGTTCTGGGCATACAGGAAAGTCTCAGGAAATATTAGTGGTTGATAAGAAACAATACCCCAGAGGAACCATCGCTAGAAGAAATTCTGCATGGAGGATGAGTCATGAGGAGGTGCCATTGCTCAAGTAGAGGATTTTTCAAAAATGTCCTGGTCACATGCTATTGTGGGAGGTGGGATTCCATCAGAGGGAAGAGAAGAATGGTCCTGGGAAGAAAAGCAGATAAGGAAGCAGCTAGAAAGGAGGGAAGGAGATTGGACAAAAAGAAAAAGAAGGGGAACAAGAAAAGAGTCAGTCCAACGTCGGACAGGGCAAGATATGACAAAATACCAATTTATAAACTATCAAGGGCTCATGAGGGAGAGGGGAGTGGGGAGGGAGGGGAAAAATGAGGACCTAATGTGGGGGTTTAAGTGGAGAGAAAATGTTTTGAGAATGATGTACAAATGCGCTTTACACAATTGATGTGTGTATGGATTGCGATAACAGTTGTATGAGCCCCTAATAAAATGTTTTAAAAAAAAAAAAAAAAAAAAAAAAAAAAAAAAAAGAAAAGAATTAGGCCAACCTATCACATTGAAATCTCCTGTGCATTTGATAGAAGCCTTTATCTGGCCAACTACCCTGAGAAGCCAGCCTTACATTAGCTCCTTGAGAAACAAAGAAAAGATAGAGGCACCCAAGATTGCAGAGCTGTTACTAGTGCTTATTTTAAAGCAGGCACAGGGCTGGGGAGTACCCTCAGGCCTCTCTCAGGCCTCTGAGCGCCAGGGCACTAGATACTAAGACCTGACCCCTGGCTGGAGCACTACTTTCTTGGCAAGTGAGACAGCCTATAAGCTTGGACCCTGGGGTTTACCAGCTTCATTCTCCTGGCCTTAGCTTTAGCACCATACCCACTTCCACAGAGCTACAACCTAGCCTACACACCCTTGCTGTAGGCCCTGGTCTGCAAGTGCAGAGAAGCCTGTTAATTTCAATTCTCTCATCACCATTTTCTGCCAGGAAATCATTCAGGAAAACCAGAATGGGTGGCTTAGTTGTGAAAAAGCCCCAGGAGCATGTGTGGGTGTTAACCAAATCTTAGCACCACCTTGGGACAGGAACTTACCCTCAGATGTCACATCCACAAAATGAAGTGAGTACATAAAACCTGCCCCTGCTCTTATCCCAGGGAGAGAATATGGGCCAGTGAATAGTTACGTTGCCTCGGAAACTACCAAGGTCAGTTACACATAGCCATCCTGGGTCGGCTAGCACTTTCTGATGGAGGGGACGAGGGAGAGGGACCTCAGCAGTGTGTCCCTCATTCCATGTCCTCTTCTGAATCCAGCTTGTGTTTCTGGCAGCTCCCCGTGGAGGTGCCGCTACAACAATGTTAAAATGATCTACTGCAAAATTTCCTAGGATGTGCTATGCATGGTATCATGGCTGATAACTTCTACATTGTGTTGGCAACCTTTCTTCAGAATGCGTACAAATATGGATCTTTTTCAGACCTTTGGGAAATGTCTTCCAAATTTCTTGGCGTAGACTAAGGACTAGTTCAAGTGAGGTATAATTTTTTTTGGAAACATTTTGATTGGTGCTCAGTCACTTCCTGGTGCCTTGTTTTTTGTGAAGGCCTTCAGTGCCATGTCTACGTCTTCCTTCAATGCCGTTTGTTCTTGATCGTATGCTGCCTCTGGAAATGGCTGAAAAAGTGGTTGGGGAATAAAAGGTACCAAAACACTCGAGTATAAGCCGAGTTTTTCAGCACATTTTATTTGAAGTTTTTGGGTAAAACTAGGTGCCTCCGTGGATATTCAGGTCGGCTTTTACTAAAGTATATACAGGGATAATAATAGTCCTTGACCCTTGAGAATTGGCAAGTTAAGAAATGGACAAAATAAGTCATTGCACCTATTTTTCAAATGGTGAATAGATAGGAACGATTTAACCCATATAGGTGAAGGTTAAGTGTCCAAAGGGTAGGGGCTAGGGTGGTGAATAGCTGTAGAGGGAGGGGAGGAAGAGGAAGCCAAGAGTCCCAAGTTCACACAGGAAAAGACAAGAAGTCATCTCTGGGCCAAGGGTGAGTGCTAAGTGCAGTTTTATAAAGTGGGTGGCAGTTCGGTGGATTCTTTGCAGAAGAGAGTGCTGAGAGAAGATGGCCCCCAGACAACCTCAGGTCAGGCGTCCCCCAGGGTCAGACGTTACAGTGGTCCTGGTCTGAAAACCTTCATTTGAGGAGTCAGCAGGTGTCTTTTCCTCTTAAAAACCCTACGGCTAGACCTCTCCAGGAGAAGCAAAATCCCCTCCAAGCTAAGTCAGCTATTAGGGTTGACTTTCAGCCAATTTCACGCAGACCGGGCTGGAAAAGGTATCAATTAGCTGGTTTGATTTCGTCTCCATCAGGAAAACAACCCAAGCTCAGCCTGTCGCCAATCTCGACTTGCCATTTTCCTCAGCTAAACCAGCGGAGAGAAAGGGCTTCATAGAACCTCACTCTCAGGATTGTAAATGCAGGCACTGCAGAAGAGAGTCAAGGCCGTCACCAGGGTCAGATTCCCCAATAACCAAGGTAAGAATGGGCTTCTTTGTGCCTCCTTACTCATCTGTGGTGTTGACCTTGCTTGCCTGCACATATTGATTCATTAGGAAAAGCCTCCAGAATGTGTCACCTCCTGCCCTCAAATTACTTAGTGGCTGCCCAGTAGATTCCGATTCATAGTGACCCCACGTGTGCAGATTTCCAATGGCTTTCAAAGCAGCAAGCTTTCCCAGGCAGAGCTCCAGGACAGGACTCTCTCCCGACATGTCCTGGACTTGGTGGTAGTGAACCACTGAGCTCTCAGCATGGTACCATTTGTGCCACCCTGGTATTTCCCGCAGCAAAACTAACAAGGCTAAACCCGATTGTGCTTTAAGCAATGTGGATGACAGCTACCTGATCCATCAACGGAAGGAGATCCACGGCAGTGTCATCCCGTACCTTAGGGTTGCTGGGAATCACAAATGACTGGAAGGCATCTAACAATGACATGCCATAAATATGAGAAGTTAGTAAGGAGGCTGATGATAAAGTGGGGAGACCCCAGGGGATTTGGGAGTGGTGCAACAATGTGACTACTGCACACAGGTAAGATTCTGGTGAAGAGAGTTTGAAGATTGTTGTAGCAATGCCCCAATAAGACCCTTTGACGACTTGGACCAGGTTCAGGAGAAGAAGCAGAGTAAGGGATATCAGTTCCCATGTTAGATGGTTCTTGGCTGAAAGCTTTCTTTACTTCATGGGTCATAACACATTGTGGATAGCATTGTGAAGAATGGAAATTCCCGAACACTTAATTGTGTTTGTACAGAACCTATGCACAAAGAAACCAGTAATCATTGCAACAGAACCAAGGGCTATTTCGTGGTTTGAAATCAGGAAAGATGTATATCAGGGCTGAACCCTTTCACCAGATTTCTTCAATCTGCATGCCAAGCCGCCAATAATCCAAGAACTGGTCTAGATTAAAAAAGAATACAGAGTCAGGACTGGAGGAAAACTCATGAACAACCTGTGATATGCAAGGGATACAGCACTGCTTGCTGAAAGAAAAGAGGACTTGAAGATCAAAGACTGCAGCCTCTAATGTTCATGACACTTCAACATAAGACCAAACTACTCCCAGGCGAATAAAGAAACATGATGATAAACAGAGAAGAGATTACAGTAGTCCAGGATTGCACTGGACTCAGAGCCACAGACAGTGCCCACAGAAGCAGCAGTGGAGAAAGGAAAGGATGCGTTGCATCGGGCTCACCTGCTGCAAAAGACCCCTTTAAAGTGTTGAAAGTCAACAGTGAGAAAGGTCTTTTCAATTGCTTTACGTCTATGTGAGAGCCGAACAGTGGTGGCTAAGGAAGAACAAAGAAGAAGCAATAGCTTTGCATTGAGGTGTTGAGGAAGCATTGTTAAATTACCATGTGAGGTAGTTAGTTTACTGTGTTAACCTGGCCAATAAACACATGGGTTTAATTGAAGGGCAGAGAGATAAATGGCTCGGGGAGCCTTGCCTTTTTTGGCTCTTGCTCTTTGATCATCGGACCAGTGTGTGGCTGCCTTGCTTGTTCTGTGCCTCAATTAGCAAGAAACACTATCTGTGGGACACCTAACCCATGGAGTGTTGCTGTAATTTGAGATTCCTTCAAGACCTGCTTCACCAAAACATTGGAATTTACATCTTTTGAGCTGGGGACTGTAGGACCCTGTCATCTGGCTGACTGTTGGTGACCTGCCTTGCTGTTTGCTGCCTGTGGCCGGATAGCCTGAATTTCTCTACAGAGGATTACCCAGAGGCCCTCAAGACTTGAAGGACTGCCAATGTCTCACAACTGTCTCACAGGAGTGAGTTGCACTGAGCCATTTGTACTGCGTTATAATTTAATTAACTGTTTATTTCTTATGTTATACATCTATCTGTCTGTATAAATGTATATATAATTATTATCATTCTGATTTTGGTTCTCTGGAGAACCCTGTCTAAAACACCATGACTCCCAGAAGAATGAGCAAACACATCTGTCCAGCAGCATCTCTCTTAAGCTCACAGACTTTGCCTTGTGTACTTTGGCCATATTAACAGTAGGGACAAATACCTGGTGAAGGATATCTTGTGCAGTAAAGTAGAATGTCAAGGAATAAGAGGAAGTCCTTTAATGAGATGAACTGGCACACTCATCATTGCGGCTGCACCATTGCACTCAGCATAGCAATTGTGCGGATGGTGCGGGATCCGGCAGCGTCATCCGTACCTTAGGGTTGCTGGGAATCACAAATGACTGGAAGGCATCTAACAATGACATGCCATAAATATGAGAAGTTAGTAAGGAGGCTGATGATAAAATACATGTGAAAAATCTTTGAAATAGCTACATTAATGAATTCATTTCCTCTTGCACCCGTACGCATACACGCGTTCTTCTTCCCTCTCCCCTCTCAATTCACAGGAATCGCCACTCATTTTGCGTCGTTTCCATGACACGAGAATGAAGATGGAGCAGCACGGTGTGGATGGAGTCTCCTCCAATTTTCTTTTGTCAATACTGTGTATCTTATCTCCTCTTAAAATTTTTCTAAAATTTCTTTTTGATTGAGGTTTTTTCTGTTTTACTTTATTATTAGTTTTTGTTATTGGTATTTTGGGGGTATGTTTTTCTGTATATGAAACTCAGGATAGGTAAATCTATGAAGACAGTACTTGGATTAATGGTTTCTTGGGTGTAAGGCAGGGGAGGGGAGAGGTAAATGAGAAGCCCACAGTCCAAGAAGGAATAAAATATTCTAAAATCGATTGTGGTGATGATTGTACAACTCTTCTTATATATGATGGAACTATTGAATCGTATGCTACGTTAATTATATGCCAATAAACTATTTAAAAATTAAAAGATTCCTATCAAAGTAATATGTGAACATAAATGCTCGAGTGGAATAATAATGGGTAAGATTGATGAAATGTCCCTTATACACCTGACGCCATGCAAGGATTAATTTATTTAATTCTCAGCATACTCCACGACTTACTCTTCATGTCCTCCCCATTGCACACACGGGAAAACTGAGGACCAGCAACTTCCTGAAGGGCCCAAAGCTGGAAATGGAATCACTGTTTGACTCTGGCATTTGTTTTCTAGAAGCAACAATTATTGGATTGTTTCTAGAAAGCTTATAATAAGTCAATAGGTCATCATATTCATAAAAACTACAAGAAAATACCAGGCTTCTAGCACCAGCACATATTTTTCCTGGCACTCCCTCACTCTCCACTCCTGAGAAGCATCTACTTTGAACTCTTTTATGGGTTCCTTTTGGCATTTACCTTTGTAGCCCTAACTAAAACCCATATAATTATGTCTCTGGGTTTATTATTGACATAATCTATTTTATTCTTTTTATGGTAGGTAATGAGTATCTTAGCGCTCATATGCTTTCAATAGGAGCCCTGGTGGTGTAGTGGGTATGCATTAGGCTGTGGTCTGCATGTTTGGCAGTTCAAAACCACCAGCAGCTTTGAGGAAGAAAGATGAGGCTTTCTACTCCTGTAAAGAGTTACAGTCTTGGACACCCACTGCAGGGTTTGCTATGAGTCAGCATCGACTTGATGGCAGAAATTTTGAGTTTTTTGGATTCTTTCTATATAAAATAAATATAGTTGGGGTTAGACCCATGTTCAGTAGGTTCACTGATTTTATCTATTATTCACTTTTAAGTCAAATGATACATTTTGTGACAATCCATAAACTGTACAGCACTTGTCCTGGAATTAATCATTACCGTTTTGGGGGTATATGCTTATGGTTTATTAATCACTGGTGAATTCTGTTCTTGTCCTCCTGTAGCCATGCGGGGTAACTTTCAATATCATGTTGCACGTCTCCAAACCCATCAGAAAACTGAAAGTTCCACTCTCTTTTGCTGGAGACGTTCCTCCCAGAGCCCTCTCTTCTGCTGCTCCCATTGCTCTTTATTAATGCGGCACAGCTGTTTTTCAGGGAGTGCCCTCTGGCAACATCCTGGGATTTCCCTTGACTTCTTCCTGTGCATCTCCTGTTTCCTAAAATGTCTGTCTTCCTTTATCCTGCCTTTTGTTCAACACATCTTCTAACTTTTCCATGGAAAAGGAGGTATAGGATGTCATTCGTTTCTCCTGAAAGTATGAATTAGTCTGTAAAGGGCAGCCATGTGAACACGGAGGCTGGGAAAGAGTCAGGGAGTCTACAATAGCTTTCAACACCCCCCCCACACACACTCTCTGTACACACACACACACACACACACACACACACACACACACGCTGCTTCTCACATACCTTCTCCCACATGTTATAAAACTCAGTGCCATCAATTCTGATGGTTTTCCAGAGTCCTGCAGTTCTAGAGCCTTAGTTTTGACCTTATATGGTTTGGGAAGTCATTTATCAATCTTCCATTTGCTTTGTGCCTCAATATTTTGGGTCTCAGGGTTTCATGTGTTATTGAGTATAGCGGTGTTTTTAAAAGTGTTGTTTATTAAAGGGGGAGTTTTTTTTTCCTCCAGAGGAAATGGGGCTTTCTCTTTGCTTTGTTGTTATTGTTCAACCCCAGATTCCCTTGATCTCTTGGTACCCTATGGAGCGGGTATCTGGTAAAGTTGGCTCACCGATGATTTAAGTTAGTTCCACAGTCAACGTCCCCACGAGAGCAGTTGCTACTGTCTTTCCTGGACTGATGTCCTGAAGCCCGAGGGAGTGAGGTCAGGTCAAACTCCAGGCGCAGGCTTGGTTTTCTTCAGCTTTAAGGCCACTTTGATCCTGGGGGCTGCTCTCAACCCTTGAATCAGTGCTAACCAAACCTCCAAGGGCCTACAAAACAGGTAGGTTCTTGGCTTTAGAAAAAGAAAAGAAAAAGGTGATTTCTAGATTAGTAGATCCCTGGAAATTGTATTTTCATAAACACCCAGGTGGTTCTGAGGCAAGTTTTCTCAAACTTTGCTATTTTGTTTTTCTTTTCACTTCTCATGGAGAATTTGGTGGAGGTTTGGAGAAAGGATCAGAGTTTTACCTTCAACACTTCATGCACATCTGGTTCAACTAAACGCTGGCAAGGCCCTCCGCGGCATCATGTGTCCCCCTTACTCTCTTAGTTTCTTGTTCCCACTCCACTTTCTTTCTGAGCCCATTGTCCTTAGGTGAATGCGACCCTTTTGATCTTAAGTGGGAGATTATTTTAATGCAGGGATGCATTCAGAAGGATGACTAAAACCATAGTCTTGGGGGGCTCTGACCAGGAAGCCTGATCTCTTTTATGAGTTAGTTACTTTCCACTCAATCCAGGACCTCCTAATGGGACCCTTTTCAGAGCCGTGGGAGCCAGGGGCCATCAGTGTTGTGCAGACGGCAAGTTCCACAGACTCACATTTGCAGGGTCCATGAGACCACGGGACCGGCTATTGATAGGGATCTTTTGATTTTCATCATGATTCTTCCCTCTGGACAAGAAGAGTTAGACCTTAAAGTGGCCTCTCTTGAGTCTGGAAGACTTCAGTTGCTATAATTAATGTAGGATGTAGAACATTGTCCTGGTGAGTTATTTTTGTACCAGTTGACCTTGAGACTTGTCCCCTGAGACTATGGCCATGATACTCCAGGATCCGTGGCTTGTTTGATTTGATTTGTACTTTCGATACTAAAGACAAGGTTGTCTACAGTTCTGTTGTTATGCTGTCAGGTGCAGTCAAGTGAGTTCTGAATCATAGCAACCTCACAGCCAAGGAGATGAAACACAGGTGGTCCTGTGCCCTCCTCACCGTGGCTTTTAGTTTGACCCCATTGTTGCAGCGACTGTGTCAATCCATCTTGTGGAGGGCCTTCCTCTTCTTAACTTCCCATTCCCTTTACCAAGCGTGCTGTCCTTCTCCAGGGACTCATCTCCCCTGGCAGTGTGTCCAAAGCACTTGAGATGAGCTGTCAGCAGCCTTGCTTCTAAGGAGCATTCTGGTTGTACTTTTTCCAGGATAGATTTGTTTGTTCTTTGGGCAATCCATGGTAATATCAATATTCCTCACCAGCACCATAACTCAAATGCATGGAGTCTCCTTCAGTCTTTTTCATTCAATGTCCAACTTTCACATGTATATTAGGTGGTTTAACATGTCATGACTAGGGTCAGGGGCACGTTAAGCCACGTAATAACCTTTTTTTTTGGACACTTTCAAGATGTCTTGGGCAGCAGATTTGCCCAATGCAAATCATCTTTGATCTCTTACTGCTGGTTCCATGAGTATTGAACCATGTCAATATCCGAGACAAGTCAAATCCTTGACAACTTCATTGTTTCTCCCCATTTGTCCTGATGCTAATTATTGGTCCAGTTGTGAGGATTTTGGTTTTTCTTTACAATGAGTTATAATGTGTACTGAAGGCTGCAATCTTTGATCTTCATCAGCAATTTCTTTAATTCTTCCTCACTTTCAGCAAGCAAGGTTGTGTCATTTGCACATTGCAAGTTTTTAATAAAACTTCCTCCTATCCTGATGTCACGTTCTTCATGTAATTCAGCTTCTCTGATGATTTGCTCAGCATACAGATTGACTAAGTATGGTGGTTGACAGGATACAATCCTGATGCCCACCTTTCTTCATTATAATCCATGCAGCATTCCCTTGTCCTGATTCACAACTGCCTCTTGACCCAGGTACAAGTTTCGCATGAGCACAGGAAAGCGTTCTGGAGTTCCCAGTCTTCTCAAAGTTATCCATAGTTCATTATGATCCACACAGTTGAATGCCTTGGCATAATCAATGAAACACAAGTAAACCTCTTTCTGGTAGTCTTTCCTTTGAGTCAGGATCCATCTAACATCAGCAATGATTTCTTTTGTTCCATGTCCTCTTTGAATCCAGCCTGAATCTCTGGCAGCTCCTTGTCAATGTACCGCTGAACCATTGTTGGATGATCTCCAACAAAATTTTACTTGAATGTGATATCAGTGATATTATTCTGATTTGAGCATTCTTTAGGGTCACCTTTTTTTGGAATGGATGCAAAGATGAATCTCTTTCAGTCAGTTGGCCAAGTAGCTGTCTTCCAATTTTCTTGGCATTGATGTTTCACCAGCTGGTTTAAGTATTTCCAGTGGTACTCCAACAATTCCTGGAGCCGTGTTTTTGGCTAATGCTTTCAGTGCAGGTTGGACTTCTCTCAGCACCATTGATTCTTACTCATATGCTACCTCCTGAAATGGTGGAATGTTGACTAGTTCTTTTTGGTACAGTGACTCTGTGTATTCCTTTCATCTTCTTTTGATGCTTGCTGCATCATTCCATATTTTGCCCATAGAATCTTTCAATACTGCACCTTGAAACTTGAACTCTGCAGCTTTACTGTCATGTAAATCAAGCACCCTCTCAATCTTCCCTTTTGATTTACTTCCTGGTAAAGCAAAACTTAAATTGTAATGACTTTGCAGAACTTCTTTCTATATATTAAAACTTGATATTATTTATGATTATTTAAAATTTCTAAATTGAATTCTATTCCAGTGACCAAACCCACCCAATATTACAACAAACATTCGAGGACTTCTAGGAACAATAAGCAGCAAATATTTATTGAACACTTATTAAGGACCAAGCGCTATTCAAAGTGCTTTTCAGTGACTTATATAACCTGACATTTTTAGATTGACTAAATAAGAGGCAATCCACTAACCAAGGGGTGCTGGTGGTGCAATGGCATAAGCATTGGACTGCTAATAACAAGTGTCGGGGTTCAAACTTATCAGCCTCTCCATGAGTGAGAGATGAGGCTATCTGTCCCTGTGAAGATTTACAAAGCCCCAGAAAACCTATACATGGTCTGTATGAGTTGGAATAGACTCTATTGCAGTGTTTTTCTTAAAGAAGCAGTTCTATTTTGTCCTTTGATGTCGATGTGAGTCAAAACTGACTCTATGGCAGTGTGTTTAGACCACTAGCACACTATTACTGCCTAGATGATTCTGTCTCTTGTTGGACAGAGTAGATTTTCAAAAAAAATCAGATATTAAATATTGACAGAGTGCTGCATCTTCCTCCCATAAAGCAGCTGGCAGGTTCAAACTACCGACCCTTTGGGTAGCAGCTCAGTGCTGAGCCTGGTGCACCAAGTAAGATCTGAGTACTTTTATTATCCTCATTTTATAGGCAATAAAACTGATGGTTAGAGAGTTGAACAGCTTAATCAGATCACAAAGCTAGAAAGTTATGGAGTTGGAAAGCGAGTGAATTATCAAAAGGTGTCAGCCCTCCCAACCATGAGGGAAGGAGGAAGTCACAAGACCTAAATAGACCCCAAATGCCTCATACACTTTCATCCCTCAGCATCCTGATCACCACACAGGTCTTCCTGTGGGCAGGCATCCAGGGCTGGAATTAGTGCAGGGAACTGATAGCAGCACTGGGTTTTTAAAAGAGCTCTAACAACATATGTAGATTTGAACCTGGGACTGTTGTTTTGGTGAAACACACCAGAGACTGAATCTGTGCATTCAAGTGTGTGGAGAGCCACCTAAGCAAGAGCTTAGGGTTTCTGACAATTGAAGTCAAAAAACATAAAACACAGAGTAGTTGGAGTGAATTGAGAAAATCTGCAGTAATGGAGCTGACAAGATGATATTAACGGGCAGTTAGAAAAGACAAAGTAGCGTAATGAATTGTACAAAGACACAGCATTAGGAAAACAAAAGAAAAAAACACACTCAGTATTTTTCAAGCAGAAAAAAACTGAAGAAAAAATTCAAGCCTCAAGTTGCAGTACTGAAGAATTTTATAGACAGAATACTGAATGATGAAAAAGAAAAGGGAAGGAATACGTGGAGGCATTATACCAAAAAGAATTGGCTGATACTTAGCCATTTCAATAGGCAGCATAAAATCAAGAACATTTAGTATTGTGAGAAGAAGTTCAAGCTGCTCTGAAGACATTGGCAAAAACAAAGTTTCTAAAAATTGGCAAAATATTAAGCAAAAGATATCAACAAACTGATGCAGTGCTGGAAGCACTCACATGTCTATGCCAAAAATTTTGGAGGACAGTTACCTGGCCAACTGTCTGGAAGAGATATATATTTGTGTTAATTCCAAATAAAAGTGGCCTAAAAGAATGCAGAAACTATCAAACAATATCATTATTATCACATGTAAGTAAAATTTCTCTGAAGAAAATTAACAGAAATCCAAGCTGGGTTTAGAAGAGGATGTAGAATGAGGGGTATTATTTCTGGGCTCAGATGGGTTTTAGCTAAAAGCAAACAAGACCAGAATGACATTTACTTCTGTCTTATTGTCTATGCAAATTTACTCAACTTTGTGGATCATAACAAACTATGTATAACATCAAGAAGAATATGAACTCCCGAACGCTTACTTGTACACATACACAGCCCTTATATAGCCCTAAGAGGTAGTCCTTAGAACAAAATAAGGTAATAGTATATAGCTGAAAGTCAGGTAAAGTATGTATTAAGGTGTGTCCTGTCATCATACTTATTAAATCTGTATTCTGAGTACATAATCCGAGAAGTTGAACTACGGAACAAAGAAGTTGGAGCAGAGACCCAAACCCTGGACAATGGGACATTCCCTCACGGAAGGGTCCAGGAAGGGACGAGTCAATGAGGGGTGGTTCAGCACCGATGAAACACCCAATGATCCCTCTGGTTCCTTGAGTCTGCCTCACCCCCCCACTATCATGATGTCCAGTCCTGTCTTTCAGTTCTGGCCAGACCGGAGCATGTACACTGGTCCAGATAAGAGATAAGAAATTATAACACACGGAATCCAGGAACAGGCGTGGGAGCAATGATACCAGGAGGGTAGGGGTAAGGTAGGGAGAGTTGAGTAGGAAGAGGGAACCAATTGCAATGAGTGACACATAACTACCACCTAGGGGCTGGGGGCGGGTGGGGACAGAAACCATGGGGTAAGGGAGACAGTGGTCAGTGTAAGACATGACAATAATAATAATTTATAATTTGTCATGGGGTCATGAGGGTGAGGGGAGGATGGAGGTGAAAAAAGAGGAGCTGATACTAAGGGCTCAATAGAAAGTACATGTTTAGAAAAGAATAATGGCAACATATATACAAATATGCTTGATAGAATTGATGTGTGGATTATTATAAGAGCTGTAAGAGCCCCCAATAAAAATATGAGACTTTCTACTCCCATAAAGAGTGTAAAGAGTGGCAGTCTTGGAAACCCACAGAAGAAAGCTCGACCCTGCTGCCTAGGATGGCCACGAGTCAGAATCGACTCAGTGGCAATAGTTCTGTTTTTGTTTCATGAAATGCAAACGACTAGTAGAAAGGGTGACAAAGATAAAATAAATGTCAGTCCTTGTCTTGTCATGGGGCAGTGATCATGATATTCTAGCAACAAAACACTTGTAAGAAATAGGAAAAGCCTTTCCAAACCTTCCTTTTCCTATTTGCAAAATGAAGATAATAATAGCATGCCTGTTAGAGTTTGTGAGGATCAAATGAGTTAATCTGTAAATGGCTAAGTACAGTACAGTGTTCAATACATTTTGTCTATTATTGTTATCATTACATCTCTTTTCTCATTCAAGTTGATGATTCGGGTGGAATTTAGCACGAGAGCAAAAATATGAATAACATTGTCAGGTTTTATTCTATTTTTCTAATTTGGTCTCTGCTTTCATCAACTACAAGATTGTTTCCATCTCACCCTAAAAATAGAAATCTCTTGGTTTACAATAAAATAAATAACTCTTTATAATCACTGGAGGCGGTATGCGACCTTCAATAGCAGACTGTTCACATTACTCACTTGATACTTTCCTAACACCCAGAGGCCACTTATTTGACTTTCTTCTGAGCAAAGGCTGCTCCTTCCCCTTTCCCCATGCCCCTCATGAGATCCTTTGGAATATTAGGAAATGGGCTTTAATATTTCTCCCGGATGTTTCCAGCAAAGTCAGGGCTTGGCGTTGTTCAATGATGGAAAGGATTGCCCCTCTGGAGATACCATAATTCCAACAAACACCAGTCATTTTATTAAGTTTTCTTCTTCTAACAACACAGTGCTACTCCCTGGTCACTCTCTGGCCTGGAGCACCAGGAAGAGTCAAGTAGCAAAAATTAAGCTGAGGCCTCTGTTTGGCTGAGTCTACAGGAGAGAGAGTCATTTGACTGCCTCGCCCAGGCCCTCGCTCTGGACCTACTGCAACAGCCTCAGTAGGGTTATTCAAGGACCCCGGGTCATAGTTCCTGCAGTTCTGCCAGCCAACCGACCCCTGACAGATGGTCCTCCAACCACTCCATTGTCACATGGCATGAGCTTGTTCAGAAAGCCACTCCAAGATACCGCTCCCATCTTTCCTCTCCTTCCTCTCCTCGACCTCAGTCAGAACTGTCTGGTTATCAGATGGGCTTCTCACGTGAACATCAGACTCTTACACTCCGATCTTTGTAGAGAAGCTCTCGATGACCACTGTCCTTTTCTCTGCACGCCAAGACTCTGCTCAGACCCCATATCCTCCCGGAATGACACCTGCACTTTGATTTATAGAGGTCTTTTCCCTCTTCGCTTGCTGCACTTACCCTCGGAGGCTTGTCTGATGCTATGGGGCTGAGCAGGCTTCAGTGCTGTTTCCATGCTAATGACGGTGAAAGAAAGAGCCGGCGGCAATCTGCTTTTGAAATTCAGTCAATGCAAAGCCTATGGCTCCCTGTCTGGTCCACAATGGGTCATGGGAAGGGCACAGGACTGGGCAACATTTCATTTCATTGTGTATGGGGTCTCCGTGAGCTGGGTACTCACTCGACATCAGTTAAGCAGATTTTTATTTGAAGATACGTTGTTTGCCTCAGCTATGGTGTTTGTGTACTTGCTCGGTGCCACTTTCTAATTCCTTCTTGTGGATTAATCTTCACATCAAACCTACAAAGCAGGTCCCATGTTATATCAGGTAACTGGGGCACAAAGCAGTAAAATCAGTCGACTGAGATTAGTAAGTGTTGGAGCAGGCACCTCTAAGGCCTTTATACTTAACCACTATGCTATGCTTTGCACACAAGAGTCACTCAATAAATGTGTTCATCAATTAATTGTTGATTTTCCCACCCCTCCTTTGACCCAGCGTCACCTGCAAGTACCTTAAAAAAAAAAAAAGCCAGTCTGGGGAAAATGGGCAAGCATCTTCACCATGTTGAACTTCTTGGGAGACACGAGTTCTAAAATTAGTTGAGACTCTGGTATTTTGATTTTGCGTTTATCATTATGGTTTGTGATTCCACTCTGAAGTTCTTTGTTGCCAGAACTCCCAAGATATACTGCCTGTTGCAAAGTTGTTATTTTTGATATTGGAAGGTTGGGGGTGTTTCTATTTGAAACATTGTCTACTGACATTCCAGAGCCCAAAATAGTCAGAAATATCAGTATTATGTCTTCATGCTTCTGATAGAATGTGTGCTGTTATATTAATCACCACAGGTCCCCAGGAGGTATTTTTGCCCTCTCCAGCTTTGGGGAAATCATATTATGATAATGACTAAGGTCATAGTTATGAGACAAGGCCAGCCCGTCTTGCCCTAACAGGAAAAGGAGGGTCTAGTGTGTGTGAAGTGAAATAGCTGGCCCCGCACAGGAATGATCTGCCCTCGTTAGACTGATGGTTCCCACACTCTCTCCCCACAGATGCCCTCATGACGGCGCCATGGTTCAGTCCCCACCTCGGGTGCCCTCCTTGCTCCTCCACAGAAAAGCATGCCTCATCAAGCCCATTCCTATGGGACTGCTGAGCCTTGGGCACATTATGGTACATGAGTGCCTTCATTTTCTCCAAACTTCAGTACTGAGACAAGTCTGTGTAGGATAATTGATATCAAGGACAAGTTGTAAGGGGGAAAGCCACCAACATTCAACTTGGGGGTATGTGGAAGAGGAAGGGGAATGGTTTGCAGCCATGGTCCTCCCACGCCTCTACTTGTGCTCCATCCAAGGTTGAACAACAGAACTGGGGAAACTGTAGTGGTTTGTTGACTTATGTGCTTGTTTTTGATGCCGGCATACCAGAACGTACATGCTTCTAAGAATGCCTTCTTGAAAGTAGTCACAAACCAGGCACTTAAATCCAAACTCTTGTGATTGTTATACATCAATTACTTCCTTGATGACGTTGTCTTTAGGGTGTTATTGTTATTATCATTGTTATTAGATGCCATGAAGTTGATTTTGGCTTGTAACTCCATGTGACACAGCAGAACTACCCCATACCTTTTTTTCCTGGTCTGCAATCCTGAGTACAGTCAATTGCCAGATCTTTCTCCCCAGAGCTCCAGGGAGATTCAACCCACTAACCTTTCAGTTACCAGACAAACAAGCTCCTGGCCTGCAGGATAGGTTCATAATTGGCCATTTTGAGTTGGATAATCAAAGGGTCTATGATGCGAAGAATGACAGATTGAGAGGAATGGTGTCACACCCGTGGTCGAAAATAACATACCAAGATCGATTCTACCAGTGATATGATGGTACACACACCTTCAACAACATGGATCGACACAGTGGCTGCAGGAATAGGTTCAAATATAGGAAGGACTGTGAAGATGGTGTAGGACCAGGCGGTGTTTTGTTCTGTTGTGCACAGGGTCACTATGAGTCAGAACCTACTCAACAGTTCCTAGCAACAACAAAGAGCTTCAGAGATGGTCTGTTAGTAAAACTGCTACTCAAATGTATGCTTCCACCATTAATGTCAAAGATGAAGATATTGAAGATTTTTTTCCTGACGAACATTTATGGAACATGCAATCAGGACGCACTTATAGTTAATTACTGGTGACTGGAATGTGACAGTTGGAAAAATAAACGCAGCACTGGCAGTTGGAAGGATGGCCACAGCGATCGGAATGACACCCCAGATTAGAGATCATAATAGAATTTTGAAAGACCAAAGATTTAGTCATTACAAATACCTATTTTTGTTTTAAATACATAAATGAGAACTATATGCATGCACATCTCTGGATAGAACATACAGGAATTACGAACATTACATCTGTGGAAAGAGATAATGAAGAAGTTCCAAACAATGACCACCCACCCGATGCGTTGTATGACGGCACCGAGGACATCACATGTGAAGAAGCAGAGAGTCACTTAAAAGACAATGAGTCAAGAAAAGGCCAAGGTGGATGTCGGAATCTAGTCTGCTCTTTTAAGACATGAAAAAATAATAATTTGTAAATCATCAAGGATTTGTGAGGGAGGGAGGTGGGGGAGGGAGGGGAAAATTGAGGAGCTGATACCAAGGGCTCAAGTAGAAAGCAAATACTTTGAGACTGATGATGGCAACAAACATACAAATGTGCTTGACACAATGGATGGATGTATGGATTATGATGAGTTGTATGAGCCCCCAATAAAATGATTTTTTAAAAACTCAACTTGCTCTTGAATGTGGAATAACTAACACAACCTGAGGAAATGATGAAGTAAAGGAGCTAGACAGATGGAATCAAAGCGCAGCTTGAGACGCAAAGAATTAGGAAGAAATATGCGATATCTTGGAGCTGGAAGTCAAAGGGAGGAAGGTGGTTATCCTCTCGCAAGCTTCGAGGACTGAAGAAGAAATGCAAGCTTTGAATCGCAATATTGAAAAATTCTGGGGGTGACATTGAAAGACGCAGGAAGCATTGGGGAATATAACGGGAGGTTTCTGGGGAAGCTGGGAGCTAATAAAAGTGAGTACCAGAAAGAAGAAAATGTCCTAAAATTGATTGTGTTGCTATTGACACAACTCTTTTTAACACGAGTGAACTATTGAATTGTCTGATATGTGAATTAAATGTCACTAAAACTAAGATGAAAAGACTATGTGGAGTCATTGTATTAAAAATAATTGGTTGACTTTTGACCATATCAAGAGGCAGCATGTGACCAAGAACCAATGGCACTTTAAGCTGTACTGACAGTATTAGTGAAACAAACAGACAAAAGAGCACAAACAGGGCTCTGGGAATCCATGGACTGCTCCGTGAGACTTCCCACACGTCGATGCAACATTGAAAGTGCCCGTTCACTGGTGCCAAGAAGTTTGGAGGACAGCTCCCTGGTCAACTGCCTGGAAGAGACCTATATTTATGTTCATTCCCAAAGAGGTGACCCAGCAGTGCGGAAATTATAGAATAAGATATCACATACAAGTAACATTTTCTGAAAACACTTCAAAAGCAGTTGTGTTAGTACATCAAAAGTGAGCTTCCAAAAATTCAAGCTTGATTCAGAAGAGGATAAGGAATGAGGCATATTGCTGACATCAAATGAATCTTGGCTAAAAGCAGATAATACCAGAAAGATGTTTTCCTGTGTTTTATTAAGTATGCAAAGACATTTAACTGTGTGGATCATAATAAATTCTGGATAACATTTCAAAGAATGCAAATTTCAGAACATTACATTGTGCTCATATGGAACCTGTACATCAACCAAGAGGGAGTCAGACAAACAGCAAGGAAGATGTGTATCAGTGTTGCATTCCTTCGCCTTATTAAATCTGCAGGTAGAACAGATATTCTGGAAGCTGAACTATGTGAAGAGGAACAAGTCTTCAGAATTAAAGGAAGTTTCATTAACATTTTGCAGTGGATAGAGGGAAATCACTGGAATCTTATTGCCTGTGTAGATCTCACAAATGTACCTTGAGTTCCACTGTCATCCATAGCTTTCTGCAAACCAGAATTACACAATTTAAACTCTTATACTATTCCTTTCTTTGGCTTTGGATTGTATGACTTACAATCCTTCAGTCACTGTGCTTCTTCCATGTGGACTTAGTTGACATCTCATTTTGATGGCTGGTTGTTTGGAAACAAGCCTTTGAGACCCCAGATGCTACTTTATCTGATAGCTGGGCACCATCTAATTTCTTCACCACACTTTACTAAAGCACCCATCTCTTCTCTATTCCCTGCTTGAGGGTGAGTATCAAGCAGGGCCATGATGTAATAGAGGCATGGAAAGAAGCTGGTTACCAAACTGTGCGTTGGAGAGAGGACTATATGAGATTAAAATGACAAACCTGAGTGGAGCGATTAAAACTTCGTTAGCTGATCCCCTCTCTGATGCTCTTTGGGTCTGATTTGGCTTCAACATTTTCTGAGTTGTTTTGTTTTGTTTTTGCTTTTCTTTCATATTGTAGTTTATCTCAGATGCATTTTGTCACTGGGGTAACCCACTTGAATTTTTGTTACATGTTGTTCTCTTATTTATTATATGAAACCCAGGATTGATGAAACTAGAGAGACAGCAAGTAGAATAAGCATTCCTGTGGGGCACTCTGGGGAAGGGGGGGGGGTAAAAGGTAGCTGATACCAAGGAGTTCAAGAAGGAAGCGAATGTTTTGAAACTGATTGTGGTAGCAATTGTACAATACTCCTTGATGTGATTGAACTATGGGGATGATGTGATACCTGTATTAGCTCCCAATACAATGGGTTACAAAACACCAATACTTTTTTTTAAAGGATAAATGTGCTGTGTGTAAATTATATCTGCCTATATAAAATTAAATATCATATGTCCAGTAGAAAAACTTGCAGTGCCGAGACGACACCGCCTAGCTTTCTGAAAGAAGACTTGAAGCACTTCCGGATGAATATCAAAACAGCAACCTTCCACGTGATTGCAACTGATGCTAAAGAAAATAAAAATCCTCACAACTGAACCCATAGGCAATATTATGATAATCAAAGAAAAGATTAAATTTTTCAAGTGCTTGATTTGACTTGAATTCAACAATTAATGTTCATAGAAACAGCAGTCAAGAAATCCAACAGTGTATTGGTGTTGTTGTCAGGTGTCTGTGAACCAGGTCCAACCCACAGTACCTAACAAAACCAAGCCGTAATTTGAACTCTGTGCCACAGGGCTCTTAACAACCCTAAAAAGACCATTGCCATAGAGCCAATTCTGACCCATAGTGGCCCTATATAAGGTTCCCAAGGATTTAATACTTTACAGGAGCAGGTAGTCCTGTCTTTCTCCCAAGCAGTGGCTGGGGTTTGCACTTCCACATTGAGACTGATGACCCAATACTTAACCTGAAAGCACCACCAGGGTTCATTTGAGAGCAGACATCTGTATGTCTAGAAGACAAAGATGCGACTAATTCTCAGACACAGCCACCTATGCTTTCAGTTTGATTTTCTGAGTTTGAAGGCTAAGTTCATAGTCCCATGAAGTCAGCTGGCATAACAAAGCTCAGAAAAAATCACGATCTATATCCTAATAAAGGAGTGATCATAGGATTTCAAAAGTTGACGAACAGCTATCTAGGACACAAGTATGGATTTCTACTCACGGGGAGCCAAGCAGTCAAACAGGACCCAAAAGAGCAGAGAAGAAACAATTCTGCACCAGCCACACCCTCATCCACCTTGAGACGGCAAGAACTAGATGGTGCTACCGCAGGTAATTCTGTCCTGGGAGACAGTAGTTGGGCCTAGATAGCATGGGAGGGAAAGGTAGAGTAGAGCCCAAATTACTAAATATATAAAGTGAGACACACTGGAACAGCAGAGAACACAGGACTCCTCAGACCCTCACCCCGGGATACTTTTTAAACTAAGGGCAGAACTATCTATCCCCTTTTAGTGAAGAGGAGACCACGTTTTAGTGAAATAGCATGGTGACGCACCGAATCAAGGATATTAGCTGTACAATTGGTGCCCTATTTACAAGCCGTCATTATGAGACCAGAAGGTCTACAATGGCTTAAAAGCAAAGAGAAGATAAGGGGTCAAGGAAACTAGCATATTGAAAATGGATATTAACAATTGTAATAAATGTAGCTAGTGTCACAGAACAATTTGTGCAGAAACTGCCAAATTGGGACCCCATTTGCTTTGTAAATTTAAAAAAACTTGGGGGGAAAAAAGTGGGTTGGCACAGTCTAGGCAACTGCTCAGAAATTGGCCCAGAAGGTTACAGTATGGCGCTGAGGTCATCTTTGTTGACTTGGCCACTCAGTGGACCTGTCATCTTGGTACAATGCTGGGGTCACAGACAGTGACCTGCTTTCAAGCAGTGGTCTCCTACATGCTTACTTCCTGGCTTATAAAGGGAACAAAAAAGGGCATGCGAATGAGTTTATGCCAACTGATCATCTCAGCGGAGGGGGAAGTGGGGGAGGGGGGACACCTCAGGCCCCAAGCCCTCCTCCCAGGTCAGTGTAAGTGTCATGGTCGCTGAAGAACAAGAGCTGGTTTTACAGAGACACTGTGTGCTTGGAGATGAGCAACCACTTCGATTTGAGTGTCCCAAATGTAATCATACCTGGACCATGACCAGCCCTCCCAATTTGCACTTGGTCATTTTTCCAAAGGCCCCAACAAAAGGACAGCAAATCCATGAAGGCAAATCAAGAGAGAACTATAGTGAGAAAGGGACCATGTCATGTTCTCTGTGTCATGTCTTCTGAAAATCAAGGTCATCAAGTCTCTTTCCCTTTGTTTTATTCCTAATCCCTCTAGGGATTTGCTGATTATCATTGTTTCCCTGATCCTGACTGCTTAACCCATCTTTCCTTCTCAGGGACTGGAAATTGGAATTATAAACAATTCAACAGGGACATTCACAGAGAGTACAGGTAGACCCTGACTTACTACATATTCCAGTTATTTTGAATCACATTTACTATGTACCATCTTGTTCTTGTGGCTTTGGGGGGTACATCATATCATTTATAACATAACATAGGGTATAGATTGCTGATGATATAATTGTCAGATATCTACTTGCAGGTGTTGAATGTTATGATTTACTACTCAAAACTGTCAGATTTATAAAGATATGGAAAGTAAAAGGTAATAATAATAAAAACTGGGGGAAAAGGGATGTGATTTACATCATAACTGACATGATGGAGTTGTTGGAACGGAGTCAAGGACAAGGGGTCAGGTGAACAGCATTCTTTCAGTGACACAAAATTTTGTTGGGACCACCTCTCGTACCCAGGAGTCTTGCCTTATCTGGGCAGGAGTTCCTGTAAAAAAGAAGGGGGGAAAACCAGTCACTGTAGATTGCAAATTAATTAGTCAGCAGAAAGCAAACAGATTTTTTTTTCCCCCTGCATCTCTTGGCTCTGTTTGCTTTTGAGTGATCACATTTTCGGAGAGGCTCTCTCCTGGTGGTAGCAAGCTGGAAGTCCTAAGCTCAAAGTGTCTTTGACAGAAACAGAGAGGGGCGAAGCCTTGCACCACTGCTCTGGGACGTCTCAGGAAGTACTCTCGGGCTGTTATGTTACTCAGGAGAAGCTAGCTACGCTATAGTAATGATCGATTCCAACTCTGAGAATTAGCACACAAGTTAATTTCTTGCTCACATTACATGTCCAAACGGTGTCATTGGTCATTCAGGGACTCAAGATCTTGGACACACTACCATTCGTAGCTGCATCTTCAGGAATTTAAGATTTCCTTTAGTCCTGCAGCATAGGAAAGAAAAGATTGTAGAATTGTGCATAGGTTTTGTGGTAGGAATCCGTTTTAGCTCAGCGATAATGATTGCTTTCTACATTTTATTGTCTGGGATTACTCACACAACATTATGAAGCCACAGAGTGACTAGAAAATGTGAGGGAGGATTTAGAATGTCCCTGCCACCCCTGGCTTAGGTCAGATGCCCATCTCTAGATAAGGCCTATGCCTTGGGGTGTCCATGCTTTGACTGGCTCGTCTATGCCCTCAGTGGGGTCTTGGTTCGTGTTGAAGCATACCTTCCAAGTAGATGATTCTGGGTGGTGGTCTGTAAGGCAAGGGATTTTCTGGGGCTGGTTGTAGAAGCTCCATTACTCAAACAACTTCTGAGCTATCAGTAGCCCCCAGCCCTCCACCCAGGGCCAACAATATGCCTGGTACAAATCTAAATCCTCAGGTGCATGAAGCCTCAGAAAGAGCTGCTCAGGCATGTTTTCCCCAGAGTGCATTTGCCATGCAGTGTGGAGTGTAGTGAACTGGTCACCAAAGGAGATTCCCGAGGACACCTGTGTCAGCCAAAAGGGCAAGGACATTGAGATCCCTGGAAGCCGATCCAGACCACATGCCTGAGAAGGCTGCCAACGACACTGGTCATGGACATTTATCAATGGTCAGCAGCAGATAGTTCAAGGGGCAAGGCTGCTCTGAGTTCAGCAGATGACCAGCCTGTGTTCTGAAATGGGCTTGTGCAACTTCTGCCTTTAAGAACCCCACCCCCCCCAACAGTGTCCATTTATGGTAGCAGAATAATGGCCTTCAACTATGTCCACAACCTGATGTTTAGTAACTGTGAGTATGTTAGACTACAGGGCACAGGGTGAATAAGGTTGCAGGTGGAGTTTAAGGTTGCTAAATATACAGCCTGGGAAACCCTATGGGACAGTTCCACTCAGCCCTACAGGGTCACTATGAATCAAGCTCGACAGTTGATCTTGTTCTTGGGTGAGCATGTGTTCACATTAAACTGGAAGGGCTGCACTGTTCACATTTCTATTAGTTATCAGCATCTAAGTCATCCAGGGTAGGCAAATCACTCCAACACTTAGATCTCATTAGCACCCTTACTGGCAACCTGAGCAGAGAAGGAAATCAACCAACTTGCAGAAGCCAAAGCATGCATCATCCTCTTTCCAGGAATGGCTCGACTTCTGGACATCAGAGGCTGAGAACTGCTGCTTGAGCCCCTTTGCCAAGGACCTGCTGTGCCGGACCTGTGGCCACGCGAGGCTGTTGGGACTTCAGAAGCTTTAATCGCCATCTTCAGCCAAACACTCAGTTGCGGGCGAATGGAGGAGGCAGGGAAAGGCAGAGCCGCCTCCAGCTGTACCCTTCAGTAACTGCAGCAACAGCAAAGTGGACCCTAGTATTCTAGATTCAGAACTTGGAAAAAAATTTAAAATCCTTTTATTGGGGCTTTTTACATCTCTATCACAATCCATACATTCATCCATCGTGTCGAGCACATTTGCATATATGCCGCCATCTTCATTTTCAAAGCATTCTCTTCCCACTGAGCCCCTGATATCAGCTCCCCACTTCTTCTCCCTCCCTTCCCCCCTCCCTCCCTCACGAACCCTTGATAACTTATAGATTATTATTTCCATATCTTACATCATCCTCTGTCGCCTCTCACCCACTTTTCCATTATTTGTCCCCCTGGGAGGGGGTTCTAGGCTGATCGATTCCCCCTTTCTGCCCCCACCATCACCTAATCCTCCTGGTATCACTACTCTCCTTGTTGGACCTGAGGGGTTTATTTATCCTGGATTCCCTGTATTGTGGGCTCTTATCTGGTCCAGCGCACAAATGACCCAGCTCCCCTCCTCCCCGTGTTAGCCTTGATTTTCATCTTTTGAGCAAGTATCCAAAGGAAGAGAAAGAGTCTAGCTACACAGCAGGGTGCAAATGAATCGTGAATGAGAATGAAATGCCTTCCAGTTAGAAGCAGTCCTGTCCAGGTACCTTGCTGCTCTGTCCCAGACCTGTCTGATTTAGAGGTGGGGGAGTGTGGCATAGTGGTAAAAGAATATTCTCTGAGGCTGAGGCTGCTTATGTGTGGAACTCAGCTTTGCGACTTCCAGCCGGGTGACTTGGATACATTTCTTCACCCCTCCGGACCTCGATTTTTTTTACCATCTAGGAAGAACCTCATAGTTATTGAGGGATTGCCACATTTCTGGG
>NW_022111373.1:82967033-82976669 GCF_000313985.2 Echinops telfairi | reverse complement strand
GTCCTCTTCAGACTCATAAAACACATACAAGGATGTCGAATGCAGGAAGATCACAGGCCAGTGGCTTGAAAATCTTCAGATCCGGTGGTGTTGTAAGCATCTCAGCGCTGACAGGGGTCTCTATTTGGCTTCTCCAGCTTCAGAGGTCTGGTTTTATCAGGGTAGGTCCATGTGGCTTCTCCTCAGGGATGTCTCGCAGGGAGTCAGCCTTGTCAGTAGAGTCTCCAAGGAAGTGAGCCTAGAGAGGGATGAGTCTCCTGCCTCCAAGGAAGAAATACAAGAATTCCCACAATTCTCAGGAGAAGGCCATGCCCACACAGAGGCCTCTATGGCTATGATCTGATTGACAAATTAGACTCCACCCCTACACGCTTAATCCTTAAATTGACAAATGATTATATAACTACCACACACGCACAATGATTTAAAACTTATTCAAGGGCCCAAATACATTTTTACAAACAAAGGACATCACCCTTAGCTGAATAATACCCTTTAACATTTTTTCAGTTTTACTTCAGAGCCACATGAACGCATCATAAGAGCTGCCTAGACCTTGAGAACGGAACCTTGCCATCCCTGGTCTATGGAAAGTGTTCAGTAAACCCAAAAGTGGCATGCAAGGTTGATTTTTTTGTTGTTGTTTTTAATAGGAAGGCCTCTAAGTCCCTAAGTCAGTATACAGAACTCCTATTCAACGTCAGATAAGGGGGTGTGAAGGTGTGACTTTGGCTGCTTCTCCCAGTTCCTAAAATGGTGTGGTTCCACAGTAGCAGTTCAGAATGGGTGAGCAGCCCGCGCTGGCTGTTCTTTTATCTGAAGAGAGCTTCAAAAAGTTCGTGGAACAAAGGCCACGTATAGATAATGGACTTTCCCCCTGAACTTTCTGAAGCACCCTCACATCGTATTGCTTCTAACAGTCCAAAGACTCCATGCATTTGAATTCTTGGCGCTGGGGTGGATATTGAGAACACCATAGATTGGAAAAAGGACAAGGAGAACTTTCTTGCAAGAAGTATGGCCAGAGTGCTCCTTAGAGGCAAGAATGGCAAGACCTCGTTTTCCATACTTTGGACATGTTGTCAGGAGAGACCAGTCCCTGCAGAGGGACATCATGCTTGGTAAAGTGGAAGAACAGTGCAGGAGGGCAAGGTCCTCTAGGAGATGAGCTGGACTGACCCTGTGGCTGCATCAATGGGCACCATGTGAGGGGGGCACAGGACTGGACTCTGTTCTGCTCTGTTGTGCAGAGGATTGCTCAGGGTGGGAGCCCACTCGATGGAACTTAACAACAAGGAGAACAATCCAAAGATTGTATTTCTTGGATCCAAGGATGGCGAGACTTTGTCTTACAGACTGTGGGCATGTTGTCAAGAGAAACTAGCCCCTGGAGAAGGACATCGTGGTTAGGAAAGTAGAGGGAAGGACCCCAGTGAGATGGATTGACACCGTGACTGCAGACATAGGAACGCTTGGGAGGATGCTGCAGGACTGGGCATTGTCTCGGGCTGTCGTGCATAGGGGACTCTGCGGGTTGCAACAGACTCAATGGCACCTAGCACAACAATCCAAAGAAACATCTTGGCTCTGTTGAGAGTTCTAGGCTAGGAGTGAAGACCACGTTTCAGAGGTGCAAACCTTCCAGAAGGCGTCACACTGTGTCAACTCCTCCTTCCTTGGCTGCTCTTCATTTCTTCACTCAGAAGAATCCAGTCTTGGAAGAAGCAGCATTGAGAATTGGAATGAACAGAGAAAGACCATCAAGTGTGTTGTGCTAGTGGCATCTGCAACGAGAAATGTCAACCAAGACCTCTACTGGTGAGTCTATGATGTTTGGGGCATGAAACTCTTCTGACAGCGGCTGAGACACAATAGCCAAGCACCCTGGAGAAATGGGTCTCTGGCTCTCTTTGGGGAATTCCCTTCCCAACACTCATCCTCCTCAATGCATAGGACTTGGTCCAGAAGGAGCAGTGGCAATCTGATCTGGTTCTGCATGGTAAAAAGACCCTCCTGGGAGTATAGCCCACTCCATTTTGTTAGCTGATTGCTGGTCCAGAATGCCTTTGAGAAAAGCTTGCAGGGACGTCTCCCTTGCCAGTCAAGACCTGGTTGTCTAATTGGAGCTAGAGCTTGGCAACTGTCGAGGCTGATGAGTCACCAGTGAGGTTTCCAAACTATTCTTACACCCTGAGAACAGCAGTGGTTTGTAATGTGCATCAGCACACCTCTATTTTGGGCAGGTCTTTCTTGGGGTTGGGGTTTCCTGTAGCGTGTGTGAAGCTCTATTTCCCATGAAACCCTCCTCCTCTCACATTAGGCATCTTGGAGAGAGGAGGAGAGGTGATCCCGTTGCCTAGGCAATGCTAGATGCTGGCGTTGTTACAGGGGCGGGGGAGAAACTCCCCAACCAAGTTTTGCCTAATCATTTTCTTATTTAAGTTGCTCACATTCTCATCAGCTGAGATGATACACTTAAAGTGCTGGTTAGGAGGCCTCCTGCCTGGGCTGCAACTGAGGCTACATCAGTAGGATTTCCATTTCCTTCCCCTTGATGGAGGTTGCAAGGTTGTTAAAGTCCAGAGATACCTATGGTTTTGCTTTCCTATATATTAATGTTTCAAAAAGCAACCTGGTGGCCCCTAACAACAACAACAACAACAACAACAACAACAACAGCAACAACAAATGCTTGCAGGTTGTCTTATAAAATGTCATCCTCAATTAAGATCACTGGAGCGGGTGCTGTCCAAGGTGTGGTCCAAGAGACAGCGGCGTTTGTTAGAAATTCAGGATCCTGAGTCCACCCCGCCCCAGGCCTATGGAAGATGACTCTGCATTTTATCAAGGTCGTCAGTGATGTATAGGAGCCCTGGTGGTGTAATGGTTATATATTCCCCTGCCATCCTCAAGGTCCATAGTTCAAAACCACCAGCTGCTCCGAAACAAAGACTTGTGTAAATAGTTACAGTCTCAGAAACTCACAGGCAGTTGTACCCTGCCCTCCCGGGTCACCAGGAGGAGTAACCCAGGCTTACGTGAGCTGAAGTCCCAGCAGTAAAGCAGGAAGTATTTCCCACTATTGTCCCACCGGGCAGGACAAAAGAATGTCCTAAGAGCACACTCCCCATTCATTTGGGCCCCAGAAGCATCAGTGGATTCCATGCACCTGATGGGCCATCTTGGGCATGTGATTGAGGAAAACAGGGTCTGCACAGCCATGGCGCCCAGATGAGGATCTCTGCCAGGCTCTGGGCAGCATGAAAAAATGGGTTCACGCCTGAACTTAAACAGCCAGCAGACCCCTAGAAGCCATGCCTCCGTTTTAACGACACGCCTTCCGTTTGAAGTAGTATCAACTCGTTCCACAAAATGTCAGAGACAGTAAAGGGAAAGTATGGACCGCTGAAAAAGCATAGAGAAAGAGGTCAAGGTGTTGCTGGCCACGCTTGCTTCCCTTTTGTAAGAAGCAAAGACTTCATTTCCATTTCCAGTTTTCACTTGCAGGCATGTCTCCCATTTTTTCATGCTTTTTCTAATTGCCGTTCAGCCCCTCAGAAAGGGCTCTCTTACCAGCGCACTGAAACTCCGCTTGCGTTCTGTGGCAAAGGGAAGAGGTTCCTCCTCTCATGTCCTCGGTTCCCTTCGGGGGCACTAAGGATAAGGACCGGCTGTTATTCAGATGTGTTAAGATTTCCAGTTGCTTCGAAGGGCCTGCCTCATAGGCATGCAGAGAAGAGAGATTGTAAACTGTGAAGCACTCTCAGCCCTTGGACGCAAAGGACAAAAGCGTAAGAAATATAACAAAGTCACCATCATCAGAAGAGGCCTGCGTATTAGCCTTCCTCCTGTGACCTACTTCTGGGTACCAGCAGGGGTCTGAGAGCAGAGGGACTCTGGAGCTGAGTCTCAGGGGAGCTGTGGGCTTCTTGGAGCCCGTTAACTACAGCTTACACCGACAGAGCCTCATCTTTCAGGAAAATGTCCCTGTCTCTGAAAAAACTAAAAGGGAAAGTGGGATTTGAAAAGCCATTAGCCTAGGGTAGAATCCTGTTGCTGGTACAAAAGGATTGCACTCAATTCCTAACCTAAAAAAATGGACAATTTTAACCCTCACAGCAGTGACACGGGGTGACACTCATGATTTGCTTCCATAAAGGTGTCAGCAGATGAAACCATCCGAAGCAGTTCTGTGCAGTAACACACGGAGCCACCACGTGTCAGGATCAACGTGACAGCGAGGCGCTTGGTTTTGATGTGGTGTAAGGTTTGCTGAGCACTAATCTGAGAAGCGAAACTCTGCAAGAAGAGTTACACATCGGGATTGGAGGAGGACAGGAACAGCTTATGATACCCAGCAGACACGGCCTTGCTGGCTGAAGCCCTTGAAGAGGACTTGAAGCACTTACTGAAGAAGATTAGTGACGACAAGCACTGTTCAGTATGAATTCTACTTCGACATAACAACAACAACAGTAGCCCTCAGAACTGGACCACTCAGAATCATCATGATAAATGGAGAAACCATGGAAGTTGTCCAGGCTGTCATCTCACTGGGTCCACAATCAATGTCCCTGGAAATCACATGCCTCCTTTCTGTTGGACATCTTGTCTAGTGGGACCTGTCCTTGACGAACATCGTGCCTGGTGAAGTAGAGGATAATAAAAAGAGGAAGACCCTTAATAAGATGGGTTGACCTAGTGGGCTGCGACAGTGAGCTCCACCTTGGATGCCCAAAGGGTATCTGTTAGATCCCTCTAAGTCAGAATTGAGTTGATGGCAGTGATTTGGAGGTTTGTTTCTTTGATTTTTGTTTTTAATGGGCAAAATATGGAATGATGCCAGAGCATCAAATAACATGGAAGGAATACACAAAGTCACTGTTCCAAAAAGATCAACTACGGATGGCATTACATGAAGAAATCCAAGATGCACTGAAGGGACAGGTGAAAAGTAAGGCCTCACGCATCTATGCCATGAATTCTGGAAGGGGACATCCTGGCAAGCTGACAGAAGGAGATCCGTATTTGTGCCCATTCCAAAGAGAGGTGACCCAACAGAATGTCACACACAAGTAAAATGTTCTAAAGGTAATTCTAAATTGGTGGGGGCAGTATATCCACAGGGAACTGTCAGAAACCAAGGTAGATCCAGACGAGGACATGGCACTAGGTGTGTCATCACGGATGTCAGACAGATCTTGACTGGCAGCAAAGAATACCGACAAGAGGTTGACTTCTCTTTCATTGTGTATGCAACGGCGTTCAGCTGCCTGCAACAAACAAATTGTGGATACTATTTGGAGGGATGAAAATTCCAGAACCTTTCATCGTGTTCATGTGGATGGAATCTGTAAGAAGCTCAAGAGAGGGGGACACGGCATGGTTGGACATCAGGAAAGGGTGGGTCAGAGTTGTATTTGTTCAATCTAGATTCGGATCGGAGAAGGTGGACCATGGCGGAGGAGCATGTCCTCAAGAGGGAGGAAAGACACCGTGCTGTGCAGAGGACACAGCCTTGCTGGCTGCAAGTCAAGAGGACCCAAAGCAAAGATGAGTCTTGAGCATGGATTTGCCTTTTAACATAAAGAAAATAAAAATCCTCCCAGCGGGGTCACTCAGCAATGGCACAATAAACAGAGAAAACGTCGAACTTGTCAAGGATTTCATTTTACTTGTATCCACAATCAACATCCACGGAAGCAACAGTCAGGTAATCAAATGATGTTTTTCATTGGGAAAATCAGCTCCCTAAGACTTTGTTAAAAAACAAAAATGTCATTGAAGACTAAGGTATATACGATTCCCCATGCCTCCTCCCCGCAGAACTCTCTCTCACACCCTGACATCAAGTCGATTCAAACTCATGGCTGCCCTGGACACGGCTTCTGAGACTGCAAATCTTTACATGAACAGACAGCCTCATCTTTTTCCCATGGAGGTGCTGGTGGGTTTGAACCACAAATCTTGCGGTACTTAACCTACAGCCCCGTTCCTTATGCCTGACCCAAGCCATGGTATTTTCAATTGCCTCATATGCATGTGAAAGCTAGACAATGAATGGGGAATATTGAGTAATTGATGCCTTTGAATTATGCTGCTGGCACAGAAAATTAACGATACCACATACTGCCAGAAGAAGTACAACCAGAAAGCTCCTTCAAAGAGAGGAGGTGGTGACTTTGACTTGTGTGTGTTGGACATGTTATCAGGCGGGACCAATCCTTGGAGAAGGATATCATGCTTGGTAGAGAACCAGGTAAAAGGAGGAAGATCCCCGATGAGATTGGTGGTGGTGAAAGTAGTCTCGAATCTAACAATTGAGAGGATGGCACATAGCCATGCAGTGTACACATTCTTGCTATTGCTCATAGGTCACTGTTAGTCAGAACGGACTCGACAGAACCTAACAACAGCAATATTATTATTAGCATCAGAATCATCATTGCAATCTTAGACAACCCGTGCTTTTGAGCCCTGACTTTTGTGGTATGAATTTTTTTCCCTTAGGAAGTTTATAATCTGGGTACCTAAATTGAAGTCTATTTCCTTCTTAGACTTTGTTGCTGCTGTTCATTGCCATTCTGTCAGCTCTGGCTCATGGAAATCTTGTATGTAACAGAACAAAATATTGTCCGGTCTTGGACCATCTCCGTTATCATCAACCATCACATACTTCAGTCCATGACTGCAGCGGTCGCATCAGTTCATGCTACTGAGAGTTGCCCTCATCTTGTGCTGAACTTCTGCTTTACCATTTATGACGTCCTCTTCTTTTTTTTTAATCGCTTTATTAGGGGCTCATACAACTCTTATCACAATCCATACATACATCAATTGTGTAAAGCGCATCTATACATTCATTGCCCTCATCATTCTCAAAACATTTGCTCTCCACTTAAGCCCCAGACATCAGGTCCTCATTTTTCCCCCTCCCTCCCCGCTCCCCTTCCCTCAGGAGTCCTTGATAATTTATAAATTTTTATTTTGTCATATCTTGCCCTGTCTGACCTCTCCCTTTACCCACTTTTCTGTTGTCTGTCCCCCAGGGAGGAGGTCACATGCAGATCCTTGTAATCGGATCCCTCCTTCCAACCCACTCTCCTTCTAACCTCCCAGTATCGCCACTCACACCACTGGTCCTGAAGGGATCATCCGCCCTGGATTCCCTGTGTCTCCGGTTCCTATCTGTACCAGTGTACATCCTCTGGTCTAGCCAGACTTGCAAGGTAGAATTCGGATCATGATAGTGGGGGGTGGGGTGATGGGGTGTAGGAAACATTTAGGAACTAGAGGAAAGTTGTATTTTTCATCGTTGCTCTATCACACCCTGACTGGATTATCCTTTTCTAGTGATTTTGTTTTCCTGATGATGTGGCCCAAATTAAGAGAGTTGGGATCCTCACTTCTAAAGAGCATTCTGATTGTACTCCCTGTAAGACCAATTTGTTCTAGATTTTGGAATTTTGAGCAAATCCTACAGAAAAAAATTAAATAGAGCAAACTCTATTCTTGATAATACAGCTCCTGGCTGTTATTGTTGTTGGCTATAAAATTCAAGATGAATGATATCTCTTTGAATCTAATTAGCTTACAGTGAGTCATCAGCTTTCCCCTGGATCAGTCCAACTGCAGCTGGGTAGGTGAGCTAACATAATGTAACTGATAGAGTCCATTCTCACAAACGACCAGGTGGCAGTGGGAAGGGAACAGTGCCCAAGACGAGGGACCAAGGAACACCACTGGACATCTGAGGGAAACGCCAATGTTCTTGAAGGCTAGGGATGCTTGGCACCTTTATTTCACACTCTCCCAATGGGGCTTCAGTTTTCTCTTCCCCGTTTCATTTTCCTCTCTGTGTGTTTAGACTAGCTCTCAGCACTATTTTTTTTTACTTCTACTTGATGTCTTCAATAGGCAGCCATGACTTCCTTGTCCCTGTATATGAGGACATGCAACTATTGTTCCGGCGTAAATACAACTGAGCTTAGATTATGTTTGGTAGCTTCAGTCCCGGTGGTGTATTCACTCATTTATTTGGCAAGTGGTTCTTGAATTTTTCCCTAAAGGTGGTGAATATAATTTGAAGATGCCATACATATATCTATCTACACAATGACTTGCCTACCCAGGCTGGGGTCGATTTCTTGGGTATTCCAAGTAATGAGTCTTCAGCAAATAGAATTCAGAATTCATGCACCTTTGGAACCTCGTCTTCATCCTTGAAACAAATAAGAGATGTAATGGTAACTAGAGAGATGCTTGCCCAGCAGGAAGACAATGGTATTTGTCACATGTTTCCCTCTGAGTAAGGCTGACGAGGGCCAGAATTGTCTTGTTTAAAAAATGTTAGAGATAAGCCATCTTACTTATCCTTAAAACTTTTAGAAGTGATTTTCTTGAGGAGTGTTACGAATAATATTTTGTTCTATAATGACCCTTTGCCTAGTTACATGGCTTCCACCAATCACATTCTTTATGTAAAGTCTACATAGTCCAACTGGTCTACAGTTGGATTAATCCAGGAGAAGAGACATGACTTTAGTTGGGTCAATTAGATTTCAAAGTGACATTTTGTCTTTTTGAGTGTGGTGAGAGTTGGAATGGGTAAACTTTCCTACTAGTTCAGCCACATTTCATATCCCACACACCATAATCTGTCTGTCTTTAGAATGGAAGAGAACGGAATGGATCTTTGCAAAGAAGCAACACAGGCAGTCAGCTTTGCTTGACCCTGGTTCCAAGAATGTTCTTGAAGTAGACGCTATGTTGCATCCTCAAAACGTAATCTTCTTTCTTTGGTAATTGAGTCCGCACTGCCCTTGAGCAGCCCTTGGAAACAGATCTGTATTTGTGGCCTAAGCTTTTCATATGAAGGAGTAGCGGTTTAATGAAAGAGCCTTTTCCCACCACTCCCAACAGTTTTATTGGTCTATAACAATTCAATAGTTCAATCACATCTGGAAGAGTTGTGCAATCATCACCACAATCAGTTTTAGAACATTTTCTTCATTCTTGTACTTAACACCATTAACTCCCCATTTCGCCCACCAATCCCCTCCACTATACTCCCAAGCAACTATTTTTTTAATAAGGAAATTTATTTATTTAATTTATTTTTTGATCGTTTTATTCGGAGCTCATACAACTCTTATCACAATCCATACATAACATCAATTGTATAAAGCATATTTGTACATTCATTGCTCTCATCATTCTCAAAACATTTGCTCTCCACTTAAGCCCCAGACATCAGGTCCTTATTTTTTCCTCTCCCTCCTTGCTCCCCCTTCCCTCCTTGCTCCCCCCTCCCTCATGAGTCCTTGATAATTTATAATTTTTTATTTTGTCATATCTTGCCCTGTCTGATGTCTCCCTTTACCCACTTTTCTGTTGTCCGTCCTCCAGGGAGGGGGCATAGTGCTAATATTTTATATGTGTGCATGGAGTGAATATTACTATGGGTGCTTAGAAAATGCTGTTGCATAGATGAATGTTAAAAAAGTGAAAGGATTGGAGAGGTCTGAGGGGCCGGCCCCAATCCCAACTTCTACGTGGACACCTGCCCCTCCCCCCAGAAGAATTTATTTCAAAGGACGGCATTGAATCTGTAGCTCCGGAGAGGGACATATCTGA
>NW_022111373.1:82952155-82966350 GCF_000313985.2 Echinops telfairi | reverse complement strand
AGTGTAGCCTTTAAATTGAGGCACAGAACAAGCAAGGCAGCCGCACACTGGTCCGATGATCACAGAGCGAGAGACAAGAAAGGCGAAGCTCACCAAGCCATTTATCTCTCTGCTCTTCACTCAATCCCACCTGCGTTTATCAGCCAGACTGGCACAATAAACTATCTCAAACCTTAAACAGCTTTAAAATGGATCAAAAGGGAGATCAAATGATAAGATATTACATTTTATGTTCTTGATGCAATCGATGTATGGATTGTTATAAGAGCTGTAAGAGCCCCCAATACAATGATTTATAAAAAAATTTTAAAAATATTACATTCTAACATATGTCTTTCATCACTGACTTTGCAATGCTTTCTGCCTGCTAACAGTGCTATTCATGTGCCTCAACCATCAGAGGGAATCACTGGAGGCTTAATCCATGTGTGGACCCGGAACATGAATTTTGGGCTTCCACTTTCATCCATAGACTTTTCTAGACCAGGTGTTCACAATGTAAGCTATGATACCATTCCCTCTTTTAGATTTGGATTATATATATATTTTTTATTGGGGCTCATATAATTCATCACAATCCATACATACATCAGTTGTGTAAAGCACACTTATACATTTGTTGCCCTCATCATTCTCAAAATTTGTTTTCTGCTTGGGTTCTTGAAATTAGCTCCTCGTTTTGGATCACACAGGCTGGTGTACTTCTTCCATGTGGACGTACTTGATGCTTCAATTAGATGACTGCCTGTTAGAAAACACGACCCAATCATTATTCTTTCTGATAGTTGGGCACCCTTTAGTTTCTTCACTACATTTTGCTATAGCATCCCTATCTTCAATGATCTTCACAAGGGCAATTATCATCAGTGGTAGAGTTTTGCATTCTGTACCTGGGTTTGACTCCTGGCCAATGCACCTCAAATGCAACCACTACCCACTGCCATTGGAGGCTTACATGCTACTGATAGTGAACAGGTTTCAGCAGAGCTCCCAGACTAATGTGGAGGAGAAAGAAAGACATCGGTGTCAACTTTTGAGAATCAGCCAATGAAAAGGTGAATCGCAGTGACTCTGTTTGCAACTTATCATGGGGTTGATGTAGGACAGGAGTTGCCGGGATCAAGGGACACCAACAACAAAGCTTGTTCCCTGGGCATAGAGAATGGTTCAGAAATGAAAAGTATACCAGATGAACCAAAGGAGACAGGGGAGATACTTGTTGAGGGTGTTCAACTAAAAGAAGCATTCTTACACTCTGGATAGCTTCTGGAAGGTTCCCTATTCCAGATCGGGAGGGTGCATTGGAATCAGTGTCGGTATTCCTGAGCTTATGGATCCAGGTTATTACTGCTGCCCAACTATTGCCAGTGGTGGAGAAGCCTCACGTGTGTGCCAAGTGGCAAAGAATGACCCCTGGGCCTATGGACTGGCCCAGATGGTCCTATGGGAGCTCTGGCTTTCCCAGCCGCTGCCTGGGGAAGCTTGGGAACACAAGCTGGAAGTGAGGGGGAGGTAGGTCCCATGGGAATGACTCTGATCAGTGATCAGATCAGGGGGCAGGAAGTTGCTGGTGGATAAATTCTCCCCCATCCCTACACCCACACAGACAGTCCAGAGATACACTAGCTCATGCACCTTCTCTGAAGGCTCCTCATGACATTTGCTCCTCCCCTTGCTTCCTTCATCCTCCCTTTTCTTTCCCCTGTTTCCTAACTTGCACCTCGGGCCCCATTAAAGTATTAACACATCAGCTTTTGTCTGATACTTGACGAGTTATTTTCTGGGAATCCAGGCTTAGACAGAAAGGGCGCCTGTCACTGCTTCAGTTGTTGGCAGATCTCTAACCAGGAAGCCAGCGTGAGCATGATGTTGCTATTTTAAGTCAGGAAGAGAGATGAGAGGAAGTGAGAACATCACTGACGGCCAAATCAGATCCACCTGGGAGACCTCCTACCTCTGAACTTCTAGTCGCTGAGCCTAGAAGCCCATTCTATCCAATTCTCTCTTATTGGCAGTGCAGTGCATTGGAGCCGATATAATTTCCTGGGTTTTTTTGGGTGAATTTTGGGAGTCCCCCCACCCCCCTCCACTAGACAAAGGTAAATAAGAATGTATTGCTAATAGGATTCCAGCTCCTACCTGTATGGGTTGATTCCAATAAAACCCATGGAAACATTTCAGTACAGTTAGTGGATGGCTGCAGAAGGTAAGACACTTGTCTGAGTCTTGCTAGCGTGCCTTCCAAAAATGACCAAGCAAAATAGCGACTCCCAAGGGGTCCTCCAGGGTTCAAAGGAAGGCAAAGAGGTCAGATCAGAAGGTTTGGTGACTTTATTGTTCCAATTACTATTTCAAAGGGATAGGTTTCACAAATTTTCTTGAAGGATACAAGGCCAACCACGTGCACTAATTAGGAAGACCCTTTTTTTTTAAAAAAAAAAGAGAGAGATAACAACATTGTTGAGACAAGTGTCAGGAAAATGTGTGAAGGACGTTTTCCCCCATCATGACAACGTGCCTGCCTATTCTTTGATGATAGCAAGGACAGGTCTCTGAGGATTTCGTTGAGAAACTTTACCCACTCCACTCTACAACCCTGATCTTGCCCCTTCAGACTTCTTGTGTTCCCCAAAGTTAAAGAACCTTTTAAAGGAATATGATTTGAGTCCTTTGGGGTCCCCAAACAACTGTTAGATGTGGTATAAATGGAGGAGCACAGAATTGTTTGGGGGCAGATTGGGAAGATGGAAACACTGCCTTCAAAAGTATATCGACCTAGATGGAGGATTTGTCCAGACACAATAGTGACTCATTTTTATGTTTTGACTAAATAAAGGTTTCTATGAGTTTATCATAGCAACTCTGTGGGACAGAGTCGAATTGCCCCTGTGGGTTCCCGAGAGAGACTGGGCATCTTTGCGGGAGTAGAACGCCTCACCGTTTTAAACTGCTGACCTGCCAGCCCAACACCTAACCCCCTAGGCCACGAGGCCAGAATTGACTCAAGGGCAATTAGTTTGTTGTAGTTTCCTAGGATTTTACAGCAATATGTTTTGACTCGCCCTTGTATTATAATTTTTGTTGTTAGCCACCATATTCAAGAAAACAAAACGTGACAGGGCCCTGTGCCTTCCCCATGATCAGCTGCCGACATCTCGTTGGGATTTCTTTGGCTGATTTTCAGCAAGCGCCGTACAATGCATCCCTCTTGTGATCCTCCTTCACCTAAGTTATCTTCTGATCCCAACCAGCACTGGGATGTTCACTGGCACAGCCGACTTCTTTTGGGTTTGGATAAAATGTTTTGAGGGCTCTTTGTTGGAATCCTTAGCCTTTCTGCTGTTAAAAAAGAAATCTGTGAAAATGTACGGAGTGTAAATATAGCCATACAGAAAGCTCGTGTTCTTTTAGTTAAACAAAACGAAACAACAGTCTTAACCATTCTGCAAGTTCTTCCAAATAAACCCCAAAGCAACAAGGCCCCCAAATAAGAAGAGCTTAAAAAGTAATCTCTGCCAACCCAGCCTTCCTCCAGATGAAGGATTTGTTAGTTAATCATACTGCAGCCAGGAGTAGAGCACGTCAACAGTTTAATAAACCATCGTTTCCTACAGCGCCACGTCGTTTCATGGGCTTCTTACTCTTACGGCATAAACAGGACTATAAATTGTATTAGTAATTGTTTCGGAAAAGGGTGCCAGGACATGCATTCTCTGATGGTGATTTGAGCCTGCACACTTAACCACTCTCCTGTCTCCCCAAGTCCTTTTTGAAATGGTCATAAACAGAGCTTAAAAAACATAGTTAACAACAACAACAACATCCTTCTCTCTCCTGGCACAAGACAAAGGATGCCCCCCACAGGGCAGTCACTTGGAAGGACTTGGTAAACTAGCCTAGATCTACTCAAGAAAAACCAACCCCCTGCCATCAAATCAATTCTGACTTCCAGTGACCCCTAACCCACACTCCAAACTTACTGCCATCAAATTGTTCCGACTCACAGTGGCACTGCAGAGCCCGAAAGAACAGGGTGGTATCGTATAGAACAGGGTGGTATTGTCCCCCGCCCCATGGGTTTCCAGACTGCTGACTTTGTAACTGGCTGCCCAGTGTGTAATCCCTATGTCACCACTGAGGAGAGGCCGACTCATAGCAACCCTGCCTCGCTGCTCAGTTTCCTAGATGGTAACTCCTTACCAGAGTAGAAAGTTTATCTATCTTCCAACTAGTGCTTTTGAACCACTGATCTTGCAGTTAACAGGCCAATGCATAATCACTGGGCCACAAGGGCTCCTCGGGCTCCATAGGAGGAGAGAAGTAGAAGAACAATTAGTCCACCACTCAATTGATGCAAGGCAAGGCGCACGGAAGCAGCAGGGCCGAGGTACAGCTGGACAGTGAAATTTTTGCCACCTGCAAAACAAGGTGTTTGCTGGAATAGTCTTGCTGGGAGCATCCCTGTTCCTCAGAGACAGTGATACCGGCTCCACTGACCTCAAGCTACTCCAACAAACACGGGACAAATACGCATAAATAACAACACAGGGAAAAGAAGAGAATGGCCAGGGCCTTGTGGTAGTTACATAATCTGGCGTCCATTTGAGGACTAAGAGTGTAGGGGTGGCTGTCAATCAGGATATAGCCAATGAGACTTCTGTGTGGGCATGGCCTTCCCCTGAGAATTCTGAGAGATCTGGCTTCTCCTTGGAGGCGGGAAAACCTCTCTCGGCTCACTCCCTTGGAGACTCTACTGACAAGGCAGACTCCCTGCGAGACATCCCTGAGGAGAAGCCACATGGACCTACCTGGATGCAACCGCTCTTGAGGAGCCACGTGGAGACCCCTGCCAGTGCTGAGATGCTTACACGTTCACTGGATCCAAAGACTTTCTACCCACTGGCCTGTGAGCATCTGCATTCAGTGTCATTGCATGGGTTTCGTGAGTCTAAAGAGGACTTTATATATTGGTATCGGGTGTATGGTTAATATTGGACTTATGAACTTGATCTGGACTGGGTGGCGAAGCTTTCTTAATGTACAATTACCTCTTATATAAAACTCTCTCTTATACACATTTGCGTGTTTATGAATTTGCTTCTCCAGTCTACCCAGACTAACACAGGTCTGCAGGGCTGCGGAATGCCTGATCTTTTCCATTTGTGTTCCGAGGTCACTGTGGGCAAGGGCAATGCTGAGCAATTTCCCTCCATCGGGAGCCTTTGGAGCTCTGCTGACCATTTGCAAATGGTGAAGCCACGCTCCACTCGGCACTCTCAGGAGTACACGCGGCTCCTTTGCTTCAAGAGTGAGGTCATAGGATCTAGGAGCCCACCGGAGCACTGATTTTTGATCGATGAAACAATGAGAATAGCTTGGAGTGGGGTAGGTATGCTCCTTGGGCTCCAAACATATTGCCGATCATTCCCAAACTTGGGCTTGCCGTTCACAAGTAAGTGGGCATCTGGTAAATAGTTTTTCCATGTTTCTGGACCTGGAATTGGCCGCAGCACTAATGTGAGGGCAATCACAGGGGTCTGAGGGACCTTAAGTCTTGCAAAAAGCCTCCGTGTTTTCGAAGGAAGCCTGTTGCTTTTCTGTTTTGAAGTTGGAATGCGGATGTTCAAGAGGGAAAGGCAGACTAAAGCACAAGATTGGATTCCCTTCAGAAGTGTGTCCCGAGGTTTTCGCTTTGGCCAGGTAAGGTACTAGGTCTCACCCTCATCCTGTCACGTGAGTATCTTTCCATTCATACTGTGAACCCCCTCCTCTCACCCCCCCCCAGAGTTCTAGACACCCCAGGGGCGAGCCATCCTCACAGCAGTTGAAAATGGGCCCCCACTGCATTTCCCTCCTGCATATTCCTGAACACCCCAGCCCACCTCTCATCAAGGAGGTTCTGAAGCAAAACTAATTAAGATGTACCTTTACCGGGAATCGTGAACCTTCCACCTCTGAGTGTTGTTATCTGCAAAATGGGATTCATAGTTATGTGAGGAATTCATAGAGAAATTAATATAAACACGCATCGCGTTTGTAGGAGAGGCTGAGCTGCTGCTAATGAAAAATTGTTAGTGATGGTTGAAAGCCATGATGAACCTATTTGATGTCACTGAGCCGTCCAGGTGAAGACTTTTCAAATGAAAAATAGATTTGACTATATATCTACCACAATGAAAGTACTGAAAACAAAACCCCCAAACTCACTAAACCTATTGTAAAGCTAGAGCCTGGGCGTGAGTGTAGACCATAGGGTCTCGGAACAGAATCTGACTGCCCTTACTGAAGTCCCGGCAGTCCAATTTACTGTGTGGCACCGGGCACACAACTTAACTTCTTCCTCAGTTTCCCTTTCTGTAAGTGGGGGCCTGAGTGCTGAGATCACGGGAGTGTTTATGAGGATTCAGTGAGTTACTTTATGTCAAGTTTTAATGAATGTAAGTTAATTTAAAAAGAAGACATGTCGCTATTATCATTTCAGCATAATTTTATCATGCACAAGAGATTTTCCATGCTCTCCACAAAGCAATCACTTTTCATCTCATCAATAATGGCCCAGTTAGGGAGTTGTGGGAAGGAAATTCAGATACATAATCCTGTCTTTTAATAGTCAATAGAGTTCTGATTGCCACGTGGAAGGGAAGGCCACGCTTTCCCGTGGATTTCACCTTCACAGTGTCCACTCTAGGCAGTTGGGGGGAGGGGGGGCGGTGTGCAGGATTCATGCCATCTACTGCCCCCCTTTTTTCAGGATCTTTCCTTCCTCGCCTGAGCTTCGATTGGCACCACACCTTTATTTTGCATCTTGAAAATGTGAGCTTCGACTGTCAGCCTGTAAATGGAGTTGTGGCAGTCACCTAATCTGGTGTCAATTTAAGGATTAAAGGTGTAGGGGTGGAGTCTAGGCTGTCAATCTGGAGATAGCCAATGAGACTTCTGTCTGGGCTTGGCTTTCTCCTGAGAATTTTGGGACTTCCTCCTTGGAGGCGAGAGACACTTCTCTCTCTGCTGACATCCCTGGGAGACATGCAGCTGACAAGACTGCTGAAGCTAGAAACCCCTGCCAGCGCTGAGATGCTCACAACACCACTGGATCCAAAAACTTTCTACCCACTGGCCTGTGATCGTCCTGCATTCGGCAGCATTGCATGTGTTTCGTGTGTCTGAAGAGGACTTTATGGATTGCTATCAGACATATGGGCTAATGTCGGACTTATAGACTTGATCTGGACTGGGCTGGGATGTTTTCTCAATGTTCAATTGCTCTTGAATATAAACCTCTCCCTTATATACATATGCATGTTTATGAATTTGTTTCTCTAGTCTGCCCAGACTGACACGGGAGTTAATGCTCTCCCCCCCTTCCAAAGAGAGGCTTCTACTCGCGGCGTTTTAGGGGCAAGGGTGGTCTGTGGACAGACCCTTGTACGACATGAGTGTGTGATAGAACAGAAAGAGGGGAGGGTGTGCAAGGTCAGGTGCGGACAGTTGGGGATCCTAAATGAGAAGATATAGGTGCCTGTCCCTCCCTCCCATATAATTCACAGTCAGGATACAAAATCATAAAGCATAAACACAGACTCCACATACAGGCCGAAGCTTCCACAAATGTATTCTAGATGTCCTGATGTCAACGTTCTAGTTAAATTATGCATTAAGGCAAAACCACTCTGTCTCTGCGCCCCGTTTCCTCCCCTGCTTTCTAGTGCCCTCCGCACACGCTCAGGCTGCCTGTCAGGCCATCACGTCCTTCTGCACGGGGTCCAGCACAGCGGAGGGGCTCTCAGAGGCTCCAGCTGGGCTCCACCACCAGGCCCGGTTCAACCCCGTCCCTCCTCATCTGGCCCTCTGCACCGCTGACTGAACGTCCCTCTGCAGATTAAGCCCAATTCCTTGACCTCTTTCCTCGGGGCGAGGGGATGACCACTAACACCTCCCTCCTCCCCCTCTCGTCTAGACAGTGCGAGGTGTGGGGGAGGCAAGGCAAGTTCACAAGAATCGGTTTCCTGTCTCTTTAGACACTGAGCTGGGGTTTCACCCTAGTATCTGAGGTTTGACCCTCTGCACAAGTATACACACACACACACACACACACACACACACACACACACACACTCCTCCTCCAGGCAACATTGTGGAGATTACAGGCAGAACCACCTGGGTTTGAATTGCTGCTTCAGGCCTGAACTAGCGGTGTAGGAAGACTACCTCTAGGAGGTCACTTTACCTTGCTGAGCTTCAGTGGGTCTCCCCCCCTCCCCACCCCGGCAAAACAAAAACAGTGAAAACAACCTCCCTGCCATCAAGTGGATTCCGACTCACAGCCACCCTATAGGACAGGGTAGAAACCCTGCTGTGGGTTTCTGACACTGTTAACTGTTTATGGGAGTAGAAGCCTTGGTTTTTCTCCCTCGACCTCTTCCAGCCCCTGTAAAAGATGTCTGATGAGAGGGATCAGCTACACGGATCAGGCAATCATACGGTCAGCTCAGAACCAGCAACGCATCAGCAATAGGTTTGATTTCCCAAAAGGTAACTCCTGTCTCTGCTGGAGGCAACGGACGCTCCTCGCTTGCCCTTGGCCTGTGAGTCTTGTTGCCTTGGCGAAGCCGGGACTGGAGATGGGCTCACACCATCGGAGATGGCCCTTCCCGGTTGGGTGTCCTTCCCTCTGCTTCATCAACTTTTTCTCCCACTTGTCACCAAATCAGGCCTAACCTAAAAGACACGCCTGCTCTCCCACTCAGGAGGAGAGTCCCTCCTGCCCCAAGCTCTTGGCAAGTCGTTTTCCAAGTCTAGCTCATTTATGGTGGAAGGTGATAGTGATGTCTTCAAAAATTTCAAACAGGACTTGTCAGCCAGAGCCCATTGCCCAGGAAGCCTTGCCCAGGAGTTCAGAAAGGCTGCTTTGACCAAGGAGGGCAGCAGGAGGTGGCGAGTCTGGCCCGTATGACTCGGTAGCTGTTGTTACATGATGACAAACCAGCAGGGTTGAAAACTCACATAACCATCTCCAACATTCACGCTTCCTCACCTGTGAAGTGTCAACTCCAAAAACATATCGGAGAGCATTTGGTGTCTCCCCTCTAGGAAAACATTTGGTTGTCACTTCTTTGGCCCCCTAGAGGCCAGGTCTACTTCCTGCGTGTGTGACCTGTGGGCACACACAGACCCCTGGACTCCAAGGGGTCCCATGCTGGCGTAATGTTCTGCTGGCAGCAGTTTAAATGATTGATGTGTTTCAACAACGGGCCCCACATTTTCATTTCCCATGGGACTCAGCAGATTACTGCAGTCAGTCTCGTCTCCAGCAACCACCCTGTTGTAGGCGATGCTTATTTGTTACTGGAAGAAATAAATGATCAATAACCCCAACACCTCACTCGCAGTATATTGAAATGATGATTCGCCAAGCAGTTTAAGCTTTTCTATGTTAAATAATTTGCATAGAGGCAGCAGTCAGCCTACAAATTATACTGGGGAATTAGAAAACTAATGTGAAACATAAAATATCAGCTACCATCTGATTCCCCCACCCTGACTTCTCCACACTGGTAACGCAAACAGAGTAATTTACAAATTTTCCTTTTTTCCGGATTGTGTCAGCTTCTTCTACTGAAATTCTCAGAGGAATAACAGGTCAGAAGTGCTGGGTGTAGATGCTGCCAAGACAATGTGCTAAAGCTATCGAGGCAACGCTATTAAACCCTGAGAAGCAAATATTCAGATCTCATTCAACTGAAGTTCTCCGAGGGAATTTCTCTTTATATAACAATTGATTTTCTTAAAGTGAATTACTAGTTACAGGATATTTACTCCTAGTTCATTGTTTGGGGACTTGGTGATGTGTCTGAACTACATTTTAAAAAGAGAAAGAGAAATCTGGGCAATGTGCAGAACTATAATCAGGAGGCTGATGATAAAATCATTACAAGGAATAAAGCAAAATCTGGTTTAAGAATACAACAAAATATCTTAGAAATGAGTGGGTCCCTGAAAGAAAAGACATGATAGGATTTGACACTGCGATGAGACAAACATGCGTTAAAAATATGCCCCAATCTTCTATTCAGCAGGATCCAATTTGCGAGAATACCACCAATGTATGCTAACTAGAACATCCCTATTTGAAAACAAGGGGTGGTGGAGATATCTTGTAACACAGAACAAGAGCAAAGAAAGAAAACAGGCAGTGTTCCTGCCAAGCGTCTTGTCTTCCACAGTTCTCGGTCCTTTTACTACTGGGTCCAAGGAGCAGCTGACGGCGGTTGGAGCAAAACCGAACGCCTGCCATAGCAGTGCCTGTGTGAGTACAGCGCAGAGAGAAGTTGGTAGTAGTGCTGCGGAGGTCACTGGCCACCGAGTCCATTCTGACGGACCGGGAACTGCGCTCCGTAGGATTTTCAAGACTGATCTTTCGGAAGTAGATCACCAGCCTTGTATTCCGAGAAGCCTCCGAGTAGGTGTGAACTGCTTCCCTTTTGTTCAGTAGTTGAGCACTTCCTCATTTGTAGCACCCAGGAACTAATGCAACCCAGGAACTAATGCAACTAAATCCACTGCCTTCCAGTGGATTTTGACTCATAGAGACCCTACAGGACAGAGTAGAACTGCCCCTGTGGTTTCTGAGACTGTAAATCTTTATGGGAGTAGAAAGCTTCATCTTTCTTCAGCTACATGGCTGGTGGGTTCGAACAGCTGACCTTGTGATTAGCAGCCCAACTCATAAGCCACTATCCCACCAGAGCTCCTCATCACCAGCCATGGAGAACTTCAAGTTGGAAAGGGAACAATAACAATATAAATCTAGAAATGTATAACTAACTCATAAATTCTTTTCAGTTCATATATTCCATTTGCTTATAAGACTTGCATGAAAGATGGTAGCTAGGGGGATATTTAATCATGCTACTCTCAAAAGAATATAGTATGATTACAAGCAAGTAAACTGTTGCTGAAGGTAATTCTACAATGGCTGCAGCAATACATTGACAGGGAGCTGCCAGAAATTTAAGCTGGACTCAGAAGAGGACATGGCACGAGGGATATCGCTGCTGATGTCAGATGGATCTTGGCTGGAAACAGAGAATACCAGAAAGATGTTTGCTTTATGTTTTATTGACTATGGAAATACCTTTGTATATGTGGATCATAACACACTATGGATAACATTAAGAAGAATGGGAATTCTGGAATACTTCTTTGTGCTCATATAGAATGTGTACATGAACCATGAGGCAGTCATTTGAAAAGAACAAGGGAATACTGCCTGGTTTAAAATCAGGAGAAGTGTGTGCCCTGGTACGTATCCTTTAACCATACTTTTTACCACACTAAATCTGTATGTTGGACTAAATGGAGAACTCAGCCTCAAGATTGGTGGAAGACATTAACAACCTGCAATGTGCGGATGCCACAAACCTGCTTACTGAAAATGAAGTGTACTTGAAGCACTTGCTGATGAAGATCAAGAACTGCCTTCTTTTGTATGGATTATAATTCAATGTTAGGAAGATCAAAAATGCTTACAATTGGATAGCAGATTGCTTCTTGCTCCCAAATCAATGCTCATGGAAGCAGTAGTCAAGAAATCAAACAGTGTGTTACATTGGGCATATCTGCTGCACAAGACTTCTTTAACGTGTGGAAGAGCAGAGGTGTTACTTGGAGAGATGAGGTGCTTCTGCCCCAAGCCTTGGTATTTCCAGGGGCCTCGTATGCACATGCGTATCGCACAGTAAATAAAGAAGATGGCAGAAGGATGGAGTCATTGCATTACAGTGCTGGTGGAGTCTGTTGCAAGTACAGCTGACTGCCAGAAGAACAAACAAATCTGTCTTGGAAGAAGTACAGCTAGAATGCTCCTTAGAGGCAAGGAGGGTGAGAATTCCTCTCACCTACTTTGGACATGTTATAAGGAGAGACCACTTCCCGGAGGAGAACGTCCCCTTGGGAAAAGGAAGGGCAGTGACAAAGGAAGACCCGGAATGAGAAGGATTAGCAGTGGCTGCAACCATAAACTCAAAGAGGGGCCTTCTGTGTGGATGCCGTGGGGCAGACCAGTGTTTCATTCTGCTGGGCACGGGGTCTCTATGGCAACTAACGATGATGATTCCTAATGAAGCTTTGATGGTGTTGCGAGGCTGCTAGTTGAAGTCCGTTAGCCACTTCGAGAGAGAAAGACGAGACTGTTTGCTCCTTTAAAGATGTACAGCCCCCGAAACTATGTAGGATTACTAGGAGTCAGAATCAACCGGATAGCAGGGGGTTTGGATTTTACTTGGCAGGGGCTGAAAGATGGATTCTTCCAGAAGCACAGGGTCTAGAATTTCTAGAAGAGTCTTTTGCTGCTTGGATTTAACTCGGAAGCTGTTTCCTTCAGCCAAAAGCTACAGCAGTGATCTCTTCTCTGCTAGAACACAAACACAAGCAAGAGAAAAGTGAAAAGAGATTCCCATATGGACAAAATATTGCACTGTGAAGAGCCGGGATGGCTGCAGATGGAGAGACGAGGATCTCCGGAATTGGTACTAAAGCCTCAGAAGCAGGACATTTAGTGCAGCAGTTAAGGATAGGAATGGGGCAGGAGAGCAGAGAGCATGAGAAGGAGAATGATTAGCGAAAAGGTCGCGGCACAGCCCACACCTGGGATGAAACGGCTTTTGAAGTCCTTGCTTGCTTCGTGCGTTCATCAATTCCATGCAGAGGTGGGAGGGAAAGCTAGCATTAGGAGCACATTCTATTTGCATCACGTTGGTGATCACTTAGGTTGACAGTTGAGCCAACTGCTTGTGGATCTCTGTCTAGCATAGACAACAGTGTACAATTTAATATTAGATATTTTTGTCCTTCTGTTCCTTGACCACTCAGGAACATGGGCACTGGCCAGCTTTATTCTGGGTCCCACCTGCTCTCGTGTAGCGCGGTTCTCCACCCACTCGACTCTTCTTGTGTTCCTCTGCACCCACTCTCAAATTCCTGCTGCTTTTTAAAGCAGCGGGATAGAACTATTCTTTGTGCGAATGGCTTGTATCTGGCTGTGCCTAATATACATTTTAAAATGTGGAAGAGGTCTCAACTTTCAAAGCCAAACATGCCCGTTAAGGTGTTTTTCTAAACCAGCAGCTAAAAGTCTCCTAAGAGGGGTCTTAACCTTCTCTTGATACACTCTTCAAAATAATTTTTCTTCCACTTTACAAATTGTTAAGTCACTAAATATTCTTCTAAAACAATGTTCTGAATCAATGGCAGAATATTCAAGTTTATAATGCCAAGTCTTGTTGAATGCTTTTTAAGTTGTTCAATATTGTTGCCAATATTTTGCTATTACAAATAAAGCTAACAGAACCCGTTTGTAGCTATATATGTTAATGTATGTATGATTATTTCCTTTTATAAGTACATTAAAGTAGAATTGTTAAACAGGAATTTGGATCAGTGTTTTGTAGCTTTTTATATGGATGGTAAATCACTTGCAGAAATCATTCTAAATGCACAAAGTACCTTTGTCCTATATTCTCATCATTCTGCGTAGTAGAGTTCTTCTTCCTTCAAAAAATGACCAGATAAAACAGTTTAAAGAATTATAATTTTTACAGATTATCATAAAAATTAATAATTTATCAGATAATTTAATGGTCATAAATGATGTCTACTGCTTGAGGTTTAAAGAGTCATAAATAATATCTATTGATTGAGGTTTAAACTAAGAAAAAATTAAACTTTACCTAAAAGCACAGCAGATGAAAACTAAGAGAATTAATCAGGACAATACCTGCATCAAAATATACAAAAGGAGAGGAACCACATGGCCGGTCCCACTATGAGACATGATGCCCCTGAGACATGATGCCCCTCACTGACCCATAGCCCTACAGGGGACAACATCGGAGACACGGTGTGGGAATTGCACCCGATCTATCCCGCCACACCGAGGCAAAACACCAAGGGGTGCAACAGAACAGTAACGGAACAGAGTAGCGAGGTCCCCAGGGAATGCTGAAGGTGGACTTTGGGGCTAGGGCATGGTGTCCCAACAGACTGGACTGGGAAACACTCCTAAAGGTCAACAAACAATCCTTGAACTAACTACAGGCTTTTATTTCTTGTTGTGTTTTGGTTTTTTTTTGTCATTGGTTTGTTGTTGTTGTGTTATATATTGTTGCTTGGTTTTGCTCTGTCTTGTTTTTGTGCAT
>NW_022111373.1:82920527-82950605 GCF_000313985.2 Echinops telfairi | reverse complement strand
AAAAAAAAAAAAATTCAATATGACAATAACCAGAAAGGTGAAAAGAATATGTAACTAAAATAATAGTGGACCAAGTATGATTAATGCAATGTGACACTAATGTAGATAAAAGATACAACAGAAAGAAGGGATAAATTTAAAAAGTGTAAGTTGGTTAATTTAAACAAAATTATATCAATAATTACTTGCTTTGACTTATTAAATATGTTGATCAATTGGAAAAAGTTGTGAAAAATAAATTCTATTAAGTTCTGCTTATAAGAGGCACACTTTATATATAAGAATAAGAAAACTGAAAGTAAATGATTGGAGAAAAATAGACTCTTTTAACACTAACCAAAATAAAACTGATAGCCTAAGAAGATGTCAATTAAGTTCACATGGAAAAATCACACCAATGTCAGTGACCAAAGGGTTGTATATTGTATGATCTAAAGTCAAAGGAGGGAACATTATGAGAGCTAAATTGTGAGATTCTGGCTTTCACAAGGCGATGGAGGACAGTGAAAGTCCAAGATACAAGTGTGAAATCTACTTCGGAAATAAGCCTCTGGTGATTCCCCTCTGTTCATAATAGAGGGTGGGAAGAAAGTGGTTACTAAATAGAGGGCATTGGGGAGATGACTACAGGAGATCAAAATGATAAAGCGGACCTGAACGGTTAAAACCTTGTCAGGGGATCAGTTCTCCTCTAATGCATGTTGAGACTGATTTGGTTTTCAAATTTTTCTAGTTTTTTTCATATTTGGATTTATCTCTGATATAGTTTATCATTGGGGCAGGCCTCTTGAATTTTTGTTATATGTCTTTCTGTTTTACCGTACAGGAAACCCAGAACGGATGGACCTATAGAGACAACAAGTAGAATAAGGGTTCCTGGGGGTTGCAGTGGGGTGTGGCATGGCTAAGGGGAGCTAACATCAAGGAGTTCAAGAAGGAAGAGAATGTTTTGAAATTGATTGTGGTAGCAATTGTACAATGCTGTTTGATGTGATTGAACTATGGAATGATATGATATCTGTATTAGCTCCCAATAAAATGGTTTAAAAAAACATGATAGCTATAACTGATAATGAAGTAAGTGGGATTTGAACACGAAATAAAGAAACACATGCATTTATATGCATCTAACAATATGTATTATCTACGGAAAACTGAGAATTAGCAGTAGAACTAGAATAATCCACAGCTCTCTTAATAAAGCATAAACATATTGAAAAATCAGTGAAGATGTAGAAAACCTAAAAGACATAATGATATATTTAACAATGGATAGAGCAAAACTTCCAATCAAATTTCTAGAAGACTTCTTTGCCAAAATTGACAAACTCACTCTGTACTTTAAATACATGCATATAGAGACAATCAAAGTAAATCTGGAACAATAGCAATTTGAAAAAAATAGCTTATCAGATATAAAAATGTATTATGAAGCTACATTACAGGTATTGTGCAAAGATGGAAAAAAAAACAGACGAAGAAAGAAGCACAGAGTCCAGAAAAAGATTTACTCGTACATAATTAACATGTTTATGATAAAAATGCCATAGCAGTGCAGTGGGGAAAGGTAGGCTTAGTCAATAAAGGATCTTTGAGTGACATTCATTCAGAAAGCTATTAACTTTGACCCCAAACACATGCCAAATAGAAGTCAATTCCAAATGGTTTCACATCAAATTGTAAAATAACAAGATTTCTAGTAGATGTTAAAGAGTGTCTTTATGACTGGCAGTTGAAAACTGGAAGACCACCCCAATTTAAATATTTGGCTCAAACACACACACACACACACACACACACACACACACACACATATATATATATCATAAATATATATCTGATCTACTCCACATCGTCTTTCCTACTCGTTCTAGCTCACTCTGGTTAGCTGACATTCTGAGCTTCCATTTATTAATCTTAACACTGGGGTAGGTAAAAAAGTTTTGCTTCTATGGTTCCAGTTATACACACACAAGTTTATTCTAAATGAAAAACATCTAAATATTTCTTTGCATTCAGTGGATAGCTGCAGACAGTTTCTCTCTTTGCTCCTTAGGGTGCCTTTATAAAAAAAAAGTCTACTCTAAACAATGTCTTCTGAGATGATCTACTGGGCCAGTTAAATTGAGGGAGAATTTCCAGGTCAGCAGGTTACAGTGCTGGTTTTGGGAGGCGTAATCTTGATGCATTTTCACAGTACAATCATGGGCGCTTATTCAGGAGACATTTTAAGAAACTGAAAATGGCACTGACTAGAAAGAAGCCTGGAAAGTTGCATTTCATTTTTTCCATCATGACAATACGTGTGCTTATTCTGCCCAGACAATAAGGGCTGTCCTCTGAAAATTTCAAGGGGAAACCTTCCCTCATCCAATCTATAGCCCAGACCTTGTGCCTTCAAAATTCCGTTGTTCCCCCAATTCAAAGGGACTTTACAACTCGAGTCTCTAGAAGATATCCAATCTGACTCCTTGTAGTGTCCATTGAAGAGCACGTCGTTCTTCTGGTGGTACAGTGGTGATGCACGGGGCTACAACCCCACGGTTGACAGTTTGAAACCACCAGCAGCTCCCGGGACCAAGACTGAACTTTCTACTATTTAAATGGTTACAGTCTCAGACCCCAGAGGGGGTCAACAGGAGCCAGCATTGACCCGCGGACGGCAAGTCTTGGACTGGTTTCGAAGGATGCAAGCACCATCTTCAGAAATGTACAGACTTCGATGGAGGATGTAGCAAGAAACAATAGAGCTTCACATTTTTCTATCTTTGCTTGGTAAGGTCCTTATGACTTTGAAGCTATGTATTTTTTAACTTAGTCTCATACTTATTCCCACATTGTTTAACCCATCCCTTGTACATTGTTCTCAATATTTACCATGTGTGGTGATCTTGCCATTGTTACCATGACAGAGATGATCATCTATTTTCAAAAGTGCTTTGAATTCATAACAGAACATCAATTAATAACTGACAGCGACAGTGGTTCTACCCTCTGTGAACCTCGGCTTCCTCAGCCCCTCAGCCTAGTGTGCTCCGGACTCTCTGTTCATCTGCAGGCTCAGTCAGTCAGTCCACGGGTGCTTTGCACAACGCCAGGCATCAAGCAGCCTTACGGTTTGATAGGTCTCATTGCTTGTTTTTGCTTTAAGTGAAAGGAGATATCTGGGCAAGATAATTATTGTGCAATTAAGAAAATATGGGATAAGTATTATGGAAGTGGCCATACCGTACATGCAGAGAGAAAAGGGGATCTTTCTGCCTTGGCTGATCAAGAAGGCATTTTGAATAAGTAGTATCTGCTAGGTCCCTGGAGGCTGGAATGGAGCAATACCAGTGGAGGAGAAAACATGGTGAACCCTTTTTGAATTGATGTAAGTCATTTCCTGGCCAGCTCTTTGAACAACTTTCCCTTGAAACAGATCGACTCTTTGCAATCCTGGAACCATAGAACTAGGACTGCTGAAGCTCTGAAACTTGTGCTTCTGGAAAAACAGAATGGATGAATTAGTTTCTTCTGTGTGCATTTTATGGCTTTTAAATTGGATCTGCTAGGGCTGTGGTTCTCAACCTGTGGGTCACGACTCCTTTGGGGGTTTAACGACCCTTTCACAGGAGTCACCTAAGACCATCAGAAAACACATTATGATTTCCATTACAATTCATACAGTAGCAAAATTACAGTTATGAAGTAGCAATGAAAATAATTTTATGCTTGGGGGTCACCACAACATGATGAACTGTATTAAAGGGTTGCAGCATTAGGGAGGTTGAGAACCACTGCACTAGGGGGTTATGTTAGGCAAAGCTCTTATCTTTCTTATATGTAAGCTGTTTCTCCCGATCCCGCCAAGCACAAGGGAACCAGGCCTACTTTGATGCCTTCTGTTAAGTCCTCTTGCCTGCTGCTTCCATGAGCATTGATTGTGGATCCAAGTGAGACAAATCCTTGACAACCTCAACCTTTTCTCCATTTATCCTCATGCAACCTGTTGGTTCAGTTGTGAGAGGATGTCGGTATTCTTTACATTGAGCTGTGAATCCATACTGGAGGCTGCTATCGTCTATTCCTTAGGCCTTTGGAATCTGAAGACTTTCAAAGCTGGGCTTTCAGTGTGATGCAGTTTGCAGTGGCTGCAACAACGGGCTCAAGCGCAGGAACAATTGGGAAGACAGCTCAGAAGCAAGCAGCGTTTCATTCTGTTGTGCATAGGGTCGCTATGGGCCAGAAATGACACAAAGGCACCTGACAACATAATGCAACAAGTCCTCTCCTCCTTTGTGAGATCAAACGAGACAAAAAATAGCATTGTTTTCTGAAAAAGTTAAGTCAGAACAGGAAGAAGTCCAGGTTAGCTTTCAGGTTCAAGTCTGAGGTTAGTGGGGATTCAGGAACTTTCAGTTGGCAATCAAGCGTGTTGAGGTAGTGCGTGAGTATGGATTGAATTGCGTCCCTCCAAAATAGGCACTGTAAATCCTAATCTCTATGTCTGTGCTTATAATCCTATTTGGGGATGATATTTCTGTTATCTAGTGAGGCAGGGATACTGTAAGGGTGCGTGCCACGAACCGATCTCTCACCAGCGATGAAAGCAGCAGATCAGTCAGCGAGATCGGGGAAAGATGGGTGTAATGCACACGGCCATCTCCAAGGATCAGAAGTTGAAGAGGCGGGAACTTCACCCAAAGCTGACACTGAGCAAGCCTTCCTCTGGAGGGTGCACCCTTACTTCAGACTGCTTCCCGGGAGAAAAGGATTTTCTTTGTGAAAAACATTTACTGTTGTATTTCTGTTACAGCAGCGAGAGATAACGAAGACATACTTAACCCTTCCAAGGGCCTGGCACATAACAAGGGCTCAATAAATGGCATTTTTATAATTACTTGGTTTAAGTACCCAACTCCCTGCCATAGAGTCAATTCTGAACGAGGGAGAGGGAAGAAACGGAGGCAGGGACATGGGGAGATGATGGGCGTCTCTAGGCTCAGCTGGATGGGTCTGTCTAAGCCTCCAGAGGTTGTGGCAGTGTCATGCAGGGGGCAAGCTGTTCTAAAAGCAAGAAGGGGATTTGTTTGATTGATATGACCCAATAGCGGATGATTCCCTAGTACTCAAAGTCATTCTGGGAAACCTGCCCATTCGTGCCCCCACTTCAGCTTGTCCTGGGAGTATCAACTCTGGAAAGTCTTCGAAACCTGAAAGCCCAAATATGAAGGTGTAGTTAAAGCCTAAGCACCAGGCCAGGCAGGTAGTCCGTTGTAGAAGATCAGGCCCATCCGTGAGCTGGTGTGGCTGGGGGGTGTGGGGGAAAAGGAAGTATGGAAGAGATAACAAGCGGTGTGAGTTGGCACCTAGGGCTTATGCCAGGCAGAGCAGATACCAGGCCTGTAGGCAGTGAGATTAACTATAGGCCTCACATCTGGAGAGGCTAAGGCAGCTGATATACCTCCTGTCTTAGTCCAGACCAATTTGACTGCTAGACATGAAGGATCCTGTAGGTAGACGGCATGGGAGAGTCTATGAGTTTCTTAGACAGTGCCACTTGACACACTCTGGTGTTAGAAATGGGGCATCATTCATTTTTAAGGGTCAAATTTGAGTCTGTGTATAGGATGCACAGAGGAGGCAGAGTCAAGGGAAAACCCCAGAAGACAATTGCATTGATCTTGGGCCAAGATGACAGAATATCAGCATCTGGGGCACCACACTTGTATCCTCTATCCTTGACAGACATGTCTAGTTGATCAGAATACTATTTTCTATGGATCCCAGGTCAGGCATCAAGGTCTTTACAAAGTGGAGGCGTATCTCAATAGCCACCTCCAATAGCTGGGAATTGGTGATGAGCAGTTCCTGGTCCAGACTGTGCTGTGAACCTGAGCTAGGGTGATGGCAACAAGGGTGACTAGAAAGGGGCTGCTCTGGAAACCTGGTGGAAAATTAGAAATCAGGGTCAGCGCCAAAATATTTTGCAGGGGTGAGATGGGACTGGGGCATGAAGAAAGGCAGGGTAAAATATTATAGTAAGGTTTTAAGCGCTAAGAATGTTGGTACCCTTCAGAAAAGCATCCTTCTCCCCACCCCTCAAAAAATACAGGCAAAAGACAACTATGGAATGCAGAAAAAGGAAGATGGAGAAAAGGATGATAAATTCACCTTTGGGGATCTTGACAGAATATACCCATGGAAGTAGTCATTATTATGTAGTTAAGTGCCATTAAGTCATTCCTCATAGAGACCCTCTGTACAAATGAACAAAACGCTGCCTGGTCTTGTGCCATTCTGACAATTATTTCTATGCTTGAGCCTACTTTTGCAATCGCTGTGCCAATATATCCCACTGAGCTCTGTCACTGTTTGGCTGACCCTCTACTCTACCAAGCATGATGTTCTTTTCCCAGGATTTGGGTTCTCCTGATGGCATGTACAACTTAGGTGTGACAAAGGTGTGGCCCACTCACTTTGAAGAAGCAGTCTGGTTGTGATTCCTCCAACCCAGATTTGTTCATTGTTCTGGAAACCCTAACCTTGACCTTCTAATTTTATACCACACCGCACCCTCCTGTTCTGGTCTAGTGAGTGTCTCGGTTTATGTGAAGGTTCCACATGAGAACCATTAAATGCTCCTGAATTCTTATTCTTTGCAATGTTATCCATAGTTTCTTACAGACTGACTTTGCATGGTCAAGAATGTGCAATCAATCAGGTGTCAACTAGGCACACGGAAATTTTAGGTACTTGAAAAGTATCAGCTCTTAAATTTGATATCTGGGTAAGTTGCATTGGAAAGAGGCAAAGACTGTGTTGGATGGCTTATCCTTGAGAAGTTCAGAAGATAATAGGGGGCTCCAGGCCTCCATACAGGACTAACAAGAACATGCATAACACAAAACAAACATAAGTTACACAGACATTTATTAGAAAGGAGGAATGAGTGTTTGAAGAAATGAGGCCAGGGATGGAAACTGAAGGTCTATAGCGTGAAGAAAATACTGGAGCTAGAATATGACCTGGATAATATTTAGTGTGTATGAGTAGTTTTCTCAAAAAAGGACATCCTCATAACCTGAGGATACAGAAACTCTCACTGATGCTCTGTGACAGCCTGTGATCCAGCCTGTAATCTCAAGGTATCCACAGACTTGTGAGGGAGAAAGAAGTAGCAAAATTATTAAAGTATATCATTAGTAATATGAGCTATCTTGCACTGAATGGCACAGGAGCACACAGTAGCCTCTAATGCAGCCTAACACTACCCATCTGCCATTGCGTCATACTGCGGTGGCTTGCTGAAGCCCTGATGGTGGAAGCTATGCCACAGTATTTGAAATACGAGCAGGGTCACCGATGGTGGACAGGTTTTATGGGAACTTCCAGACCAAAATAAAGAAAAAAGACCTATTTCTGACAATTAACCAATTAAACCCTATGTATCACATAATATTGTTCAATGTGCTAGAAGATGAGCACCTATGTTGACAGGCATTTAAAATGCAGAGTGGCTCCAGCAATGAACTTGAAAAGCAATAATCCAGGAGAAGGCATAGGATAGGGCAACACTGTATTCTGCTGTACACAGGTTTGCCTCGACTCCAACTCGATTGATGGCAGTTAACAACAACAACAACAAGCAACAACACAACACAGCATAAGAGGGGCTGGGCAAGTGCTCTTGAGGATAAAGCTTGAGTTGTGCTTTGAATGCAATATATAAAGGTCAGTTTAACCATCTGTCACTGTCCAGTGGCGTGCCAATTTTCCCAGGCCTCCTAGGCAGCACCCTTCAGAGGAGCATGTAGGTATAATGTGCAGCTCAGGGTGGATCCTTAACTTAGATTTGATCCTGGAAATCGGTCAAAAGGTCTCGAATCACTTTTTATTTAAATAGTCATTTATTCATGTATTCATTCACCTTCAGAAAAATATAACAGAGTGTTTGTAGCTAAGCTATTGTAATTCTTCTATGATGGCTGGCTTCCCGAGTAAGCCAACTGAACAGTCACCAGCTTTCATAGAATAATTCCAAGGAGCTGGGCTTATTTACTGGCGATCCCTCAAAACTTCTCCATCGAGAACACTAAAGGGCAGTTGATATCATGAAATGAAGACTAGGGTCTTGTTTGTTTTTATTCATTGTTTTATCATGGCAGATGTTTCATCTTTTAAAAAGAGGAGCTCACACTCTTTGATGTATTGTAATCAGTGCTGAGAACCGCATGACTGAAGTTTTTAAAAAATGAGTCAAGGTGAGGAATAAAATGTACATATTCTTTCTAAAAATTGGAACTTAAGTGGGAGTTCACATTTCAGCCCACCAGTTTTGTATTCCACAGTCTCAACTACTAATCAAACCCGCCGACAGTGCAAATACTCTTGGCAATTTCATTTTTGTATAAAAGGCTTTAGAACGCTCTTCAAGATTTTAGACCTTTCATAAACTATACATGTACCAATGTAATTTGGCTAAAAACAGAAGAAAGGATTTGACCTTGTAGTCTGCTAGTTTTGCCTCCTAATTGGACTTGAAAACATATTCTCTATATTTAATGCAACTTTATTGTGATTTGATATGTTATTGAGATTGACCCACAATAGATCACACAGTTAAAGATACTCAGTAGAAAGATACTGGTGTGTCTACTCACATGCATATCCCACTCTAACATAGTGTAGGTCAATCTTAATCATGTTACTTTGTCTTCCTGAAGCTCAGTTTTCTGATCCACAGATGTGAAATTTTAGATCAGGCAATCCCAAATATCTTTTTAAAATTTGTGATAGTTACATAATCTCATATCAACTGGAGGATATTAATCCTGAAGGGGTGGAGTCTAGCCTGTCAATCAGGTCACAATCTGATGCCTCCTTGTGGGCTTGGCCTTCTAATGTGCATTCTGGAAACTTCCTCTCTTCCTTCCTGGAGGTGGGACACACTCACTCTTGGTTTTACCTTCCTTCTGACACCACCTGGAGCCACGCTGATGGCAGCCAGAGCCCTGGAGATGAGTCCACCACCATTGGATCCACAGAACGTTCCACCCACAGGCCTGTGATTTTTCTGCATTCGCCATCATTGCATGTGCTGCATGAGTCTAAAGAAGAATTTATGGACTAGTATTGGACACATTGGCTAAAGACAGACTTATGGACTTGATCTGGATGGGGCTGGGTGTTTTCTCCTTATATAATTGCTTTTTTATATAAAGCTCTCTTTTACACACATATGAGTGTCTGTGGATTTGTTTTTCTAGTCTACATGGTCTAACACAAAATTCAAAAATTCCAGCTTAGTAGAAAGATTTGGAGAAGAAACCTATGTTTCAGTAACAGCAAAAGAGCTTTTGCCCTTTCTTGCTTTTACACTCTCCTTGTATATACTTTCTAGATAACCAAGAATGTGAATCCCAGGTTTAGAATGCATCCTAAATGCCTAAAAACTGTAAAGGGATCTCCAGAACCTGCGCGATCCTTCCAGAGAAAAGGAATCCCATTATTGGACAACCCATTCTTCCTTTTAGAGAAAGTCTTCCCAATTAGGAGATCCTCCCAGCATTGACTTTGATGTGCATTGACCTTGATGTGCTTTCCAGTCCCGTTCACCTGTTAATCCAGATCTTCTCACTGAGACTGTGTGGAACAGGTTTTGCTGCTTAGTGGTCTGTGTGTGTTGGAGTGGTAGATGGATTTGAATAGACACACCAGTATCTTTCTGCCGAGTGTCTGTAACTCCGTGTGATCGAGTGTGGGTTAATCTCAATGCCCTGGTCTGTTTTATGACAACAGGAAAGCTAGTAAAAATGGGTGAGGTTGATGTGATTTAATGAACTATGATTTGAGGAATTATTTATGAGTTAATAGGAAATGAAAGAGATGGCTAACAAAGATTGTCAACACACATTCTCCATTTTTAGATGAACTCATAACCAACAGTGGATTTTTAAAAAATCATTTTCTTGGGGGCTTGTACAACTCTTATCACAATCCATACATCCATCCATTGTGTCAAGCACATTTGTGCATTTGTTGCCATCATCATTCTCAAAATATTTGCTTTCTATTTGAGCCCTTGGTAAAAACTCATTTTTCTCCTCCCTCCCCGTTGTCTCCTCCTTCATGAACCCTTAAAAATTTATAAATTATTATTATTTTGTCATGTCTTACACTGTCCAACATCTCCCTCCACCCACTTTTCTGTTGTCCGTCCCCCAGGGAGGAGGTTATATGTAGATCCTTGTAATCAGTTCCCCCTTTCTACTCCACCTTCCCTCCGCCGTCCCGGTATCGCCACTCTCACCACTGGTCCTGAAGGGATCATCTGTCCTGGATTCCCTGTGTTTCCAGTTCCTATCTGTACCAGTGTGCATCCTCTGGTCTTAGAGTAAAGTTGTATGTTTCATCATTGCTACACTGCACCCTGACTGCCTTGTCTCCTCCCCATGCCCCTTTGGTAAGGGGATGTCCAGTTGTCTACAGATGAGCTTTGGGTCCCCACTCCACACTCCCCCTCATTCACAATGATATGATTTTTTGTTTTTTGATGCCTGATACCTGATCCCTTCAACACCTCATGATCATACTGGCTGATGTGCTTCTTCCATGTGGGCTTTGTTGCTTCTCAGGTAGATGGCCACTTGTTTACCTTCAAGCCCTTAAGACCCCAGATGCTATATCCCAACAGTGGATTTCTTGTAAAAGTCAGTTTCCTTATAGTTAAAGAGTTTTCCCTTAATTTCCTTTTTCCTGTTTCTCTTCTTGCTGCTCTTCCTATATCCAGATCAGGCTTTGACACAAAAGTAGTCTTAGCCTAAGTACCAACTCATTGTGGGCATAATGATGTCCCCACAATATCCAGGCTCTAATTCCCGAGTCCTGTGAACATGCAGTTACTTGGCAAAAAGGAATTACTCTTACATGTGAAATTAAGGTTGGTAATTAACTGATTTTGAGATGAAGACATAAACTTGAATTATCCAGATGTGCTCAGTGGAATGACCAGGGTTCTTACAACTGGAACAAAGAGGTCAAAAAAAGCCAGAGTGATGTGCTTTAAGAAAGATTCAGTTAGCCTTTTCTGGTTTTAAAGATGGAGGAGAGGGACTAGTAGTTGGAAATGGTAAAAATTATTCCTTACAGGATCCACGAAGAAACATGAACATTTTCATTTTAGTCCCATGGTAAAAAAAACCAAAAAGCAAAAATCTCACTGTCATAGAATTGATGCCAACACACAGAGAGCCTGTATGAGAGGTTAGAACTGCCCCTGTGAGATTCTGTGGTACCGTGTTTCCCTGAAAGTAAGACACCCCCCCAATAAGACCTACTTACAGTTTTGCCTCTCACTGAAATATAAGGCATCCCCCTAAAATAAGACCTCCCCGAACATAAGGCCTTCCCCATAATAAGGCCCCCTGAAGCCACCGTAACTCTGGACTCTGGACCATAGTGGTGGGTGCCGCCACGCAGCTCACTGTTGGCCGGAGCGCTGCCAGAGTAGACAGGAAGTGCAAGTAAATGTAGCATAGATTACGAGTAAATGTACCATCGATTGTTGTACATGGAAATAATGGTAGTAACAAGAAATTCTTGATGCTGTAGGATTCACAGTTTGTCTGGTTATGCTGGTTTGTGATGACAACTATTACCGTACCGTACATATGTAATAAATTTCCTTTTTGGTTGTTCAGCAATAAATGTGTACCGTATTCTTCTTCCTGGAAAAATAAGATATCCCCTGAAAATAAGACCTAGTGCATCTTTGGGAGCAAAAATTAATATAAGACACTGTCTTATTTTCGGGGAAAGGGGGTAGTTATATAATTTGTTGTCAATTTGAGAGGATTAAGAGTGAAGGGGTGGAGTTTAGCCTGTCAATTAGGTCACAGCTTGATGACCTCATTTGGCAGCACTAAGGAGATAAATAGCTCGCTGGGGGCAGGATGCAGGCTCACTCCCTGGGACACATTGCAGCTGACAATATGCATGGAACTACACTAGTGCCCTGAGCTGGAGGAGCCACTTGGAGACTCCTGCCAGCCCTGAGATGCTTACAATGCCACTGGAGCCATAAGACTGCACCCATGGGCTTGTGATCGTTCTGCATTCGGCATGATTGCATGCGTTTCATGAGTCTGAAGAGGATTTTATAGATTGGTATCGGACATATAGGCTAATATCGGACTTATGGACTTGATCTGGACTGGGCTGGGATGTTTTCTCAATACTCAATTGCTTGCATATAAAGTTCTTTCCTACACACATATGAGTGTCTATGAATTTTGTTTCTCTCGTCTACCTGGATTAACACAGCTTCTGAGACTATAACCCTTCACAGGTGTAGAAAAGCTTGTCTTTTTTCCCATGGAGAGGCTTATGGTTTCAAACTGTGGACCTTGCATTTGGCAGCCCAGTGTGTAACCACTATCCCCATGTTGAAATTCTAACTTAAAGAACTGTAAGATAATAAATCTGTGTTGTTTTAAGCCACTAAGGCTAGGATAATTTGAAAAAGCAAGAGTAGAAAATGTATCTACTATCTCTAAAATCCATTTGCTAATCGTATCTGCCTAACGAGGATTATGGAGACCATGTAAATTACATACACGGTCTGATACTTAGCAAGTTCTCATGATATTTTGGATCCTTCTATTATTTTTATTCCTTCTCTCAACTTTTCCAGCCTTTTAAAGTTAGTAGTCATGGTGGCTGTGTGGCAAATCCTTCCATGAGTGGAGCTACAAACAGATGGCTGCCTGCAAGAGCCAGTCCACAGCAGAAGAAATCCCAAGTTTTACGACTATCTGATCTTGTCTGAATGCCTGCCAGTTTTCTACAGGAATTTTCATTTCTGAATTGATTTACCTGTTCTGCATCTTTCTGACTGTGTGACCGAACTCTGGCCAAAGAGCCAACTCGACTCTTCCCATTTCTATCTTAGTTCATTTCTGTGTTACAAGAAACAAGTCATGGACATCCCGGCTGTGAAGCAGTACCCTGTCTGTGAGTTTGAAAACCTTTACATGGGAAAGCAGCAGCTCGTATCCAGGGCCAGTCTAAAGAGAAGGGATTGTGTTTCTGGAACAGAACTGTGGAGAACAGATCCAGCACTTTCTGGGAAACTGCTCTCTTGGCCCTTTGCCTAACCACCAGGCTGCCCATCCCACACCCCTCTTTTTGCAGGTTACCCCAGTATTCCAAGAAATTGCCCAATTTTAGGGACTTTCAAAACTTTAATTCAATGTCTCGTTCCATACGCCTAAGGTACAATCAACAAGAGAGAAAAGTCCTCAGAGGAGTAACTTGTCTCCCGTGGGTTATGCAAAAAAAAAAAAAAAATGTTAATGCAACATGTGTGGTCAAGACTTTACATGCAGAGAAGTCAGCACAGTCTTGTGAATGATCTGCACGGCTGTCGTAAGCGACTTGCCGTCCTCTGATTGTTTGAGGTTTATCATACAGGCTGCTAACCTTCATGCTATGCTAGCCCTTATTTGGGCTCCTCTAATCCCAGTCCTTCTCCCCACTTGCATTTGTTGACGTTGGCAGAAAAAATAAAAAGAGAAAGAGAACAATTGTTGATTGCATATTCAAATTAATACAGCATTCACCTCGTCTGAGGCGTGGTGACAGGTGCAAATTGAGAAGTCTAGTTTGGTGATGGTTGGGGGGCTGACAGGGAGGGCTGCCAGCTGGTTTTGGATAGATCAAGTGTTTCTGTTTCTTTCATGCTATGGGGATACTCAGATGTATGTTCATATAATATCAGAATTTCAGGAAATGATATGATTTTTTTCTCTTTGTTCGTTTATTTTAATCTTGGAAAGCAATATGAAAATTCTCTTAAGCTCATTAGCTCTGTCCTCCACCAACAGCCTATCTAGCAGTCTACAAGAGTCCCAGGAATTGCTCATCCCTGCTCTCGGTTTGCTGATTTGCATAGTGTGCTCTAAATGGGACCCACAGAGAAAGGTGGGGCAGAGCCAACTAGGATCAGCCCAGGAAATTGAGAGCATAAATGTGGAAAGATTTTGGAAAAGAGCCATACCTGGAAGGAGTCTGGGAATGGCTGTAACCATATAGAAAAGAGAAGAGCCTTTGTGAGGAAGCCTAATTACAGGTGTGAGGGAGAACAGCCTGTCTAGTACGTATTATCTAAACGACAGAAAACCCTCATTCTCTCCTCCAGGGACTGAGCCGGAAAGAAAAACTCCACCAGTCCAAGAAGAAGGCTGCCTTTGGAACCTAATGCATTTTCTGACCATTGAATTGGGAAATACGGTTTCATCCTTTCCCCGAAATATATTCATATATAAATATATTAAAAATTTTCATATTATTATTTTAAATGGGAGTAAACTTATAGTAAAATACTTACCATTCTAACAATTTTACATGTGATGGAGGCTAGATATCCTCAATAGGGATCTCTCAAAAGCCCATGAATCCTATCATACATTAAATTTTTGAAAATATTTATTTATGAACACTTTTAGCACACACAACATTCGAGGACATTGTATTACCTTCATTTTGAGAAAAGGGAAATTGAAACCTAAAGAGCTTGAGTGCTGATGGCGCCCCCCACCCCCCCCACACACACCTGTAAACACCGGCTAGAAACTATTTCTGAAATTTCCTGGCATGATTTCCCATCATGAACTAACTTTCATGTCTAAAAGCGAAACACCATCTGAAATAAAATTTGTTTCAGAATGGTTACCCTTGATTCCCTTGAATTTTTCTTGCTTGTAGCTCCCTCTTGGGGGTCTACTGGTTTGTGTTCCCTAAAATGAGTAATATTCAAGGCAGTCTGAGAGGGAACCATTTCCTCGCCACAATAGCTGGGTAGCAACATTGATACTGTTTATCCCAAGGACGTAACTGACTTTGAAGGGATGGAGTGGGGGAGGGTGTGAGATGGTGAAAAGGCTGTGAGGTGTGGGGGTGATTGAAAGAATGCTGTATTTGTTGTAAGACATTTTCAGTCATCAAAATCAAGAACATACTTATGGAGTCCCTAATGTGTATTGTCCAAAAGAATCCAATGAACCAATTGGGGGCCAATCTGAGACAGACTTCATTCTAGGGGCTCGATAAGCCTCTTTTTGGGTTAGGACCGGGCAGGAATACCCCGTCCCACCCCCTTTCTTCTCTGCACTCACAGCCAGAGTGGTGCGGTTGTGGTTGTGCATATTTGCCTCCCTGCTGTGCAGATTGGAATGCAGTGGCCATTCCCTTCCCAAGTAAATATGAAGAGGCTTCAAACCCTTCATGGAAAAGTCCCCTATCTTTTAATCCTGTTTCCCAGGAACTTCTTGAAGCCCTCTTGTAGGTATTTGAGTTTCCCAACACTTCCCCTCTGGTCTAGGTTCATTCAGGATTTCTGGTTCAGAATGCACCCGGTTGAAATAGAATTGGGATGCTACGGGGATGTTGACAGAACAGACTTACATCTTTAGCTTCTCAGGACAGTGTAGATTCATCCCACAGCAAATGTTCCTTGCCGCTGTTGCTCTTCTGGGAAACAAAAGAGAGAAGAGAAATAAGTTACTATTTGTTCATTTAAATAGTCCCAAACTGAGAGATCGAACGGTCAATAGGTAGTAAGTATTGTCAAGATGGGGAATACTTTTTTGTTTTTCAGTTTTACCTGACTGGAATTGTTTTTTCCTGGGGCCCCTTAGGCTCTAAGTCAAGAAAAGGTAATTTTGCTTAAAAGATGTTTTGTTCCTTGGATGACACTGTAGCAGAATCGACATTAGAGTCACTCTTTTCCAACTTTAACTTCCCATTCAGAGAGTTTTTCTACACGCAATTGTGCTTCTATATATTGCAAGACTGCTTTGTTATCTTAAGGATAAGATTAATTTAAGAGAGAACAAGGCATATGGGAAATCATTATTGCCCTTGAAGTCTTTGTTGTCTAAGCCTCTGGAAGAGATAATGGCTGCCCTGACCTCCATTTATGATCTGCAGATACTGTAGGTAGAAGCCAACAGTGAATTCTAGCCTATTATTTTGGAACAGCGGAGGTCAAGGCATTGTGTAGGCATCGTGTTCTTCTAGCATTTTTTTCAGGGAGATTTGGTTATGTTTCTTACTATCTGACTTAAATGGCTTAACAATAGCTATGCACAAGTAGAAACTCACTCAAGAGACACCATGGCTACCAGCACTGGGTAAAAGAGGCAGTCTGCTGTGGTGCTGTTGTTACACCTTGAATTGGCCCCTGACTCATGACCATTCCATGTGCAATGAAATGAAATGCTGCCTAGTCCTTGGCCATCCCCATACTTGGTTGGGGATTGGATCCCAACCAATCCCACGGATTGATTTTTGTAATGAGATCACCGGCATTTTAGTCTGGAATCGCCATTAAAACCCGTTCAGCATCATAGCAATGCACAAGCCTGCGCTGACAGATGACGGCTGTGCATAAGGTGCATTGGCTGGGGATTCAACCCATGTTCCCTGGCTGGAAGGTAAGAATTCTACCACTGAACTACCAATGCCTTGAGTTCAGTTAAGAGGACATAGTAAGGGCAGTCTTGAACATGGATTGCAGTAGGAAGGTGACAAGGCCACATACCAAGGATGCACTAATCCTCAAGGGCTACTTTTGAGGCATTCATCAAGAATGATTCAAGGCTTTAGGGATGAGCATAAATTGGAAAGTGCTGCTTCCATATGGAGGTGTTTAGAGGTATTTAGTGATGGTGTATTTCTGATTCCCAAACCCTGAATTCTAGATTAATTTCCTAAATTAAGAAAGTTGTCTTGCCTATATGTGCGAGTCACCATCGTTCTCTGCCATTTCTTCAGCTATGTTGGTTATTAAATGTAGAATTCAAGCACAATCACTGGCTACTCCAGACTGATAGAGGAGGGCCAGGAGGGGGAATCAAGAGATGAAGAGATGAATACTAAAACTGATTGTGGTGATGATCGTACAACTCTTCTTTATGTGTTTGAACTAATGAATTGTATGATGTGTGAATTATATGCCAAGAAAACTGATGGGGGAAAAATAGATGACCTGGGTCTGAGTTAGTAGGATGCCGCTGGACAGTGAGCAAGTAGAGCTTTATCTAGACTTACTACTTAAAGTGGTCCTCTACAGACCAGTGCATACCTGGGAACTTTTTATCAAATGGAACCTGCCATCATAAACATCAAGCAAAAGGTTTCTCTAATAAAGGAAATGTTCTTTGGTGGTTCTCAGGGGTGGGAGGATGGATGAGGTCACAAAGCTAGAGGGAAGACAAATGTTAACTTGGATAAAGGGTAGGGACATATACAATTAGAGAGAAGTTACCCCAAAATGATGGAGGCAAGGGAAGGGATTGGGACGATTTCAAGATGTAAAGACAACAAAGGCCAATACTGCAATCTACACAATAGTGGTGATGAGGTGGGAGAGGGAGTGTGGGAGCATGCCCACATGTACATATAGGTTTGACAGAGTATATTTGTATATATGTACTCACTTTTGCTGTAAATATACCCAAATATACCCATGAATGTGGTAAAGTATACAGGGTAAAATTATGATAAATTCTTAGACATAATTTGAGGGAACATGTATCTAAGCCTGGAAGCTCAGGCCATAGTCTCAGGGGACACCACAGTCAATACAGGCATTACATGGTTCACCAAGACAAGGTTCTACCTCCTAACATGAAGTACCATGCCTGGAGGCTTAAAGCTTGTGAGAAGTCGTTGAAGATGCAACGGTTGGTCTCTTCCTGTCCAGAGGAAGGAAGCACGACGAAAAAGCAAAGACACATGCAACAATTAGTCCAGTGACTAATGGACCGTACAAATATTAGTTTCCACAATTCTGATACCAGAAGAACTAGATGGTGCTCAGCTACCACTACTAACTCTTCTGAAAATGGTCGCAGCAGAAGGTCCTGGATAGAGTGGGAGAGAAATGTGGAACTGAACTCAAAATCTTCAAAGACTTTGGGTTTAATGATCAGATAGAGACTGGTGGCACTTTCAGGACTATGGCCCTTAGTAATCCTCAGGTCTGGAGCTGAATTCACCCCTGTGTTAGAACAAGCAGCTGTTTAATATCAAAAAGTTACCCAAGGAAGTTACCCAAGGTAACCCAAGAGAGCCAATAGTTAGTCAAGGAAGGAGGGTTAGGAAAGAAGGGAAAATGGAAACTGAAATACAAAGAGGAAATGGGATGAATGATGGTACATTATGGAGATTGAAATGGTTAAGTTGAGACAAAAAGTGCATAAACGGTTGAATATAAGATAGATGAACTCCTCTGTAATGCCTTCATCTAATTTACAATAAAACATTTTTTAAAAAGAAAACAGAATCTGAATTTTAACAAGATCTCCAGGTCATCCTCGTGTATTAATCCTTGAAAGGGAGGGTCTTGTCCCACCCCTGTAGACTCCCATTTGGGACTTGGGTACAGAGACTTTGAAAGTTCTCCAGGTGATCCTAAAGTGCAGCCAGATTGAGAACCACGACACCAGACCTCAGAATGTGGCCACCTGCCTAGATAAAAAGATAAAACCAAACTCTCACCAAATCATAAAGCTGATTCCAACTTATGGAAACGGCTGGTGAGGAAATTGAGGCTTAGCGAGATGAAGTATACTACCCATGGGCAGAATTTGAACCCAGATCTATTTGGCTTAAAAGCATCACTTTGTCCCAGCCAGGATGAGGCTTGTTATTGTAAGCTATGCGAATGCAAAGGAGGGTACTAGAAAAGTAGAGACTGGAAACAGAATGGAGTAGAAGTAGGGATGCTCTTGATGGACTAAGAAAGGTACCGATCTGGGTCCTGCCTCCTCTCAGAGAGCCTGAGTGGCACCAGCAGTCTGCGATCAGCTATTTACCTAAAGTTGCTCTGCTGAAGAAGACTTTGTGAACTGCTTCTCTTACGATTACAACCAGGAAATTCCTATGGAGCAAGTCTACTCTGTTACAGAAGACGTCTCAGAATCCATTGGACAATGGATCTGTTTGTTTTGTTTGTTTTGCCTTTCAGCAATTCCCATACCCTTACTCAGAGAGCTGCCCGAAGAACAATGACAACTTCTTGCTCTTGAAATAAAGTAAAATCAAATAATTCCAGCAAAGCTCAGTGGTAGGTTCCAAAGGACAACTTGTCCCTGACTGAGCATGCCAGTGTCTAGCGAGCGAACTTCCATGCCAGTTGCAAAGGAGGGTGGAAAGGAATGAGTGCCAACCCCAACACACCTATTACTAAATTGTTAGAATTAGAGGTTGGTCCATATCAGATTGGCTATGAAAACACTAGCAACCTCTTAAGCTGCAGAGTTACAAAAGGACTAGCAAGAACAGACCCAGATAAAATGTAGCCGACGCAGATTTGTAAGGACAGGCCTACGTTGCAAGAACTCGTTGGATTTGTTTCTTAGTTTTCTTTCTTGCGGGATTACTATTACAGAGGCAACAGGAAAAAAAAAAAAATCCTAGGATTGTATTTACTTCCATTTAAAAAATGTATCTGTGAAGGTTGTACATTAAAGTTGATGGCCCAGGCGAGAAATCATGGTGGGGATTAACATGGTTTAATGGTAAGATACAATGTAAAGCAAATGGGAAATAACAAAAGACAGAAAAGGATAAGTTACCTCTAGCTGGTAAGGGGTTACTTGTGGGACAGTTTGGTCTTTACTTGTTTAATCAGGAAGCACACACTGCTGGCCTGGATTTTTAGTTTTTTCTTTTCAGATAGCAAAGAAATTGAGCCAGGCTATTAACAACTTAGAAACTCTGGGTGGTATAAATGCTTAACAAACTTGGCTACTAACCAAAAGGTTAGAGGTTCAAGTATATCATTTCTACGTGGAAGTGTCAAGAAATCGATTTTACGTGGAAGTGTCTTAGGGGAAGAAAATCCCTGGTAATCTACTTTTGTTAAATCAACCATTGAAACCTTGTGGAGCACAATTTGGCTCTGACACACTTAAGGCCATCATTAGTTGGAATTGACTAGATAGTAACTTATTATGGTTATTATCGACAACCTATCTCGCATCCAGCCATGGAGCCCCACCTGCGATAATTAGGTTTTGTGTCCACGTGGCTGGGCCAGGATGCTTGTAATTTGACAGCTGAGGCCTTCCCCGTGATGTGATCCAATACTGTGAACATAGTGCAATATAATTCAAACGCACTGGTTCTTTGAGCTGCCTTACTTGTGGTCCAACTTTCAAATGCATGTGAAGTGATTGATTGGGGTCTCCTAAGTTTTAACTGCCAAACTACTGAGAATCCTGGTCCAACCAAGTGGACAGGAAACCTAATTATGAGAACATTTTTGAAACTTGTTGGGAATTGACAGATGCCCTACTAAGCTAGAGATTACTGTTCCATTTCTTTCTTTCTACACCCCCCCTCCACCAACAGTTTTATTGCCATAAGAGAGGGTCCCTGAAATAAATCTGAATTGTGCTGGGGGAGCTAAACTTTTGTAATACGCTTTTTTCTCACTAGGTGAGCATTGAGCAACTTGTTCTGAGTTAGTGCATCCAGTGGCATCACTTGGGTAGGTTCTCTCTGGTCACAGTGAACTTTTAAGTGAAGCAGTTTCGCTGGAACCTTTTGTTGAGATGGCCGATTTAAGAGAACAGCCTGTGGCTGTGAGATTTTGTTTTCTGCTCCGGAAAAATGCCGCAGAAGCTGCTATGGGGAAAAATCCAGTGTATGAGTGCTTTTCTCATTTCAAAAATGGCGAAATGTTGATTGATGACAAACCTCGCTCTGGATGTCTGTCAACTTCCTGAACCGACGAAAATGTCGGGAGAAAAAAGTGTGTTTGGATTTCGTTCCACCAGGTCCTACTGCTAATCAAATTTTCTATTTAGAGGTTCCGAAAAGATTGCCTAACAGTGTGTAACCAAAAAGGCATGATCTATGGCAGATAGGTGACTGGTTTTGCCACCATGACAATGCATCTGCTCAGGCAGCCTTCTCAGCACATCAGTTTGGGGCATAAAACAGGATACCTCTCTTCCCCCATGCATCTGACTCACCTGACCTTGCTCTGTGAGACTTCTTTTTGTTTCTGTGAATGTAGAGGGACATGAAAAGACAGTGATTTGGTGATGTAGAAGAAGTGAAGAAAAAAATGAGGGAGGTGCTGTCAGCTATCCAAACAGGTGAGTTTGAAAAATGTTTCCAAGAATGGAATTGCAGATTTGACAAATGTATTAAGTGCAAAGGAGAGTACTTTGAAGGTGATAAGGTTGTTATATAATTTATCAAGAGACATGAGGGTGGTTGGGGGGGTGGGAGGGAAAAAAGAGGAGCTGATACTCAAGGGCTCAATAGAAAATAAATGTCTAGAAAAGAATGGTGGCAACATATGTACAAATATGCTTGATACAATTGATATGTGGATTGTTGTAAGAGTTGTAAGATCTCCCAATAAAATGATCTTTCAATTTTAAAAAAATTCCATTTTGGGCGGGTGCCCCCTCCTGCAATTCACATACAATTCAATAGTTCAATCCCATCAAGAAGAGTTGTGCCATCATTACCACAATCAGTTTTAGAATATTTTCTTCATTCTTTTACTCATTATCTAGAGAAAGACTAAAACATGGAATCTGGACTCTTCTTTTGCCGTGAGATTTATGTGGAATTTAGATTCGTCTCCTAAGGTCTCTGGAACTAGTTCTCTGAACCAGTTACTTCTAGGAACTCTCCAGTTTTATTAAATTATAAAATACGATGAAAGTACAGTGACTCTAGAAGAATTTGCAAACTGATATTGAATGAACTAGGGAGTTGATGTAAAGGAGTGAAAAAACACACTTGTATATTAAACATTTTATTTGTTATTAACCATGTGGTACCATTATTCTTCTCTTCCACAGGGACCCTAATGTTATAATAGCCTATTTTTCCCCAAATTCATACTTATATATAAAAGGTCATGAGTTTTTAATGTAACAACTATAGCAAATATTATCGCCACTATAATAATAGAGCCCATGAGAACATAAAACACACAGTCCATCCTACTACTAGCAGAAGAAGAGTGTGGCATCAAGATTGGAGGAAGGCTTATTAATATCCTACCATATAACGATGACACGACCTTGCTTGTTGAAAGTGAGGACAACTTGAAGCACTTGTTAATGAAGACCAAGGCTTGCCACCTGCCATATGGATTACAACTCAATGTAAAACAGACCAAAATCCTCATGGCAGCACCAATGGGTAACATCCTGATGAATGGAGTAAAGGTTGAAGTTGTCAAGGATTTTGATTTGCTTGGATTCGCAATCAATGCTTATTTATGGAAGCAGCAGTCAAGAGATCAAAAGGCACATCACTTTAGGTCAAACGGCTGCACAGACCTCTTTAGAGTATTGCAAAGCAAGGATGTTACTTTGAGGACTAAGGTGGGCCTGACCCAAGGCATGCTATTCTCCGTCGCCTCACATGCCTGTGAAAGCTGGACATTGAATAAGAAAGAGAGAGGAAGAGTTGGCGCAATTGAATTGTGGTGCTGGAGAAGAAAACTGACAGCACCAGGGACTGCTAAAAGAACAAGGTGATCTGTCTTGGAAAAAGTGCAGACAGAGTGCTCCTTAGAGGTAAGGATGGCAAAGCAAGGCTTCGTGTTACGTACTTTGCACATAGTTTCAGGACAGACTATTCCCTGGAGAAGGACATCATGTTTGCAGAAGTAAAGGGGCAGCAAAAAAGAGGAAGGCCCTTAATGAGATGGATTGACACTGTGGGTACAATAGGCTGAGGCACAGGAGCAATTGCAAGGAAGGAGCGGGACTTTACAGTGTTTGGTCAGTTGCACACAGGGTGGTTATGGGTCAGAACTGGCTCTATGGCACTTATCCACAACTACTACTAGCCTTATAAACCAGCAGGAAATAACAATGGCCACGGAGTTGGTTCCCACTCATGGCACCCCTATGTGTGTCAGAGTAGAGTAGATGTGTGTTCCATAAGGTTTTCAATGGTTATGATATTTTGACATTTTATCTAGCATACCTCTGGATGGACTTGAAGCTCCAAGCTTGCACTTAGCAACCAAGCACATTAATTAACCACTGACACCACTCAAGGACTGAGCCCTGAGGACATGACTATGTAATTAGGATAGCGTGGAGTCCTATGTCTGAGGGGGAGTTGGCAGGTGGCTGATGATATTATAGATAAGGTACACTGTGTACCATAGGAGCAATTTCTGTGCAGGAACACAGTAGGATTGTGCTGTGATCTCTCTTACAGAGGTTGGCACTCCTTGGGAGGGCTCTGGGATCTGAAATTTTCTACCAGGTGGTCCAAAGAGCTCAGACCGGCTGGGCTCTGGACCATGCCCTGAAGCTCTCTGTGCAGTTCAGTTCAGAGCATCTATTGTTAGATTGCGGCTCTGTGTCAAGGAATGTGAAAGTGCCTAGAGGTTATCACTTTACAACCCCTGGAAAGGAAGAGGATGCCTTCCTTCCCTCGCTGCTTTGAAGGGAAGGAGTGGGCAATGGTCCAGCAGTGAAACCTGGGCACAGAGAGAAGTCTGTTCAGACAGCCGGAGACACTGATGGGGTGGAGCTCACAGATTATAAAGGTACCCTGATGACCAAGCCCACTAACAATAATGATGCCAATAGCAGCTATGATTTATTGACCACTTGTTCTGAGCCAGGCACTGTGCAAGCCTCTTTAGAAGCATTTTCATGAATTCTTATAGTAACCCCATGAGGATTAAATAACTTGCCCAAGGACATTCATATTCAAGCTCAAGGGTACCTGATTCCAAGTCGGTCCCTGTAAGAGAACAGTGAGTGGACCATGCTTGTCTCCTCAGAAAAGGGAGACAGCTGCAGTGTTCTCATGAGAAAAATCCCTCCCACACAGGAGAGACCCCGCTCAGCTTCAATTTCATCCTGGCTCATTTAAGATTCTCCTCCTCCTAATGCTCCTACATTTCTGTTGTCTCAAGAGAGTAATATTTAATAAAACTCTGAAAACTCAACTTTCTTGCTTGTTTCCACAAACCTAGGAGGCAGCATTTTATTATGTGTATATCTAGTGACATGATTCCAATCATAATAAAGAGCCATGGACCATAGAATGATCTGATTTTGCTGAAAAGCTTTTGCTGATACAGTAACTGGTTTTATTTTCCTATTAAAAATGAAATTGAAAGGCTCCTTTAGCAGCTTGCTGCATGGACGACCACCACCTTGGTCCTCCTCAGCAGCCATATGGTTCAGAGAAAACACTACCAGCAATGACTGCAAATGAGCCCAATGACCAGGTCTGGCACCTAATGGCATATTAAATTTTTTTGACATTGTTGAGTCCTCCATCCCCTGCCATGGCATCAATCGTTTTCTTAATAAGAAGTCACAAAGGGTCATACATTCTATTTGGGATGATAGTTAAGGGGATAATGCAGGAAAAGAGGGCCAATGATGAATCTCTATGTGTATTTATTTGATGGACAGGTCCATGCCTTTATTATTGCCAACCCAACCCATAGTGCAGACACCAGAGAGAAAGGACTGGAGAAGGAAAAAGGATTAAAACAAATCAGAATTGACTGGGGAAAGGCAGCTTAGTGGCAGAGGTAATGAGATAAGCCAGAGAGTCCATCACCTTCATAGTACTGAAAAGTGTTCCCCACAAAATACATATTGTATCCTGGACCCCATGCCTACAAAGGAATTCCTGGCTAGTAGGAACAGTTCATATTCTCAGCTGCTAACAGAAAGGCTGGAGGTTCGAGTCTGCTCAGAGATGCCTTAAAAGAAAGGCCAGCGAATCTTCGTCCAGTGTGTCGATCAATAAGAACTCCATGAGGCGATGCCAACTTGATGGCGCTTTCCAAATATATATTGCTCAAGACGTGATATTTTCAATAGCCTCACGTGCCGGGGAAAACTGGGGAATGAATAACAAAGGCTCAGAAGAATTGATGCTGCTGAACTAGGGTGATGGGGAAGAATGACGAATGTGCTGTGGAAGGCAAACCACTGTTGGGGGGAAGAATTCAGCCAGAATGCTCCTGAGAAGCAAGGATGGCAAGACTTTGTCTCACGGACTTTGGACATGTTGTCAGTAGCAACCAGTCGCTGAAAAAGCATGTCGTACTTGGTAGAGTTGAGGGTCAGTGAAAAAGCGGAAGGCCTTCAAGGGCCTGGACTGGCACAGCGGCGTCAACAATGGGCTCAAACTAACAAAAATTTGAGATTGACACAGGACTGGGCAGTGTTTCGTTCTGTGGTACAGAGAGTCACTATGAGTCTTAACCTACTGGATGACACCTAACAATCACAGTAGCAAATATGATTGTGGTTGGAAATTAGGCTTTCTTCATTGTTTTGAGTCCTGGTAGCTTAGTGGTTATGATAGGAGCAGAGCTGTTATCCAAATGGCCAGAAGTTCAAAACCACCAGGAGCTCAAGATTGGGTGCCTTCTACTCCTGTAAATAGTTACAGTCTCAGAAACTCACAGGGGGTCACTATGAGTCTGCATTGACTCAATGGCAGTGAGTTTTCTTTTTTAAAATTTTCATTGTGTTAATTTGGTCATACTCAAATCAAGTAGATTCTAAATATAATCATGTCAAGGTTATAGAAATAGCAGTATGGACACGGAGACATGCATAAGGAACAGAGGAAAACACACAAGACAGGCGTAACTACAAAGATTCTTGGGAGCTAATAGAAGCTGCAACAGACAAGGAAAAGACCACATCCTGAATTCAAACTTTTAGCCTCTGAGCTACAAGAAAATACTTTTTTGCTCTTTAAAGCCACCTACTGTGGTGTTGAAGTTAAGGGTTGATTCCCAGCGAACGCACCTTTTGCACAGACACTACCTGTCTATCGGTAGAGAGTTTTGTGTTGCTGTGATACTGAACAAGTTTCAGCAAAGCTTTCAGATTAAGGCAGACTAAGAAGAAAGGCTTAGCAATCGAGTGCCTATGGAAAATCCATGGCTCACAATGGTCTGATCTACAAATGATCATAGGGGAGCACAGATGGGCAGCATTTGTTCCACTGTGTGTGAGTCAGGGCCCAATCAGACAGCAATTAATAACAACAAGATCGTTTAACCAGTTCATCTCCAGTAGTCTAGCTTTTGGTTACATAAATGACCCAAAGAATCACAGAATTTAGCACCTTAGAGCCACCCTCCTCTTGAATTTGGCTTGGTATTAAAGTTCTGGGCATGCTTGATTCTTTAGAAAGGCATTTTCATGTAGTCAACGCTTCTAAGGCAGGTCAGTCCATTCATTCAATGGTGTGGGGCCCCCTCTGGGTTCTCTATTGCCAAGAGGCAGGGCTCAGATAGGTTTCTATGCTCCATCTTTCTTGACCCCTTTCTGATACCAGTCATCCCTCCCATGGTAAGCGACTTCTATGCTGGGGTTGATAATTTGTTGCAACGGTCACACAGAACCCAGACAATTCTTACAATTATAGGGGCTTATTAGGGAAGTCAACAGGGTGCCACCAGTCAGGATCAGCACACATTAAGGATAGTCCTTGGTCTACAGCAATAACTCTTCTCACCCGGCAGCCAAGTTTCTCTTTGGTCATCAGCCTCTCGGCCACAGAGTACTTTGGCCTCTGTCACAAACAATCCCGTAGGCTCAGTGCCACTCCCCTTGCTCTGTCCCATAGTCTCTGTGTCACAATCTCCGGTGCCTCTGGTCTCAGACTCCGCCACTTCAGACAGAGATCCGGAATGTGCTCTTCCAAGGTTCTAAGCTTTCTCTCTCAGCTGCTGCTTCAACGCTGGCCTATCCTTATAACCACGTGGGTGGAAATGAAAGCTGACCAGTCTCCTCTATTAGTCTTACCAAGACTGATTTGCCTATTCCCACTCAGCCATTTGGTGGGCGTTACAGAGACTCATGAGGGAAAAGTCCTGGAGGTTTAGGACAAGGCGATTACATTTAGATTAATAGGTAAACCTGGTGAAGAGCCATCAGAAAAACACTGAACAATATTTATATAGAACCCAGGGGAGAATAAACCTGGTACTATGCTCCTAATTAGACACATTGGACCTCATTTATATCCAGCCCTTGGTGTCCTAGGCTGTGGGAAGCCATACAACGGCCTTCATCGGCCACACCAGAAGGCTTCAAGGTGGAAACCCAATTAAGCACACGGGCTTTATAAGAAGCACATGGCTGCTATCTGAAGCCTATGGAATTGGTAGTTGTTAGACTTTGGTCCAGACGTCTTGCTTTGAGGGTGCCCAATGAATGGTGGCCCAAACTACCACACATTTACGATATTAATGCCCTTGTTGCTCTCTTATGACATGTATTAGCCTGACAGGCATGGTTTTGTTTCTGGGGATGAGTGCTTCTGAAAGGTTTGCCCTATCACCAAGGCATTGTTCATGTAAATCGTGTCCAGTCACTTAAGAGTTTAATTCGCGCAAGTCAACAATTCATGTATTGCAGTCTGAAGCTGTCCTGTTCTTTATAACACCTTTTTCTCGAGTGCTTTAAATTCTATGCCATTGGCTAAATTCATAACACTATCAATAGAATTACCTTATGCTCCATGGTGATGATTTATAATGTTCACTATCATAAAATGATGTCTCTAAGGTGAGACAGAGACACATATAAACCATAAATATATGAATGAACTTTGGGGTTGCTTTTAATTCTAGCCCCAATCTAAGTACAATTACTTCTTATGACATGATCCCACTCAATGCTGGACCTCATGAAGAGATTACTGAAGATGTGAGTGCTATAGCAGAGTGTAATGAAGTAACTAGATGGTGCCTGGCAATCAGAAAGAATAGCATCTGGGGTCTTTAAGGCTTGCCTTCAAATAAGTGGCCATCTAAATGAAGGGTCAACTAACTATATCCACATGGAAGAAGCACACCAGCATGTGTAAGCCAAGGATTATAAATAATAAAATTCAAATCTGAAGGAGGGAATGGTGTCAGAGCTTAAATTCTGAAAAAACAGGATGCCAAAGGCTATGGAAGATAATGGGAGCCCAAAGTCCATTTGCAGGGTCCACGCACGAGTTAAGACTCTGATGAATCGCCTCTGACCATTGTCCATTTGACCTCCCTTTTGACCAATTTTAAAGTTGCCTAAGTGTTTAATATGTTCTGCTTTCTTTTTTATTGATATTTTCCATGTTTTATCTAGTCTTTTAAAACAATTTTCACTTCCTGTTTTGTCTCTTGTATGATTTTCTGTATATGAAATCCCAGTATAGGTAAATCTAAAGAAATAGTAGATGGATTAATAATTACCTAGGGGAATGGCAGAGAAAGATGGGGGGCTCAGGTGGGGATAGGAAGCTAGCAACAATGAATATGATCAGACAATGTTCTGGAATGGATTGTGGTGATGATAACACAATTTTAAAATGTGATTGAATGTTTATATTGCATGGTATATAAGCATATGCCCATAAAGCTATTAAAGAAAGGAAGAAAGAAAGTTTGCTCTGTAGTTCATTGCAAGTATTTGGTGATCACTTAGGATGATTCTAGACTTGGCAAAAACGTTGAAAGGAAGGAAGGGATTATAAAATATTATACCTGATCGCCCTCTGAAGGAGTGTAAACCCAGGTTACACAAACAAAGGAACCAAACAGTTGCCATCACCACGTCCAACTCATGGTGAGCCCATCTGTGTCCAGGTAGAACTGTGCGTCACAGGATTTTTTTACAGTTGTATTGGCACTTAATCCATATAGCATTCAATTCAAGCATATCAAGAAGAGTTGTACAATCATTGCCACAATCAATTTTAGAACACTTTCTTCTTCCTTGTACTCATTGTTTATTGTATGATTATTTTTTCTAATTGTGGCAAAAATATACACAACAAAACTTTCTCCAACTCAACAACTTCTACATATACAATTCAGTGTCATTGATCATAACTTTCATGTGGTACAACCATTATTAATATTTTTTCCAGGTTCTTCCACCACCATTAACAAAAACTCAATGCCCCCTAAGCGAACGCGTTTCCTCCTTCACCCATGGCAACGATGGGTCAACTTCAGTCTCTTCTTTTTTTGGTAGTGGTTTTGATATGATATTCACATATCATATGCTTCCATACTTAAATCTCTTTCTACAAGAGTTGTGTATACGCCATCACAATCAGTTCTATTGCTCCCTTCCAACTCTTACATTCATTGTTTGCTCCCAATTCCCTTCACCCTCCCCACTCTGCTTCCCTGATAAACCACTGCCTCAGTTATTCTCTGTATGCATCCACTCCTCTGTGCTTCATAAACTGGGAAACCTAACAGAAACAATAAAACCAAAATGAAACATAAAGAAAAATAATATAAAGATAAAAATAGAGTAAGAAAGAAAAGATCACCAACGGTATTTTTAAAAGTCAGTGAAGAAACCTCCATCATGAAATAAACCAGAGATATTTGAGCTTAGAGTCAATTCGGGTTTAGTCAAGAAGGAGGTCAGCTGACCAAGCATCATATTATATCATGGTTCGATTCACGGTAATCAAGTTTATAACAATCTCTGAGAGTCTCTGAGTGAGTTTATTTATAGTAATGTCTGAGAGTACAGCTGTTCCAGTTAGTCACTGGTGGCTAGAGAGTATCTGCCAGATGCTTAATCTGACTAGATACTCTGCAGATGGATTTTGGGCTCCCACAGACTTCTACAAATTGAATATTTACAATTTAAGCTCTGATACTTTTCCCTTCAGCATATTTGGATTTTGTTATCAACATCTTTGGGTTAAATAGGCTGCCATGTTCCTTTGATGTGGATTTGGTTGATGCCTTACTTAGTTGGCTGCTTGTTTGAATACAAGCCTTTAAGACCCCTGGCACTATTCCAATTGATAGCCAGACGTGATCTACTTTCTTCATTACAGTTTGCTGTGGCACTCTTATCTTCAGTGATCCCTTCCTGAAGCTGAGTATTGAGCAGGGCCATGTTATAAGAACTAATTGTTCTTGGGTTGGGGCTTGAATTAAGTAGGAGCTCAGAAGTCATACGCTTGTCCATGGGTTATGAACTACGCTGGTTTACTTTGGCAGTCATATTATGACAACAACAACAACAA
>NW_022111373.1:82916728-82919173 GCF_000313985.2 Echinops telfairi | reverse complement strand
GCCATTAAAATTTGATCTTTAGATGGGTTTAGGCCATGCCTGTAAAGAAAGCTTTGAAAAATATGCCCCACCCAGTGCTTTGGAGTACTCAGGAACCAATGGTCTTTTTCCGAAGCTGGGAAAAATCTGGAACCATGAAGAAAAGTCCCCTCTAGGACTGAGTGTTAAAGAGAGCCTGAGAGCAGGCTAAAATGCTTGTACATTATGGTACCTTGGGAGTCGGGTACTGGAGAAACAAATCATAAGATGGAGAGTAGATGTTTGTTTGACCTCTTCCTCTTATCTAGCCAGAGGTCAGATGAAGCCACACTTTTTACTCAGTTGTTTTCTGGGGGAAATATGAGAAGTAGGAAAATAGAAAGTTTGTAAACCCACTTGCTTTCACCCATTAAAATGTTTTGTAAGATGGAGGAGGACTTTGTGGATTAGTGTTGGACATGTGGGTTAGTGGGTTAATGTTGGACTTGTGGGCTTGGGCAGCACTTGCTTGGGATGTTTTCTTGATGGGCACTTAACCTTTATATAAAATTCTCTCTTATACATGAGTTTCTGTGGATTTGTTTCTCTAAAGCACCCAGACTAATACAGAGGAGATCTCACATTGGCGGGGGTCACTTCTTCAAGAAAAGGAAAAAGAGAGAAGACCATGTAGTTAATGCTCTACAACATTGAGACAAGGCTGCAACAAATCAACAGGGCATCCAAGGTAGGAGAGGAGAACCTTCCTGGTGTGCTTCCTTTATTATATTTCATAGTCTGTGTATAACCTGAAATAGGGCCCTTAAGTTTTTTCCAGTGTTCTTATTGATGACCTTGATAACGCTAGGGTCTACATTTGGGTTATTAACCCATCTTGTGTTTGTTTTTCTACATGGGGAGAGATAAGGGTCCTGTTTCATGTGTCTGCATATTGAAATCCAGTTTGCCCAACACCACTTGTTGAAGAAGCTGTCGTTGTCCCATTGGCTATTTCTAGGTCATTTGTCGAAGATTAGTTACCCATAGGCTGATGCATTTATGTCTGGGTTTTCTTCTGATCCATTGGACTATGTATCTTTAGTTGAACCAACACCAGGATACTTTGGCTACAGTGGCTATGTAGCAGGTTTTTAGGGAGGGTGAGGCCTTCTGCTTGGTTATTCTTTTTTAAGAAAGTTGTTGCTTATTCTTGTTCTTTTGTCTACCCATATGAAATTGGTAATTAGATTTTTTTCATTTCTTTGAAGAATGTATTTGGAATTTGGATTGGGATTGCACTGTATCTGCAGATTTGTTTTAGGCAGTATTGGCATTTTTACAATATTAAGTCTGCCTATCCATGAGCACACGGTATCTTACATTTTTGTAAGTCTTTTTTGGTTTCTTGTAGTAAGGTTTTGTGGTTTTCTCTGTATCGGACTTTTATTTCTTTAGTGAATTTTATTCCTAAGTATTTCATCTTTTGTGTGGTTATTATAAATGGTATTGTTTCTTAATGTCTTCTTTGTAGCTCTCATCACTCGTGTACAATAATCCAATTGATTTTTGGTTGTTAATTTTGTATCCTGCTACCTTACTGAATTCCTTGTTTCCAGGAGGCTTTTGGACTCCACAGGGATTTGAATCACTGAATTTTGGGAAACAAAAATCATTGGATTTTATTTTATTTTTTTCTTTGTAGTGTCTTTGGTAGACTTGAGCTTCCAAACTTTCAATTTGATCATATTATCTGGCTGAGGTAGTGTTTATTAGGTTCTTCCACTGTAAACTTACTCTTTGTTTTCCCCTTTACATCATTTAATTTTAGGAGGGGAAAAAAAAAACCACCCATGCTTTTCTGAAGTTTAGGATTCACCAGGGCTGGGAGGTAGAGAAGTGTATTCTAGGGACTTGGAGGATAAGAATAAGGAAGTTTACCTGGTGGACTTAGGGCCCTAAACCCAGGGGCCATAAATCCTATTGGACACTTCACCATTTTCCGCAGTATAAGTTAAGGCTTCAATAAAAACTCATTTAACATATGTTTTACTTTATTGGACAATAGTTAAATATCACTAGTTATAGAAATCTAATCTAGGAGTTGTTAATGCCTACACCTACAGAGATCAGGAATTTCATAGAGTAAGTCTTGGGGTGGGGGTGGGGGGAATAGAACAAGAGGTGGAAATTCTGGGTCCTGGAGAAGAGGGCAGCCTCCATCAAGGGGGGCACTGATTAACTAGCTCTGGCCAGCTGCTACCATGCGGGAATGTGACTCAGCATTGCCACACATCTGATTTTCAGATGAAATGGTCATTCATATGCAAAATGTACTGATTTTTAAGTCATTGTTTTTTCTCCCTATCACATTAAAGCAAAACCACACCAAAAAATACATCTGGATCTGGTTCATGAATAACTTGTTAAAAGTGTCTGATTTAGAGCATGTGGCAGTTACATAATCTGATGCCAACTTGAGACTATTAA
>NW_022111373.1:82914586-82916305 GCF_000313985.2 Echinops telfairi | reverse complement strand
AGAGCTCTTTCTTACACACCTATCAATGTCTAAAAATTGTTTCTCTGCTCAACCTGGTCTAACACAAAGCAAAACCAAACCAAACCAACCAAACAAACAAATCAAACCATTTTGTCAAGTTAGTTCATTGCGGTCCCAAGTATTATGGAGGAGGACTACTTCATAGGGTCTTGAGTATTCCGCTCACATGACCCTTGGAGAAGGAAGACCTGGAGAGATGAGATGACTTGCTCAAGGTCATATCATTAGCTCATGAAAACCCAAGATTACAGCTCAGATTTTGGACTCCCAAACTCAGTTGCTTTTACCATACTACATTGTATTAAGAGACAAGAAATTTACAAGGCATAGAAAGATTCACACTAAACGCAGATTGATACGGGTTTTTTTCATTCCTCTCAGGCCCCTTTTCCCACAGGTTTTAATGATTAAAAATATACTTACTGAAGTTCTGGGACCTTAGTGGCACCCTCTCAAATTTTCTCAACAGTATATTTCTTTAGAATTTGCCCAGACAAAGGCAATGTGTGAGTACTAGGGGCCATATACAAAGGAGACAAAGAACAGAGGCTTGACTTAACTGGTTGGGGAGTGTAAAAAGGAAAGTCCCTCGCTTATGCTTGCCGAGTGCTGTACATCCCATTTTGGTGCTTATATTCCCAGGCCCTGCACAGCCTTCAATATTTGTAACTGGGACTGGGAATCAGCAATGGGCAGCAACTTTTAGTTTTATTTCTTACCAGGAACAGACAAAGCCTCCCTGAGAAAATCGTCCCTTGATGACTGTAAAGATAGAATTGCAATTTATGCTTCCATCTCCTCCCTCTATCTTCAGGCTCTTAAGGTGTGTTTGCCGTTGTAATGGCTGATTTAGATTAATTCCCGAGGTGCTGCATCTTGCTGATGACGTTAATAGTCTTGGGCTCCCTGAATTTTGATTGATTGCTATAATCTGTGAAACTCTTTCAAGATATAGATTTATTATTATGAAGCTTTTAACGTGGTGTCAAGGTCAAAGGAAGCTGATGATGTGTGTTATGATACAAACATGGCTAAAGGGTGGATGCCACCATTTAATATGGGTGAACAATGCTTCATCTTCCACTTACAACTTGACTTAAGGTCTGTTCCCAAAGGCAGAGTGATTTAGGTTCCCTTGGTGCTGGAGCAGGGAATGTAGGAGGAAAATAGAATGTGTACTGAAAATTAAAGTTCTACTTTTGAAAAATTCTTTAGCGTTTGGGAAACAAAAAGAAATCTGGAGGGGCAAGATCAGGGTATGTAGTGGATGGGGTGAAATTTTCCCAGTGAGGTTCTCATAGGACACTCTTGCTACCCTTGAAAAATGATCAGGTGAGTTGCTGTGTTTAAAAAATATCCCTCATCCCAACTTTCTTGGCCATTTCCTCACCAATGTAGTTTTAAATTTTCTTTAAATTTCTTTGTGATAAGCCCCCATAATTGTGTGTGCTGTTTGCCATACCTTCTGTGTTAATTTCTCTGACTTGAATTGATCGGTCACAGTACACCCCCTTAAAAGTAACAGTTTTGATTGATTCTTGCTTTCAAGATTATTTCGGTAAACCCCTCGTCTATGGACCAGGGCTGTGAATAACCAGGCTAACATGCAGAATGCATTGTAAAGTGCATTGTTGCAGATCCAGTTAGGTTAAAATTCAGCACCCTATCATCTGTTCTTCTTTAAGATCAATTAAGTCT
>NW_022111373.1:82911883-82913020 GCF_000313985.2 Echinops telfairi | reverse complement strand
GTTGTTTTCTCCTCCAGATTGTTCATCTAGCTTATCTTAGTTAGACAGACCTGCGGAGATAATAACATGCACAAAAACAAGACAGAGCAAAACCAAGCAACAACATACAACAAAACATCAACAACAACAAACCAATGACAAAAAACAAAGCACAAGAAAGAAAGCTGCTTTAATTTCTGTTGAGGCTATTATGTGCTTCACTTTGTTGTTCTTGTTAGTTTTGTTTTCTTGTTGTTGTTGTTGTTATTTGCTTATTTTTAAATGTTTTTTTGTCTATGAACTCCAGGAGAGGTAAATCTAGAGACAGTAACTGGATTAGTGGTCCTTTGGGAGTATGGCAGGGGAGTTTGGGGAAAAATGGGGAGCAGTTAACAATAAGTATGAGATAGAAGAAAGCAATGCTTAAAACTGAATGTGGTGTTGGTTGACCAAATCTTTGTGATTTGATTGAACTATTGAATTGTATGATATGTGAATCATATGCAAAGAAATCTCTTGTAGGAAAAAAATACCACTGATGGAAAGATCAGCAATTTGAGTTACCTGATCTTCCTGTAATGCTTTGGCACTCAATGAGTTGAAAGCTTGTTGAGTGTCAGACATTTGCTTATAGCGGAAAATGGAAACTACTAAAGATTCCAACTTCAGTGGCTGTGATAACAATTACAGGCCTCCATTCTACAACCTTCTACCAGTTTCTAGAGTCACGGGTTCTCCATTTGTTGGTGTTGATGGTCTCCCTTCTCTTGTGCTTATCTTTGAGGTCTTCTCAACCTTCCTTAAAACTCTTGATTGATCTAAAAATGCATTTTATGTGGAGCAGCATTTCTATAGACTTGTTGCAAAGCTTCAGTTATTTGAGAAGATATCATTGTGAGTTCTCTTAAAAATTTTATATTAGCACTCACCTCAAAATGATCGTTTCCATGCCCCCCCCACCAAATCCCAACTTTAAAGGTACCCTTACAAGACTGCAAAAAGATAAGCCTCAAACTCACTGCCCTTGATTCAATTTTAGTCGCAGCAACCCTCTTTTATAACATAGAACTGCCCCCGTGGGTTTCTGAGACTGTCACTCTTTTTTTAAATCGTTTTATTAGGGGCTTGTACAACTCTTATCACAATCCATACATACAT
>NW_022111373.1:82897407-82911479 GCF_000313985.2 Echinops telfairi | reverse complement strand
AAAGAACTAGAGGAAAGTTGTGTGTTTCATTGGTGCTATACTGCACCTTAACTGGCTTGTCTCTTCCTTGTGACCCATGTGTCAGGGGATGTCCAATTTCATGCAGAATGGCTTTGGGTCTCCACTCCGCACGCCCCCTCATTCACACTGATAGGATTTTTTGTTCTGGGTCTTTGATGCCTGATACTTGATCCTATCGACACCTCCTGATCACATAGGCTGGTGTGCTTCTTCCATGTGGACTTTGTTGCTTCTGAGCTAGATGGCTGCTTGTTTATCTTCAAGCCTTTAAAACCCTAGATGCTATATCTTTTGATAGTCGAAGAGCCCCTATCTGTATAAGACTTAGACAAGTTATTATTAAGAGAACTTGTTAGTAGCCATCCACGAATCACAGAGACAAGTTTAAATATGATTGTGTTTGAAATAAATCCATGCATGTCTGAACCGGAACCCTAGTAGCAATGTACTTTCACTTTCATCTTTTTCAGCAAATAACCAAACAACCAACAACACAGGCACAAATACACACAAGCCAAATTACTAACCAACACAACAAAACAAATCAATCCAAGTGCATTTTGCTAAGGTAATGAAGCTGAACTCAAAAGTCCATGTATAACAACTTCTGGGAAAGACAAAACTATAGGGTGAAGGACAAATTAGTCGTTTGCAGAGCTAGCGAATAGGGAGAGTGGTTGGCTACAAAGAGATCGCATGAGGGAAAGGGGGAGAGGGTAGAATTTTTATTTATATTAATTACAGTAGTCCTTGAGTGTCACAAATAATTAAGCACTCAGCTACTAGCCAAAAGCTTGGCAGTTTGAAACTGCTGAGAGGAACCCCCCACCCCTACCCCACTCCTCACCCAAATGAACTTCTTGGTCTGCACTCTGCACACCAGGGAGTGCCAGGAGTCAGAATTAACTTAGTGGCAACTATCAATACTAGTGAGTATACAACTGTATGCTTTTTTCAAAATTCATAGAAGTAGACATCATAAAGAGGACATTTGATTCAATGTAAATTTAAAAAAATTAAAACTCATTACTTCATAGTCACATAAATAAATATATAAATTAAGCATTGGGAGACCAAAACGGTCTTCCTAATGAAAGAATGATGTGATAGTTGGGTTTTGTGGTAACTTGGCTGGGCCAGGATTATCAGTGATCTGCACGTGGGGACCTGGTAATTCCCCACGATGTGACGTAACAATATAATTGACTCTATGAAGGGATCTGCTATGGGCCGCAAAGCAGTTGTAGGAGGATTCGGTCCTTCTTAGTCAGGCAACAGACCCGATGCAATAGAAGGAAAGTTTCCTTGGGAGGAATGGCCTTATACAGAAGCAGACTGTGCGAAAGCTTGTCCCTTCTTGCTCTTCTGAATCTTACAGCTGGCACCTTGACTTCTGGTGCTTGGGACTTGAGCCAATGGTTGCTCTATTGTTTGCTGATTCTGGGGGTCATTGGAGGCTAACATCTCACCTGGTGACCTTGGACTCATCCATGTCTGCATCCGGTAGCTGTGGTCTTCCTGCTTTGTCTTCCTGTTTCCTGTTTCCTCAGTACTGGCAGCTATGCGAGTCAAGAGAAACCTCCAGCTTCACAACTGATCTGCCCTCTTGAAACATACTAGGATTAGCCATTTCTAAAACTTCACAAGTCGCTTTCTTGATATATATAAGTAAAATTATATGTATTATATACATAAAGCATTGCATTCCTCATAAACTTCATTCATAAATTTTGACATTCATCATTCCTCCTATATATATGATGTGCATATATACCACTGGTATGTAAATTTATGTATATATGTATGGATACATACACACAAATATGCCACTGGTGTTTCTTTTTTGGAGAACCCAGCCTAACACAAATGTCAATACGTAAATATAGAAGGAATGGTGAATGCCAAAACTGAGGAATGAATTTTATAGGAATGCAATATTTACACCATCAACACATCTTTCCACTAATAACTTATTAATTATAAAGGGAAAAGCTAACTACTATGGAAAGACCTGGAAGATACCACCTTTACTAAATGAATAAATCTATCACTACTATTGAGATAATGTGCCTTCTCACATTGTAAACTGAGATGGACACAATATGGCTTCAATGTAATTCCTGATGAATATGTATCACCTAACAAAATTAGAATTTGCTTTGGAAAGTTTACAGTACAAAAGGGAATTAATAGTGTAACTTCAGGACTTCCAAATGGAAAGGAAATCAAGTGTATTTTAAGATATAATATACTTTTGAAGGAATTAATAAATTAAAAGGAAATATCAAAGAAAATCAATAAGCTTTATCAAAATTATTAAAGGGAAATGACAAAGATTTGTAAACAGCAAAAACAACAAAGAAGAAAAGGGCAAGAAAACCTGAAAAACAATGAATTCAGCACAGAACATTCTGTGGAACGAAAGAACCAGAATCACTACACACCTGCAAACACACTAACACATACACACAAAAACAAAAACAATAAAAAAGAATGCTGGAAAAGATGACAATAAATTCATGCCTATCGATAATTACACTGCATGTAAATGGATTATATGCAGCCATCCAGAGACTGAGAGTAGCAGAGTGGACAAGAAGACAGGACCCATCAATATGCTATTTACAAGAATTGCACCTTAGACACAGAGACAAAAATCAAAAGATGGAAAGAATATATCCACTTAATGTTAATCAAAAGTGAACAAGACTGGCAATAAGTAATTTGTGGGAAAATAGAAGGACATTATATAATGATGAAAGTATCAAAAGGATATAGCTATAAAAATATGTATATACCCAATGCAAAAACTTCAATGAACACCAAACTCTAAGAACTTAAGCGAGAAATAGACAACTGTGCAATAATAGGAAAAAACTCAGTAAAGATACAGAAAAGCAACTGTGTTAGGCTGGATGTTCTAGAGAAGTAAAGCCAGTGAGGCTTGTATGTTTTTGTATAAAGAAAGAGATTTATAAAATCTCTTTTTTAAGTGGCGAACACAGGTATAGAAGGGATAAGTCCATTCCAGTTCAAGTCCTTAGGTCAGATGAATACTTTCCTTGACTCCTGTAGTTGCTGGGGCTGATGAACAGGGAGTAGGGAGAAGAACTAAGAAAACTTCAGATTGTGGATGCCAAGCTGAATGAATCCGAGATTGGCTGAATAAATCCAAGGTCAGCGGTTCACTGATAGTTCCTGGGATCAGCAGGCAATATAAGAGGAGGTCAGTAAACTAGATGCAGGATCTAACCAGCAGTAGAAGTCAGTTAGCTTCTTCACACTGTCAATTTATACTAAGAGCAGGCCACCTTCAGAAAGAAAGCTCCCTCAATTGCATCAAAGCTGTGATCAGATTAAGGAGGTCTATTCTCCCCACAACTGCTTGGCTGCTTCACAAAAAATCCCATGAAGCAGTTGGCCACATTATGTGAAATCATATCATCAGAGAAACTTGGCTCTTCAAGTTGATATAAAATCTAATTATCACAACCACCAACCAATTTGACCTCATAGACATATACTGAACACTCTACCGCATAACAGAACTATATATGTGGTAGTTACATAATCTGGTGTCAATTTGGCACTTGAGAGGATTAAGGTGAAGGGGTGTAGACTACTCTGTCAATTGGATCATAGCCAATGAGGCCTCTGTATGGGCATGGCCTTCTCCTGAGAATTCTGGTAATTCCTGAATTTCTTCCTTGGAGGCAGGTGACACACTCTCTCTACTCACTCCCTGGGAGATGCTCTACTGACAAGACACATGGCACTACACTGATAGACCCTCTGTCTGGGAACTGGAGGAACCATATGGAGATAGCTGCTAGTGCTGAGATGCTTACAATACAATCGGATCCATAAGACTTTCCACACACTGGCTTGTGATCTTCCTGCATTTGGCATCATTGCATGTGTTTCAAGAGTCAGCAGAGGAGTTTATAGATTGGTATCAGACACATGGGCTAATATTAGACTTATGGACATGATCTGGACTGGGCTGGGATGTTTTCTCAATATTCAATTACTCTTTGATATAAAACTCTCTCATATACACATGTGAGTGTCTCCGGCTTTGTTTCTTTAGTCTACCCAGACTAACAATATATTTTCATTGATGGTACATATAGAACATTCACCAGAATAGACAGTATGTTAGGCCACAAGCAAAGCTCAGTGCATTTAAAAATATTGAAACACTACAAAGCCTTGGAGAAACCTATAAAAAATGAGATTAATTTAGTTATTAGAAAACTCATCCCTCAAAAAGTCTGAGACAACTCCACTGGTGAATTCTACCTATCATTCTGAAACAGCCGACAACAATTCCACTTAAAATATTCTAGAGTATATAAAAGGATGAAATATTCATAAATTAATTTTATGAAGTGAACATTTCCCTGATACCAAAACCAGGCAATAACACCAGTAAAAAAAAAGGAAAATATAAACCAATATCCCTCATGAAGATAGATGTAACAATTCTCAACAAAATTCTAGTCAATAGAATCCAACAGGTAATAGGCACTCTTTGAAGCCCCTGGACATATGAGATATGTTATATCTATCTGCATCTCCATATTGAGAGAGTGAATCACAAAGCAATGGGTGCAAAATGTTAACAAGTGGTCAAGTTAGTAAAGGAAACATAACAGTTCCTTGTATCCTCCTTGCAACTTACTTCGGACAGTGTAAGATATGACAAGATAATAATAATTTATTAATTATCAAGGGCTCATGCAGGAGGGGGTGGGGAGGGAGAGGGAAAAACGAGGAACTGATATCAAGGGCTCAAGTAGAAAGTAAATATTTTGAGAATGATGATGGCAACAAATGTGCAGATGTGCTTGACACAATGGATGTATGTATGGGTTGTGATAAGAATTGTAGGAGCCCCCAATAAAATGATTTTTTAAAAACACCACATTTTCAATAAACAAAGAAGAGGAAAAAGTACAGAAATAAATAAAAGCTGCAACCTGAGTGCCTGGTGACTCTGCTTGGTAACACCTAGAGTTCAAGGTCACATCAAGGCCACAGACACTGATTCATTCCAGTCAGTGCTCTTGGCCATTAGCATATGTAGTTGTGGGAACAGGAAACAGTCCATGGACTGTAAGCAGGCAATGAGACCTGGCAGCAAAAGCTGGTTCCAGGAACTATCTTGATAGAAAATAAGGACACACTGCTCCCGTAGAAGGTTGCATGGGGCACACTCATACAAATATATATATATATATAGTTGTTTATCGGAAATTCACACTTACTTGAGCATCTTGTAGTTTGATTAACTAAACCTGGGGATTCTATTTGGATGTGCCCTACTTTGGCACAGAAGTTTTGACCCTCAGTGCCAGCTTTTGGATATGAGAAACTGAGGAGGTTGCCCTCTGGGCATCATACTGCCCAAAACAGTTGGGGCTCAGTCCAGCTACTGTGTGGACACATAGGACAGTCCTTGACGGGAAGTAAGTCCTGCTTCTGCCCTGCTTGGCAGGATCCACTGCTGGTGAACTGGTAAATTCCACGCGTCTCATTGCAAAACCAGGAAAAAGCGGTGAGCCTGGTTAGTCTTTTGTGGTGTGGGATAGCCTGGAGATGTATTTCTCAAATGGGGGCAACCGGGATGGACACACCCCTCCTACACACACATACACCTCTCCAGCAGACACTTGGCAATGCTTGGAGATATTATTTTTTTTAAGGTTTTTTTTTTTGGGGGGGGGGCTCTTCTTCCACATATCATACAATTCAATAGTTCAATCACATCGAGAAGAGTTGTACAGTCATTGCCACAATCAATTGTAGCACATTTTGTTTTTCCTTGTACTCATTATCTGTGTAATTATTATTTTTTCAACTGTGGCTAAAATATACGCAAGAAAACATTCTCCAATTCAACATATATAGGTCAGTGCCATTGATTATACTCTGCTATGCATCCATTATTGATATTCTTTTCCAAATAATTATAGCACCGTTAACAGAAACTTGATGGCCCCTAAGCAAAAACTCTTCCTCCTTCACTCATGGTAATGATTGGTCCCCTTGATTGTCACACTGAGGGGGAGGGTGCTACTGGCTTCTACTGTGTGAAAACCAGGGTGCTGTTCAACCTTCTACAGTGAGAAGGATGGCCCTCCACATCACAAAATTACCTAGTCCCCAGTCCCAAACTGTACAGGATTAGAAACACTGAATTAGAGGAAGCTAAACCACGTCCTACAAGGCCAACCAACCCTAAGTAACTTGGAAAGAGATGAAAGTTTTATTGTCCTTTTTCCGCACCCTTGTCTTTTCAATAACTCCCACTTTATAAAACGTCTGGCGCCTATGGTGACCTCATTTGGGGAAAGGCGGTATCTACTTGTGGTTGTTAGGCGCCATCCAGTTGGCTCTGATACATCATGAGCCTGTGCACAATAGAAGAACACACTTCCTGGTCCTGTGTCATCCTCACACCTGTTCTTATCGACCTAGCACACCCTAGTTTCCATTGCAATATTAATGCAAGTTAGCACCTTATCGGCACTTCTTCCACATATCATATCAACTTTTCAGAACATATTCTTATTCAAGTCAATGTGACTCATTTCCAATTAAATAGAGATTTTCTCCCCTTTCCTCGCTAACAGAACCTCTCACTTTATCCAGGACAATCACTGGGCCGGCCCCATTAAAAATACAGACCCCCCCCTAAATGTCCTCTCAACTAAGGTGGATCTAAGATGGAAGAAGAAGTCTACTGGGTAGAGGTTGGAGGAAGAAGATTGCTTTCTTAATTAACATCAATAGATTTAATGGTCTCAGTCTTTGAACCTTTTGTCCTTTCTCCTTGTCTGACCTGGAATGCAGATGTAATGGGGAGAGGAACCGCTGCTACTTTACAACCAGGAGGACAAACGTCACACACAACGGTAAGAGTCTTGAAGGGGCATGGTGATTTGGAGATTTGGGACTTGGAAATTTCCTTGAATGGGTGTGCCCTTCTGCACTCGCTACCACCGGGCTTCTTGTGACGTGTGAAAAATAAACTACTTGGAGCTCTGTGACAACCAAGTCAAACACAGAGATTCAGAAACCCCTAGAGAAAAATGCACAATCCAATATCAAATCAAAATAAGCCCTGGAGGTGCAGTGTGTACCTGTTGGGCTGTTAACTTGGAGGGCAGCAGTTGGAAACCGCCCCCAACTCTTTGGGAGAAAGACAGGACTTTCGACGTGGGTAAAAAGGTGTCGTCTCAGGAACCACAGGGGCAGTTCTACCCTGTCTGATTGAGTTGCCACGAGTCAGAATTGACTTCATGATGGTGACTTTGAATAGCCCCTAATGAGTGAAGGCCTTTCTGGATCGTGGACTTCCCCAACTCTCCTCCACTCACACATGGGGCCGTTCTTCATCTATCAACGTCTCCTTTCTGAGAGGAGATTAGAGGAACAGATTAGAGAAGCACTTGTCTACTTCCAAAGGATCCCAGCCATCCCCACAAATTGTGGCTTCAATTCCAAGGAGAGAAATGATCACAAGAAGGGACCTAGAAGTTCCCAGGAGAGTCCCAGCCCCAGTGTCAGCTGACCAGCCTTCAGTCGAAGCACATCCCCTCATACCCAAAGCCGAGGTAGATGCTTCTGATGGCACTGACTTCTGCGAGAACAAGGGCCAGTCTGGGGGTCCCAAAGGAAAGGGGCTTGGGTACCCCTAACAGAGACAAAGAGCCTTTACTGTCACTTCTCATGTGCTCTAGGTGACGATGGTGATCAAGAGACTTCTTGGTGTTATTATCCTGCTCCTCCTAATGGGAAAAGAGATGTGGCCACGCCGACCTTTTACAGAACCTGCCTAGCTGTCTAGTCTCAATGGAATATACCTTTTTGTGAGAAATGATTTTACCCTTACCTTATGGCTTTAGAGAAAATGCTTTTTATCCCCAGCTGATCCCTAGCGCCATCATTCCAGATCCCAGACCCTTTGCGGTGTATCGTAAATAGGACTACGTGGGGGCAATGAGAATAGGGTTCTTATTGGGATCAGACACCAGGGTCTCTGATCCACCTGTCTCTACATCTCCCACATGTAGGGTCAGACACTAGCTTTTAAGCTGCCCCTAATTAGGACACGACCTGGAACCTCTATGAACCTGCAGCTTCTTCATCGCTATCCATGCTGGCAATCTCCGTGCCTCACTCAGAGGGTTCTTGTGAGAACTGATTGGAAAGGTCCATCAAGACCCTGGCCCTGGCCTCCACACAGGTGAGCACTCAGTGAGAGAGTAGTAACCAATCAGAATTTCATAATGCCGGAAGGAGGTGAGAGACATGTTTTCCCCTCATCTGTGTCCAGGAAAGTAGATTGCTCATATTCTCCCGAGGACAACATGGAGAATCAGACACTGTGTTACTTTATTATCTGACTGGGTTGTTGGGCAATCTATGGAGAACATGCACCAGGCCTCCTGAGCTGCCCAAGAGCTTGAAAGCTACGCCCAACAACCACTGACGCTGCTCCGTCCTTTGGGGGTGGGAGAGAACCCTGCTCAGGACTGGTGCGTTGGAGATGGGGAGACAGGGTTGCGTCAACCTCTTTGCCCATTGCCACACCCCTCAGTCTCAGAATATTCCAGTAATCTTGGGCCCCGGGGAGGGCCCTGTTGTTTGAAGTCACATGAGAACCAGATGGTGGTTCCAGGGGGAGGGGAAGACAAGGGAAGAATGAGCAGAGGTGAGGGAAAGGGGAGGGTGGGCCTTTGTACGTTAGGTTTTCGGGTCTCCCTAAACTGCAGTCAGTTGACACACAGATGGTCGAGGAGAAAAGCCCCCTGGTTGCCCTTGCCAAGTGTGAGGTGTACATTTAAATTGGAAGACACTATGCCTGTGGACCATTAACAGGACTCCCAGCAAAGCGACTGCGATACAATATGCCCTTGTTTGGTAGCCCTGCCTGAATCATGCCTTTGTGTAAAATAACCTGTACAAACTGCCCTTGGGCTAGAAGCCATTGTAAACGGACTGATTCTTACCTCGGGTTTTATCTGGAAGCCTTACCAAAATCCCTAATGCCCTGTGCTCACCTGCTGTGATTTCTTTTAAAGATGGGAGTGCATGGGAGGTGGGGTGGGGGTGAGAAGTGGGTAAATGAGTCAGACCACAACTTGACTGTAAAATTCTCACTTGGAAGATCTGTCAGGGACACGGCTCTTCATAAAAGGAAGCACATGAAATCAGGTGTGGTGGGTGACAGCCTTCCTCACACAATCAGACTGTACGCGAATTTGGGGAGGACATCTGTATTGCTAGCAAGCCCCAGATTAGACAGCAAATAGCTTCTTTTTGCTTAGGGATATTTGTTCTTCCTAAGAAAGAAGAGGCTTTCCCCCAAACCACCATACCTCGTTCACCTCTTCCATTTCTCTAAGGATCCCCAGGCAATCTGCAAATATTACCTCATTATTTGAGCAAGTTCTCTGCCACTAGTGTGGTAAAGAATGACGGGCAAGAAAGAACAAAGGATCTACCCTTCCCCCTGATCTGTGTCCAACCTTGTTCCCTCTCCCAGGTCTGACGGGACTCTTGTTGAAATAGTTGTAGACATAGCACTGAGGCATATTCTCCAGTTAAACAGCAGTGGGCACACCTGCTGTTTTCTCTCAGGCTTCTTTGTTTTATCTGCCCTTAGCAGAATCTTGCATGTTGGTCTAAAGGAGTCCCCTTTTTGCTTAAAATTTATGGATTTGGGGATTGTTTCCAAAATGTTGGCAACACATTTTAAAGAAAGGCCATAATAAAAATGAATGAATTGCGCATCAAGTAAGATACTAGTGTAAAACAGAGTGCCGTGTCTTTCTCATTGAGCCAAGTGCTTCACCTCTGTACCACCAAGGTCCCTATGCTTAGTTTATAGGTATAATGGCAGGGGTGAAGCACTGGGTGGACGGAGAAAGCTGTGATAGTTTTTTAGTGAAGATGACAGCCTTGGGAACCATATGGGACAGTTCTTTTTTGTCTTACAGCGTCACCATGAGTCAAAATCAACTCAATGACACATAACAACATACTAAGCACCATGCATTGTCACCATGAAATACTATGCAGTTGCCTAAGTGAATAAGGCTATGCTACATGTATTGCCATGATTGAATGGTGGCTCTAAAAAAGATATGTCCAAGCCCTAAACAGGGGTGAGGAACAGCAGGCCTGCGGTGATATAAGGCCTGGGAAATCAACAAGACCAGCTAACAGGATACCTCGCCAAAGAGAGGCACGTCCAGCCATCACACTAGAGTAGACTAGTTCAAGAATGTTCTTATAACTTTCCAAATAGACATTTGCAGGAAAAAGGTTCCCCTACCTTGAACCTTTGAATACATGAATTGATCTTAATTAGCGGGGTGGGGTGGAGTGGGGAGAACTTTGAGGATGCACTTAAACCAGGGATCTCAGGATGAGATCATTTGGGATGATCTAGATGGACTACCCTAGATTCAATGATAGATATCCTTGCAAAAGACAGACGAGGTGGGGTAACACACACAGTGAAGATCGTCTGAAACAGAGCACAGACTGGAATCATGCTGCCGCTAGCCAAGGAAATCCTGGGGCCAGCAGAAGCTGAAAGAGACAAGGAACAGATTTTCTGGAGTGGAAGCACTGAGATGCTTCCACTGCCACTGGAGCCACAAGACTTTCCATCCACTGGCCTGTGATCTTTCTGCATTTTGGCATCATTATATGTTTTGCGTGCATCTAAAGAGGAATTTATAGATTGGTATTAGGCAAATGGGCTAATATTGGACTTATGAACTTGATCTGGACTGGGCTAGGTAGTCTTCTCAATATACAATTGCTCTTTTATATAAAGTTATCTCTTACACATATATGCATGTCTCTGGATTTGTTTCTCTAATCTACCCAGACTACCACACTTGTCAGCACCTTGGATTTGGACCTCTGACCTTTAGGACCATAGAAAGAAAGAAAAAGAGAAACTGTCATTTTAAACCACGAAATTAGTGGCAATTAGTGACAGCAGCAATAGAAAACCAATATAAGCACACTTTCTCCCCTTTTGAATTTTATGCTTTTATTCAGGACTACAACATCATCTGGCAAAAATATTAAACTTTTGTAAAAGTTCTGTTTCATAGAAATAAAAAGGAAGCTGCCAACATGAGCCACAGATTAAAATTTAAAATGTCTAGTGGTTGTCTGTTTTGACTCAAGGTGACCCCACTTCATCTTGAACGAAATGTCTCATCTTGTACCACCTTCAAGATCATTGTTATGCTTGGGACCATGGGCATTTTCAATGCCCTCCAAACCATTTTCTAGTGCTGTAACAACAAACACACTCACTGCCATGGAGTCACTCCTGATTCATAGCATCCCCCTGTGGGTTGAGACTGTAAAGCCCAGTCTTTCTCCTGAGGAGCTGCTGGTGGTTTGGAACTGCCTCTCCTGTGGGTCACAGACCAACGCTTAACCGCCACACCACTGGTGCTATACCAGACAATATTCTATTGTGACCCATGGGATGTTCATTGGAAAAAAAATTAGAAATAGATCACCAGGCCTTTCTTCCTAGTTTATCTTGGTCTAGACGCTCTGATGAAATCTTCCCACCATGGGTGACTGCTGATATTTAAAATAGTAATGGCATCACAGAATACACCAAACTAACCGATGTGAGTGGAATTTTATAGTACATGTACGCCTTCAACTAACGACATGCTTAAGTTAGCATAAATCACACATAAGGGCCATCTATTTTATTGTCTGTACATCTTATCATTAGTAACATGCATTAGGTACATTGTTGAAATATATCTCTAAGTTTGTTGGTAACGTGTTACCATAATGTTCCCAAAATAAATAAAGATTGCATTTATAAAGATACTACTAATAAAATTGAATTAATGAAACTAAAATAAAATTTTAAAACAAAATATTCTCTTACAACAAACCAACTTACAATGTTACTGTTGTTAGTGGCCATCAAGTCGGCTCTGACCATAGCAGCCCTATGCCCAATAGAGCAGAACAGAACTGCCCTGTGCTGTGCCACCCTCGCAGTTGTTCCTCTGCCTGGGCCCACTGAGGCAGCCACTGTGTCAGTCCATCTTGTCACGGATCTTCCTTTTTTTCACCACCCTTCCCCTTTACCAAACATGACGTCCTTCTTCAGGGAATGGTCTCTCTGGATAATATATCCAAAGTGTGTAAGATGAAGTCTTGCCAATCTTGTCTTCCAACAGATCAGTTTGTCCTTTCAGCAGTCCATGGTACTTTCGATATTCTCCTCCAGCCCCACAATTCAAATGCACCTAATCTTCTACAGGCCTCCTTAGTCAGTGTCCAGCTTCCCATGGATAGGATGCAATGGAGAATACCATGGCTTTGGATCAGGTGTACCTTAGTCCTCAAAGTAACAGCCTTGACCTTCATACTCTAAAGAAGTCTTGTGCAGCAGATTCACCTAATGCAATACGTCTTTTGATCTGCTGCTTCCATGGGCATTGGGTGTGGATCCAAGCAAGACAAAAATCCATCATAACTTCAACCTTTTCTCCATCTATCATGATGTCGTCTATTGATCCAGTTGTGAGGATTTGGGTCTTCCTAACACGGAGTTGTAATCCACACTGAAGGTTACAGTCCTTGATCTTCATCAGCACGTGCTTCAATTCCGAAAACAACCTTGCCTTCAGAAAGTCAAGTTGTGTTATCTGCAAACCACAGGTTATTAATGAGCCTTCCTCTAAACCCAATGCCATATTCACCTTCAGATCATCCCACTTCTCCGGTGCTTTCTCACCATACGAATTGAACAAGTGTGGTGAGACGATAAACCCAACACACAATTTTTCTGATTATAGACCATTCGGAATTCCTCGTTCTGTTTGTACAACTGCTTCTTGATCCATGTACATGTTCCTCAGGAACATAATGAAGTGTTCCAAAATTCCCATTCTTCTCAAGGTTATCCACAGTTTAGTATGGTTCACACAATCAATTGCCTTTGCATAGTCAATGAAACACAAGTAAACATCTTTCTAGTATTCTCTCCTTTGAGCCAAGATCCATCCGGCTCAGCAATGATATCGATTGTTCCATGTCCTTTTGTGAATCGACCCTAACTTCTGGAGTTCCCTGTCAACGTACTGCTACAACTGTTGTTGGATGAGCTTCAGAAAACTTTTACTTGTGTGGAATGTTCATGATCTTATTTAATGGTTGAGAATCTTTTGAGTCACTTTTCTTTTTTCTTTTAAAAATCGTTTTGTTGGGGTTTGCACAACTCTGATCACAATCCATACTTACATCCATTGTGTCAAGCACATTTGTACATTTGTTGTCATCATCATTCTCAAAACGTTTTCTTTCTACTTGAGCCCTTGGTATCAGCTTCTCATTTTTCCTCTTCTTTCCCGCCCCCTTCTCCCTCATGAACCCTTGATCATTTATAAATTATTATTATTTTGTCATGTCTTACACTGTCCGACATCTCCCTTCACTCACTTTTAAGTCACTTTTCTTTGGAATGAGCACAAATATGGATCTCTTCCAATCAGTTGATCAGGTAACTTTTTTCCCAAATTCCCTGGCATAGATGGGTGAGTGCTCCCAGTTCGAGCCTTGTTTTTGACTAATGCTTTCGCAACTTGGACTTCTTCCTTCAGCATTACTGGTTCTTGCTCACGTGGTATCTCCTGAAATGGTGGGTTGTCAGCTAGTTCTTTTTGGTGCAATGACTGTATTCCTTCCATCTTCTTTTGATGCTTCCTGCATCATTCAATGTTTTCCAACCTTTCAAAATTGCAATTCGAGGGTTGACTTTTTTCTTGAATTCTTTCAGTTTCAGACATGCCGAGTGTGTTCTTCTCTTTCCGTTTTCTAATTCTAGATCCTTGCACACTTTGTATAATAACTGTCCTTGTCTTCCCAAGCTGCCCTTTGAACTTTCCTATTCAGCTCTCTGATGTCACCCTTTCTTCTATTTATTTCAGCTACTCTATGATTCATAGAAAGTTTCAGAGTCGCTTCTGAAATCCACA
>NW_022111373.1:82894045-82895940 GCF_000313985.2 Echinops telfairi | reverse complement strand
ATCTCTAATAACATGATTATGTATATAGTTTTAACTTATAAATCCATTCTAGAGGTTCCTGCTACAGAAACAAACACACCCATGTATCGGGAGGTGGGTACAAAAATATTCATGGAAACATTGATCAAGGGGGAGCCAGTGGAGGGGCCTGAGGGCTCGGCCCCCATGCCAGAAACATTGATCAAGAGGGAGGAAACGGAAAACAAACTGAAGAGTCTAAAACAGGACCTGCAATGGTTGGGAAGCCAGCCGTGCAAAGACTGAGCTGGAGCTTCAGGTGTGACCATAGATTTCTCTGTGACCCTGGTCTGTCACTAAGTGAGACAAGTCAGGGGAGGAGTGCTTTTTGGTACATTTTTCTGAAGAAAACCAACTGATAAACTTGTATAGATACACAGGCAAGGAGTCACGTTAAACTGTTAATATTGCTCACTCTGTGAAAGAGTGTTGGAATGTCACAAATAATATTGTTTTCTTTACCCCTGTAATGCTTTACTAGTTTAAAAACAAAAGGAATACATGCATGAATAGACATGGTTTTATAGATATATATATATGAAGAAAAATATTACATAGCCTCCACCAAGATTATAAGATGACATTTCCATTCATTACTTACACAGTCTATCATTCGTATCCTGTTTCTGAGCCTGTGTACAACAAAAGTAAATTCAAAGTCAATACTTTAGGAGCAAGCTAACCATTGCCACGGTATCAGTAGCCACATCAAAGACTTCACTCTCAACAATAACTCTACGTGGGACCCACCCCCTTTTACCAGGCACGTACATGCTGATTTGAGGGAGCATCTCAGAGTATCCTCTATGAAGCAGTGCTTCTTAACCTGCATACTATACTGCTATCTCCTTAGAACCCACCAAACTGCCGTAGAAACCTCGAATTTTGGGAATTATTTTTTGCTTTTGCAGGCTTAGATTCTGTCAAGCTTACCTAGTACCTAGGTAATACAGAGTTTTAAAATAAGCTTGACTTTAAACACGAACAAGAAGAACAACAAAGCAGAGTGGAAAGGTATCCCACATGGACTACTGGCTAAACACAACTCAACAGATTCTGTACCTGGATTAAGAAAACATTCCAGAAGGATGGCCCAAAGAACTGTAGGTCGATAACCCCAAGGTAGGATCTAGATCAGCAATAAGCAAAACAGTTCTCCACTACACCTACTTAAATAAGACTGAGGCCAACCCTGGGGAAACGTCCTTCAATTGCCCTCCACCGGCTTCCAGCAGAGCCCATCACGGAGTTGACTACACCGGGAAGTCACATCACTGGGGATTTCCAGGTCCTAACTGCCAAACCACTGAGAATCCTGACCAAACCAAGCCGACACCATCACAGAAACCCTGTGCGGGGGAGCTGTGATGCAGAATTGACTTTGTGGCACAGAATTTGTTTTTGTTTGGGTTTCCCAGGTCTCTGAGGAATCTCTGATTGGTACAAATGGTTAAGTGCTTGATTACTAGTCTAAGAGTCGGTGGTTGGAACTAATACAGAGGTGCCTCGGGAGATAGGCCTGGCAACCTGTTTCTGGGGCCACAGCCTTGAACACTCTCTGGAGAGTCTGCTGTGCGCACATGGAGTCGCCATAAGTTGGACCCTACTAGAAGGCAAACAGCAGCTATGTCTATCAGCACTGAGGCCACAACGAGGATGACATTAGTAGAAATACAGACTTGGAATAGTTTAAATAACTCCATGACTGATCACAGTCTGGAAGAGACAAAGAGCCCAATATATTATCACTAAGAATGTTTCAAAAATTTTTTCATTTAAAAAATGATACATGAAAAAGGATAAATGAATTTGAAGCTATAAACTGCATATAAATTATTAATATAGAGATCTAGGCAACTGTCAGCAGCCCTGGTGGT